>NC_057731.1:31501074-31603084 GCF_004010195.1 Chiloscyllium plagiosum
CCCCCCCTCCTTTTTTACCACCCTCCCTCATCTTACTGAAACATCTGTAATCAGGAACCTCCAACAACCATTCCTGACCCTCTTCTATCCACGTTTCCGTGATGGCCACAACATTGTAGTCCCGGGTACCGATCCACGCCTTAAGTTCACCCACTTTATTTCTGATACTCCTTGCATTGAAGTATACACACTTGAGCCCATCTCTGTCTCCACAAGTACTCCCTGTCAGTGCTACCTTCTCCACAGCCTCCCTACATTCTTGGACATCCTGACAAATAGCTAGCCTACTTGCTGGACTACAAGTCCGGCTTCTCGGCCGGGGAGGGGGGCACTTCTTTCTACTTTATGAAAACCTTCATGACTTATTCAAACTGTATTAATCTAACTATATCTTGCCATTTTAAAAAAAAAATTCTGGAGCTATTCAGATCAGCGAAACAAGCATTTCAGGTTAATGTCCTTTTCTTAGAAGTTCCTTGTGCAATATTTTGCTTGTCTGTACTATCCGATTGCACTTATGATTTCAGACTATTTGATGTTAGCTCATGAAAAGTAGTAACCTTTTGTGGTATTTATTGTAATTTTTCTTGTTTGAAAATTTTTTGGGGAAAACAAGTAACTGCTGTAGCAACAGTTAAGATCCCATATAACACAGTGTGAGACAAAAGTTCTGTTTTAAATGGATCCAATTTCCAATAGTGACATTAGAAAACAGTGAATAAGGGTGATAAACACATCACCTATTTCTTTATAAATTATTAACCAATATCCCCCAAATGATCTATATACCTTACTATGTACTGTA
This sequence comes from Chiloscyllium plagiosum, assembly GCF_004010195.1. Classification (NCBI taxonomy): domain Eukaryota; kingdom Metazoa; phylum Chordata; class Chondrichthyes; order Orectolobiformes; family Hemiscylliidae; genus Chiloscyllium; species Chiloscyllium plagiosum. The sequence goes on from NC_057731.1 coordinate 31,501,880, forward strand.
TGGTTCTTTAATTTTGTAAGTGAAGCAGTAGATTACTTTGAATATTACAGTCCAAAAGCTGAAAGATTTTGGATTTCATCAATTATTAAGTGTGAAGCAGTGAAAATGGCTTTAATTTTTTTGTTCTTTCCTGACGTCAGGACACCCTAAGACTGTACAACCAATGTAGCACTCTGTAGGTAGTATGTTGTAATAGAGGAAGGTCAGCAGGCAGTTTGTACACAGCAAGCTCCCATCAGTGTACTGACAAATCTGTTTATGGGTATTGGTTGAGGGGAAAAATTAGTTACAGCACCTGCAAGAATTTCTTTAAATAGTATCAAGGTGATTTTTTTAATATCCATTTGAGGGTAAATGGAACCTTGGTTTAATGTTTCATTAGAAAGGCATCACCCCTTCAGTACTTTGGGATATCAACTGATACTTTCCTGCTCAAATCCCTGTCATGGGCCAGAAACTCACACCTCAGTTGAGCTGTTCTCCCCTGAGAAAGTGAGGACAGCAATTGCTGGAGATCAGAGTTGAAATGTGTGCCACTGGAAAAGCACATGTAAGTCAGGCAGAATCTGAGGAGCAGAAGAGTCACCATTTCGTTATAAGCCCTTCAAGAACAGACATTACGGGCAGAATATTACCAGGGCCTGAGTAACGTGGGCTATGATGGGATTTCTGGGGAATCAGGGGAAATGTCTGGCGAGGCCAGCCTTGATAATAGGAGCATTTCGCCCTAACTTCCATGCTTTTGACAAATAGCATGGCGGGTTGCCAATTTAAGGGGGTTATTGCTTGTTAAACTATTTGCTGACTGCCCAACTCGCCTCATTCAGCTTTCTATCTTAAACCTACTTTCATCTGGTCACCAAGCATCAAATATCTCAGGGCATGTCATGGATATAAGTCATGTGTACCCCCTCTTCCAGGAGCATTGACATCAGAAACATGTGGAACATAGCTATCTTGTGCTCGGATCTACTGAAACTGCTTCCACAATTCAATGTTGCACCTTGGGCTGTAATGCTGCAGGAAGGACACTGTGCTCAGGGGTATGCTGATGCACTGGCTGGGCTCCATCTCTGGGTTCTTCACTTGCTCTTCATAGAGATCCTGGATTCACATAGCATTCCTGCCTTGCATTGTCTTTGTGCATATTTTCCCCCTTTTTTTAGTCAGAGATACCAGGCTCATAACTTCTGTCTTGTTTTGTCATTTAGCACAGACCTTAAGGAATTAAACTTGTCATGGTTGTCAGGGCTCTGTCAAGCCAAGGGTGATGGCCTTTGCTCAGGGGGTTGCAACACATCAAGTCAAGGGCAGCCTACAATACCCATCCAGGGGCTTGGAAATAGTCAGCCACTCAGTATGGTCAGTCAGGATGCTCTTCACATAAGGGGTAAGGAACTTGGTATCAGGCAACCCATTGTTTGCCTTGAGTCCTTCTGCCCTGGTGAGCACTGTTACCCTCCTGGAATGAGAGGGGGGTAAATATGAAGGGAGATGAAAATTGGTAGCATAGGTGTTACATAGGTAGGGGGTGTCCCATGTGAGTAATTAGGCATCACTGAGAGTGTGCAGTCAGGTGTCAGAGGGTGACCGTAAGAAAAGGTGTTGCATGCTGTTGTGATAGTGGTCGAGCAGAAGGTTTGTTGGGTAATGGGTAAATATGTGAGTGAGTGGGAGATATTGGAGAAAAGGGGATGGCACTTAAACTGGTGGAGAGAAGAAGGTCATTGATCTTTTTCCTACTGTGCTGTGCATTCGTTCAGAGGGCGAGCACTGATTTTATTCTGGTGGCAACCTCAGACCAAGTGGCTTTAGTTTAGTGTCATGGCCTCCCCTACTGGCCCTGGGGGAAGAAGAAATCCTGCATCTGTCACTGTATCCAACAGGATCTCTTGGTCATTCCTACGAAGCAGGGCACTAATTTCCTCCTGACTGCCATGTGTGGGGTAAATCTCTGGAATAGTGCAGGTCACCTCCAGACAGGCAGCACTTGTCCAATGCTCAATCAGCTTTTAGAAGTACAATGCTCCAAATGACTGAAAGTCCCAGGTTATCTATTGAGTGCAGAGTTGTCTTGTGAATGGTACGTGGTGAGATAGGTTGGATTGGATGTGAGATACACAATAGGGATGAGTTTGGTTAAAAAATGGCAAGAAATCTCAAGGCCTTGCAGTAGAACCCCCTTCAAAAAACATAACACTGAGCCCTACATTTTTGGGAGGATAAGCTTAATTGTGAACACTTATGTTCACGTTTTTCTTTGATCACTTACATGTACCCATTGTATTATCATGAGATTTTAAATGGTATAGAAGTAATGCTATACGTAATACGAAGTCCATACATATATTAAAACCATTCTTTGCATTTGATTTTGTGGCTTAGATTCTTGAAGATTTTAAATTTATTGTACAGAATAGGAAAAATGATTGCACCTTTCTTGTACAGTGCAAACAGGTTTTTGGGGATTAGTGGTTAAAAATGTTATTTACATAAAGATGTTTTGGTTGTCCAAGATCTGTGTGCTTTGTTTCTTGTTACCTAGGTGGAGATTTAAATCAGTACCTTGTTAAAACTATTTCATATGAACTGAAATTTTCACAATCTTGCATACAAACTAAAAAAATCTCTAACTTAATTACAGAAGCTTCTAATCATTTGTCAGAAATCGTAATTATTGCTGACTGCAGCACACAACAAACAGGGGTTTCCTTCCACCAGACCAAAAATAGTTAAACATTGCTATCTCCATTCAAATGATTGATATAAACCTTTTTCTGATACAAAATATTTTTTTGAGGATCTGTCGCACTTGTGATTTTATCTTTTTTTTAACCTCTTCGATATTAAAGCCATCTGTGTCATGTACAACCAAACTAGGAAAACAGCTTCTCAATTTCATTTTTATTTTCAGGATGAACCAAATGACTCTGTTCGAACAAAGTTATTTTGGGCAAGGGAAAAAGATCTTCCCCCTCAATGGTCAATTTCCAAGTATGAAATTCCCATTGGAGGAAGTTTATACACCGTGACATAATTACATAAGAAGTAGTATTGTTATCCCAGGTTTCCTTAATTCCTGACTTCTGCTTCCAATGCTATATATAAATATGCAGCATTAATTTTCTTTACTATTTCAATTCAACAGATTTGGAGTGAAGGAAATAGGTGAGCATTAATTTTGAAATTGATTTCAACTTTGGCACTGTAAAACTGGCAATATTGTGGTGTTGATTTGAATATACACCTTACCTTCCAGTGGCTTCAGTGCAAATGAAGATTGGACGTGGTGTATTGTGGGCAGGTGATACCTGTGGCATAAAATGCATAGATAAAAATAAAATTAACTATAACCTTTTACTACATTGTTTTTGTGACACTGCACAATTAGTGTCATAATGAGAATGTGTATAGGGTATAAGCAGGCAGGGAAAGAGTTAAGCTCCAGAGTTTTGTGAAACAAGAGATTCAGCTGAGCATGACTCTTATCAGATAAGAACTTACAGTTCACAGTGGGGTGCTGTAGGCAAGGGTAATGGGTGAACAAAGAGGAAAAGCAGTCATTATGTAGAGCCATTTAACGAGATGAGGTAGCGTTCAGTATGTAATAAAATGTATTCATTACGTGAAGCCAGTTAACAAGGTTAAGAACATTCACTGTGTAACAGAAGATGGCTTAATCTTTACTATTGACACTTGCTGATCATAACAGTCACCCAATCAATACGTATGTTGCCTTCTCCGAGTGCTCCTCCCTGTAAAATGACTATATAGCAAAACTTTTAATCTTGATTGATTTTTGCATCTTGAAATTATGCTTCACAATACACTGGATGATGGAAATAGGCAGAAAATAAATTTTGCCTTTACTGTTGCGCAGTCAGTTTGCCAATTCCGAGTAATACCTTTGATAAAACTAGAATGTCTGGAAGTTACCTTATGTAAAATTTCCAGCTCCCTCTAATAGAAATCACTCCGTCAATCTTTCTATTCTGCTATTCGTGGTGAGGAAAATTGGGCCTTTGTGTAGCAAACACAGCAAAACTGTATGTTCATGTGGTTCCCATCCTAATTTTAAGGTAAATTTACAAAAAATACGAGCTGAACCAAAGGAGGAGATATCTGGAATAATGGTAGGGGTAAAGCTTTGGATGGATTTTGAGATGGATCTTTGATGAGAGGAGAGATTTCCAAACCAGTGAGAGGATGATGGCCTGTGGGGCCAGGGAGAGGAGTAAACGTGAAGAGATCCCAGATTTGTTGCGTGAGAGGTTATAGAGCTGGTGAATTGAAGTAAAATAAATTTAGGGGGGAATAATGTTTACAATTTCAAAACTATTCAAGTCTTCTTTCGAAGGATTGCTATTTATATTTTCTTTACTTCATGATAACTAAAATTCATCTGACATGATGGTTGACCATCTTGAGATGTTTGAGTTTATGAAAGTGCACATTAATTTTGTCTCTGCATTACAGTGAACCAGCCTTTGCAATTAGTGCTGTTGTTCCCTCCCCTCCAGTTGAAGCAAAACACTCAAACACAGTATAGTTTTATCTCTTTCATCTTTATCCTAGGCCCTAAAGGGAGAGAGAACAACCTGTGAATTCAGTGCACAAAGACATGAGTTAATGGTCTTCTCTGGAGAGCAGTTTCTCAATGAACTATAGTCATTTTATGAGAAGGAGCATCTAGATAAGGCAACATACATATTGTAACAGTCACCCAAACAATCAGCAAGTGTCAATAGTAAAGATTAAGCCATCTGCTGTTACACAATGAATAACTGGCTTCATATAAATACTTGTCACTTTTTTTTAAACTGACCTCACATACTGAATGCTACCTCCTCTTTTTAAATGACTCTACATAATGACTGCTTTTCCACCTTGTTAACCCATTACCTTTGCCTGCAGCACCCCATTGTTAACTCTAAGTTCTTATCTAATCTGGGTCATGCTCAGCTGAACCCCTTGTTTCTCAAAACTCCAGAGCTTAATTCCTTCCCTGCCTGCTTATGCCCTATACATATTCCCAGTGCCATTTGCTCTGCCTTCTCTTCCTTAGTCTTGTATATCTGTTCCTCTTTACTTCACATTCTATACAATTTGTGATGTTGCATTAAATACTGTAATTTAAACTGAGACTGCTTAGTTAAGAAAACACTGTTGCTTGTTTTGCTGACAGTAGTCTCATCTCGACAATGCCTTTCTGAAATAAAAATACCTCCTTTTAAAAGATCTGTGGGTTGGAGTGATCATAACACGATAAAATTTCACATTGGTTTTGTGGATAGGACTAAACTAGTGACTTGAACTTACAGGTAAGTATAAGAGCCAGAAATAATGTTGGCCATGGTGCAATGGGGAAAAAGAGTATCAGGTAAGATGACAGAAACAGTGGCAGACATTTTAAGGAGCTATTTAATCAATTTCAAATAACACATTCCATTAAGATGTGGAGGTGCCAGTGTTGGACTGGAATGGACAAAGTCAAGTCACACGGTACTAGATTTATAGTCCAACAGGTTTATTCAAAATCACGAGTGTGAGAGATTTCGGAGTGTAAGCCCCTTCATCAAGTGAAGTGAGAGGAGTGCGCACACAGTTTGTAGGCAGAGAGATCAAAAGATCACACAAATGGTGTGAGTGGAGTGGCAACAGGCTGAATAATAAGCGGGCGATCAAAAATGTTAGACAGTAAGTAAAGTGTCAGCTGAATAACAAGTATAGGGATGACCTATAATCTGTTTTAAATGAGGCAGAGATAATTACAAAAAATTAAATAAGGTGGTGCTGGAGATAAACCAAATGATCGGAATAACGTGATGGGTATAAGAGTTGCATGTCGAGGGTCAAACCAAAATAAGTAATCCAAAACTGCAAGCCAGCGAGATCATAACAATTTGTCAGGGTAATGGTGTCGAAACAGGAGAGTAATGAAGATTTTACAGATACACAACAATGTGGTGGGATCACATGTAGTCCGACATGATCCCAAGGGAACGGAACTTGGCTATCCAGTTCTTGCTCGACGATTCTGCGTCGTGTATCTTGAAGACGACCTTGAAGGTTGTTTAACCAAAGTTCAGAAGCTGAATGTCCTTCACCACTGAAGTGTTCTCTGACTGGGATGGAACATTCCTCTCTGTTGCGTGGTGTTCAATCACCTGCTGTTGTAGCATGTGCATTGTTTGGCAATAGACCATATCTCAGGGCATCCTTGCCTGCAGCTCAGCTGAGTATCTATACACCCTCACTCTTTCCCCCCCCCCCCCCCCCATCAAAGCGAATCGCTCGGACAAAATAGTTTTACCTTCATCGCCTTTATTCTGGGCCCGGGGGGTTGGAGTTGGAGTTGGAGAACGATCGTCCATATGCATAGGGAAATGAGTTCACGTCTTCTCTGGAAGAATAGTTTCTCAATGAGCTATATAGTCATTTCGCAGGGAGGAGCATCCAAATAAGGCAACATACATATTGATTGGGTAACCTATTGATGCTTGTAACGTAAAGATTAAGCCATCTGCTATTACCCAATGTTTTTAACTTTGTTGACTGGTTTCACATAATAAATACTCTTCACCTTGTTAAATGACATTACATACTGAATGCTACATCATCTCGTTAAATAGCTCGACATAATGATTACTTTTCCTCCTTGTTCAAACATTACCCTTGCCTACGGCACCCCTTTGTTAACTGCAAGTGCTTATCTAATCTGAGTCATGCTTAGCTGAACCTCTTGTTTCACAAAACTCAAAACTTTTCCCCTGCCTGCTTATACCCTATACACATTCTGGATTAGTGGTGCTGGAAGAACACAGCAGTTCAGGCAGCATCCGAGGAGCAGTAAAATCGACGTTTTGGGCAAAAGCCCTTCATCAGGAATAAAGGCAGAGAGCCTGAAGCGTGGAGAGATAAGCTAGAGGAGGGTGGGGAGAAAGTAGCATAGAGTACAATAGCTGAGTGGGGGAGGGGATAAAGGTGATAGGGTGGAGTGGATAGGTGGAAAAGAAGATAGGCAGGTAGGACAAGTCATGGGGACAGTGCTGAGCTGGAAGTTTGGAACTAGGGTGAGGTGGGGGAAGGGGAAATGAGGAAACTGGTGAAGTCCCCATTGATGCCCTGGGGTTGAAGTGTTCCGAGGCGGAAGATAGGGTGTTCTTCCTCCAGGCGTCTGGTGGTGAGGGAGCGGCAGTGAAGGAAGCCCAGGTCCTCCATGTCCTCAGCAGAGTGGGAGTTGAAATGTTGGGCCACAGGGCGGTGTGGTTGATTGGTGCGGGTGTTCTGGAGACGTTCCCTAAAGCGCTCTGCTAGGAGGTGTCCAGTCTCCCCAATGTAGAGGAGACCGCATCGGGAGCAACGGATACAATAAATTATATTAGTGGATGTGCAGGTAAAACTTTGATGGATGTGGAAGGCTCCTTTAGGGCCTTGGATGGAGGTGAGGGAGGAGGTGTGGGCGCAGGTTTTGCACTTCCTGCGGTGGCAGGGGAAGGTGCCAGGAAGGGAGGATGGGTTGTAGGGGGGCGTGGACCTGACCAGATAGTCAAGGAGGGGACGGTCTTGCGGAAGGCGGAAAGGGGTGGGGAGGGAAATATATCCCTGGTGGTGGGGTCTTTTTGGAGGTGGCGGAAATGTCGGCAGACGATTTGGTTTATGCGAAGGTTGGTCGGTTGGAAGGTGAGCACCAGCGGCGTTCTGTCCTTGTTACGGTTGGAGGAGTGGGGTCTGAGGGCGGAGGTGTGGGATGTGGACGAGATGCGTTGGAGGGCATCTTTAACCACGTGGGAAGGGAAATTGCGGTCTCTGAAGAAGGCCATCTGGTGTGTTCTGTGGTGGAACTGGTCCTCCTGGGAGCAGATACAGCGGAGGCGGAGGAATTGGGAATACGGGATGGCAATTTTGCAAGAGGTAGGGTGGGAAGAGGTATAATTTTTTACCTATACCCTATACACATACCACCCACCATGTACATGGTGAGTATTCTCACGTGATGGTAGTATCAATGTTGATCTGACGTGTCTTTCAGAGGTTGCCATGGCAGGATCGTGTGGTGTTGTAGTCAGTGTTGTCCTGAAGTCTAGATAGTTAGCTGTGAACAATGATCTGTTTAAAATTTGGTAGTTTAAAGGTGAGAAGCGGCAACATAGGGATGATGATCTTGGCGACATGCTCATTGCCATGTTGAAGGCTGTGAAGGAACACAATACCAACACACCTGGATGTGCCATCAGGAATGGGAACCTGTGTGTGAGACTGTGTGCAAGACTGATTCCAAAGAGTAATCCCTGGTAAGTCTGGCAGGATGAAACATGTTGATATTGCTATGTAGTTATTTCAGTGATTCTTCAGCACAGTCCAAAGGAAGATTGTCATCGATGTATCTAGTGTATAGCATTGGTTGAAGGTCCTGCTCAGCAAAGAAGTCTTGCTCGAACTTGTGGATGAAAATGTTGGCATATTGGGGTGCAAATTTGGTCCCCATGGCTGGTCCACGTATCTGGATGAAGAACTGGTTGTCGAAGGTCAAGACTTTATGGTCAAGAATGAAACTGAGCTGTAAGATGGTGTTTGGAAATTGGGAGTTATTGGTATTGAGTACTGACCTGTTGCAGTGATACCACTCATGGGGGATGCTGATGTCGAGTGTCCAAACAACCATTGTGATGAGGAATGTTCCTGGTTTGACTGGTCAGTAGTTGCTGAGTTTCTGTAAGAAATCTGCAGTGTTGCGACAAGCTGGGGGTTCCTTGTACAGTGGCTCTCAAGATGCCCTTGACATTGCCAGGGAGATTCTCTCGCACGCAGGTCCCATTTCCGATGGCACATCCAGATGTGTGGGCTTTGTGTATTTTCGAAAAGTCTCTTGAAGTACGTGGGATGGGAGTGCATAGAATACTCTGAAGATCTGGATCAAAGGTCTTGAGTTGATGGGTGTGTTTTTTGATAGTTGTCTAGCGTTCCTTGTTCAGTTGTTAGTATGCTTCTTGGTAGTCGTCCATTCTGTTCTGTATGACGATGGCTCCTTCTTTGTCTGCTAGTTTGGTAGCAGTGTTGCAATTGGTCTTGAGAGCATGGATGATGTTGTGCTTTGGGTGATGTTCTGAGCTATCTTATGAGCGTGGCTGAATCCAGTGTTAACATACCTCATGACTGCTTGAGCATACATGTTGAGCCTAGGGCAGCAGCATACTGGAGGCGTCCAGTTTGATTCTCTGGATCTCTGTCGACTGTTTGGTCCATTTGTTGTCTCCATTGGGCTCATGCTGACATTTTGGTTCATAGAAGGATTCCTAGATCTCATTTGATGAATTCTTTACCATGAAATCAGTGGGGTCCATTTTGGTCAGAAACTGAACCCTCAGCTGAGAACTTCAATTCCGTCCAGTTGAAGATGAATTTCCCTGTGATGGTACCGGTCTTAACCATTAAGAAAACGTGCTGCAAGAAGGATCTGACATCCTCTGTTAAGAAATTTGAGCATAGAGCAAATTTGAAAGAAAAGATGTACAGTGCAGAGATTAGCAAAAAAAAAAATCAAGGAGCAGTTGGCACTTGAGTGAGAAGTAACAAAGAAAGATAAGACTGAGGTATTAATTATAGGAAACAAGGAAAAAGCAATGGCTCTGAATAAATATCAGGTGTCTAACCTCACAACAGAAAATGATGCATCCAAAGAATAGTTTTTAAAAAATTGAGACAGAAGGAGGAAAGTTGAAATGATCTTGATTGCTAGAGGAAAAATGAGACTGCAGCCTGGCAAGTCATAGCGTTTCGACAATGTATCCCAGCTGCTTTAGAGAGATTCTGCAGGGATCACGGATGCATGGTCGAAATCTTCAAATCGTTGAGATTATGGCAAGATTGAAGAGATTGTAAAACTGCAAATGTAACAGCACTATTCAAGAAAGGAGGGAGACTACAAACAGGAAATGACAGACCAACTGGCATAACATGGGGAAAATCTTAGTTTGTTATTAAGATGCAGTAGGAGATAAAATCACAATACAATTATACGGAATGAGCATGGTTTTGTGAAAGAAATGTTTTGTTTGACAAATTTTATTTAGGGACTGTACTTCAGTAGAAACACGTGGGCTGACTTGAAAGGCATGTGAATTTAACGAAACCCAGTAAGACTCCACTGAATCAGCAAGAACAATCAAAAGTGCAAATTCCATGTGGCGAAAATAAAGAGCAAATGGATAGTAATGAAATATTTAACTTTTTTAAAGACTTTTTCCAAAAAAATTGCAAATGTCTAATTCATGGTTCATGTTAATATTTTGTTGCTAATGTCTATTGTTGTGAAGATAACGAATGTAGGGCCTTAGTTATTATAATATCCAACAAAAAATGTAGTTTTGAAGTTTTAGCAGTGTTTGATTTAGTTGAGTCAGCGACAAGGGGGAAATGAATAAAGGCAGTGCTCACTGACACTTGCAAATGCTTCCCTCCAGGAAAGCACGCACAATTTTGGAACGGGGTTCAGTGAGTGAAGGGGTTGTGGGATGGTGCAGGTACCCAGGAGTGAATAGGGCCCAAGAGCTGGGGGTGAGGGAGTGCAGTAAGCGGCAGGCCCTCTTCTCCTCTGTCTCCCTTTTTTTTTGTCTGCATTCCCTACCCTGGCTTTCTTGGCCTTCATCCCTGTCTGGTTCTTTCCCGGTTCCTAACAGTCCCCCGGCTTCTGATCTCTCAGCCCTTTTTTTCCCTCTGGTTCCTATCTCCTGTTCCAGCCCTGATCTTTGGTGTTAGTTGAGAATATTTGTCCTTGTGGAAATGAAGGATTCTGAGAACACTTCCTTCGCGTCTGGAAGACGAACGAGTGGCTGATGTAAGACAGTATATGAAATGCTGCATGACTGTAGCTGAGAGCCACTTGCTCCAGTCCTTTTGACTTGCTGAAAATTTCTTCAATGTGGAAAAGTCTTTGAATTTTTAAAAATTTTATTTAAGGTGCAGAAACCCTGTTTAAATCTAGAAGTTGAAGCGTCTGAATATGCAGTAGACATCCCATCATTAGTCCCACCATTGTAATTCTTAAAGCAGCAGAGATGATTGTTTTGGAGAGCCTTGCATGTTTGCATTCAGCTTTCCTGGATATTCTAATCTTATCATTCTAACAGATATATTACCAGACAAGTCAAATTTCATTTAGGAGCATGGCTTGACCAATCATTGTTTGTTTGATTTGCTGTAGCTTTAATGAGCCAGTCTCTTGCTGAAATGTCAGGTGTCCAATGCTGTAGATTTTGCTTTAACAAAACAAATTTATTATATAGAAATTAAGATAAAATAGAGCAAACAATTTTACTTAGGATTTCAACTCACATTTTTACTGTCTAATTACAAATCTAATCCAAAGCGTTCCTTTTAAACAGCTTTTGTAGAATACTTAAAATGCAGCCCTGGTAAATATCCAAAAACGTATCTTATATAGTACCAAAAACATCACTTGTTCAGTATTCACACCAGAGTTCCTGTTATAGTCGTCACAGTCCTTTGGAGGCAGGTTCTTTGACCCAACTGGTCCATGCTGACCAAAAGGAACATCAACACTATCATCTTAATGGGTTTAGATCTTATGACTTCAACTTGTGGACTGGAACTACTATGCATCTGCTTAAATGTACTCCGCATTAAATAGTCTCTTCAGGGTCTCATTCCAACATTTCCTGTCAGGGACGAAAATTAACACCCGACTCTAAGGTAACCAAGTTTGTTTCTACCTTTTCTCCTAGCAACAGTACTGTATACAGCCATCCTATTCCAATGACTTCATTGGACTGCTGCAAATGCAAAGAAAAAAACTGAAAAAAAATCCTCTCCCTTCAGCTTCAAGTTCTCTGACTTTAGCTGGAGTTTTAGTCATGTAATTCTACCAGTGTCGTGAAAACAGTTAATTGTAAAGCCAGGCCTCAAAACCATAAAGTCGAGATTTACCAGCATGTTGCTTAAATTGGAGTGCCTTAGGTATAAGGAGAGGTCGATCTAGAAGAAACAATCCAAGTTAGTCCATTTGGAGGCTGAGGGGTAATCTGAGAGATGTATATAAAATTTGAGGCCTGGATTGGGTGGATATGTCAAATATAAGAAAAAGTAGGTTTAAGGTGAGAGGAAAAGTTTTTGAAAGGTGATGTGCAAAGCTTTGTTATGCAGAGGATGGTAGGTGCATGGAATGTACTGTCAGGGAGGTGGTTAAAGCAGAAATGTCAGCCACATTTTTAAGAGGCATTTAGACAGACACCTGAGCAAGCAGCAAATGTTACGGATCATATGCAGGCAAATGGGATTATCTTAACATGGCAGTTTGTTCAGCACAGGCATGTTTCTGTGCTATACTGTTCTATATATGTATGTTTAAAAAGAAAAGTCACTGCATACTGAAATGATGACCAGTTAATTAGTATTATAGCACAGAAAAGGACCTTTGGCCCATTGAATCTGCACTGACATAACTACCACTGATGGTGTGCTAATCCTAATTTCACAACATCCCAATTTAAGATGGCAAAGTTCCAGGGCCTGATGGGATCTCGCCCAGGGTACTGAAGGAGGCAAGGAGGAGATTGCTGAGACACGAGATCTTTGTATCCCCGTTAGCCACAGGCGAAATCCCAGAAGACTAGCTGTGTTGTTCCTTTTTGTTTAAGGAGGGAAACAGGGATTATCCGAGAAATTAGACAGATAAACCTTATCGGTGGTGGGGAAATGATTGGAGAAAGTTCCTATGGAACAGGATTTTCAAGAATCCCTGGCTGTCCAAAATTGGAACATTCCTATGAAACCTTTCGTAAGGTGAAATGGCACAAAGCGAAGAAGCATTAATTTGTATGGGAAATATTTACCTTTTTTTCATAAAAGCAAAAATCCTCTTCGATTTCTTTCAGTTAGTGAAACAGGTACTAATGCAGGTCTTCCATAAAAGTGAAGTAGCATAAAGCATACTTTTGAAAATGGGGGAATACGTGTACTTGAATTTGGGAAAGAATGGACTTATTACGGATCGTCAGCACGGCTTTGTGCAGGAGGGGTTTTGTCTCTCGATTAATAACTTTAGATGCACTAAAAATCAACTGATTACTAATTTGAAAACCAGAAACCTACATAATAAAATGTAAGTAAAATTCCCATTTACATCACTGTGTAAAATGTTAAAGCTGCTGATCATTGGCATGCATTATTGACTTATACCCATGTACTGTTCCTAACACCGTGTGACTTTAATTTTGCTCTTCAATCTCTTAATGTGTGACTTTATCAAAAGATTACTAAAAATCTAAATACACCACATTCAGTGGTTTTCCCTTGTGTATTCTTATAGTTACTCTTCAAAAGAAATCTTGATCATTCATTAAATTGATATCCTTTCATAAATCCATGTTGATTAATTTCATTAGTGTTTTGTATTAGTGCCCTGTTTTTGCATACTTTATACTAGTTGCCAACATTTTCCCTCCTACTGATGTTAGCCTAACAAGTATCTAATTTTCTCCTACCCTTTTAAAATGTTGTTTACGTTGCCACCCTATCATTTGGGATTGTTCCATACTCTGCAGAATTTTGGAAGATGACCATCAACGTATCCACCATTTCCATGTCTGCCTTCTTTCCTAAGATGTAGATTATCAGAACCTGGAGACTTATTCGCTTCCAGGCCCATCAATTCCTTCAGCGCTATTTTGTACTAATGCTAATTTCATTCAATTTCTTCTTCCCAATAGACCCTTGCTTTCATTTCTGCTAAGTTACTTGTGTTATCCTCTATGAAGATAGAATTAAAGTAACTGTTTAGTTGCTCTGTCGCGCCTCTCTTTTCTACCAAATACCTTATTTTACACTATGGAGCATAAATTAGTCTTTGCTAATCTTTTTGCATACTTCTAGAAGTTCTTGAAGCCCCTTAATGCAAGTTTACTGGCATACTCAAGTCATCCCTTTTTTTAATCAATTCTCTAGTCTTGTAATTTTAAATTGCTCTCAGGACTAAGCTTTTGCTGTTGTTTGCTACAAGTTGTGACTCTTAATATCTAATATTTGTAATTTTTGTTATCCGTTGTTGGGCTTCTTTGCACGAGAGCATAATTTATAACTGTCATGGTGTGTGCATGCATTCCTTTCACTTTTTTTTCTGCCTATCCATAGTCCAAAATATCTCAACACCAGGTTATAGTTCAATCGGTTTAATTGCAGGGAAGAAGTGTTTGGGAGGTGGCTAGGTAGGCTTCAAAAGAAAGAGGATATGGTAGCATTGCAGGGCAATTATTTAGACAATGATACAAGACTGGGTCAGGAAGGGGCAATGTACAAGAATAAAAAACAGCAAGTAAACAGGGTCTAGGGGTGGAGAAGAGCATATGGCAAAATTTATGGCTTTTCACCTAAATGCCTGTGATATCCAGAACAAAATAAATGAAATGATACAGATGTTAATATGTATGGTCTTGTAACCATGACTTTGTATTGGCTATAAGGAGATCAGAGTTTGAAACTAAATTTTCAGAACTGGGAGACTTTTCAAAAGGACAGCTTTGTTAATGTGAGATAGAAAATGAATCAAGGCAAGAAATAAGGTGAAGAAGACATTGGAGTAGTCTATCGGCCCCTCTAATAGTACTTGTTCCATAGGCCAGAGAATAAGAGATAATGGCATGCTTTCTTAAAAGTACATTAGTCACGGGTGATAATTTTCATATAGATTCAAAAAATCAAATTGTATCTGTGAGAGAATTCATAGAGAAATGATTTTGAAGATATGTTTTTTAAAACTGCCTCATGGCAAATTATCTTAGTCAAAAGTGCTGTAGGGAACAGTGATCATAATTGAATTTTGCATTGTGTGAGAGTGTTAAACTTGAGTTGGAAACAAGCTTGCTAACCTTAAGGGTAAATACATTGGGCTGAGGAATGAGTTGAGTGGAGTGGACTGGGAAGGGAGTTTAGCAAAAAGACGGTTCAGGAACAATGGCAGATGTTTTAAAAAATAAAAAATAAAATACTTCATGACTCATAATAAAGATTTATCCCAGTGAGGAAGAAGTATCCTCAAAGAGGATAAACCACTGTGGTGAACCAAGAAAGTTGAGAATAGAATCAAATTGAAATGTGGCAAAGATTAGTGGTAAACCAGAAGGTTGGGAAAGTTTCAAAAACCATCAAAACTGACTAAGTAAAAAAAGGAAGAAATAAAATGAGGGGAAACTAGTAAGTAATATAAAAGGCTAACAAGCTTATTTCAATACATTAAAAGGGAATAGAGGTCACAGTGAACATAGTCTCTATGGAACATGAGGCTAGGGAATTATAGGAAACCAGGAAATAGCAGAGGAGTTGAATGATGCAATGTATTTAATCTTCACTGTAGAGGACACTGATAGCATTCCAAAAATATAAATAATCAAGGGTCTAAAACTAATGGGACTTTTATTAGGACCCTGGAACTGATCCTTTAAAATCGTAGAATGTAAATTAAGCTATAAAGTGTGTGATGCAATAAAAGTAATCTTCAAAGACTCCTTTTGTATCTGGAAAAAGACCCACAGGATTTCAAACTACCAACATAAAACCTTTCTTAAAGTAAAAGCTAACCTACAGGCCAGTTAACTTAACATTTGTTTTGGGAAAATCTTCGTCTGTTCGAGAATGTAATACCAGAGCATTTAGAAGTATATAAAATAATCCAGCATGACTTCATGAAAGGAAATCATACCTGACAAATTTATTAGAATTGTTTGGAGTTAACAAGCAGAATAGATAAACAGGAACCAGTAGATCGAATATTTTTAGATTTCCAAAAGGTGCTTGATACTGCATATAAGGCTTCTTAAGATACAGCCCATGGTGTTGGATGTTGTATATCAGCATGAATAGAAGATTGATTAACTAAAAGCAGCAGAGTTGGAAAAGGAATGTTTTTCAAACCAGCAGTGCATGATGAGTGGAGTGCCACGGGGATCAGTGCAGAGCTGCAATTATTTAATATATGTCAATTTGGATGATAGAAGTGAATGTACTATCATGAAGCTTATGGATGACATAATGGGTGGGAAGGCAAGTAGTGAGGACTTCAGTGAGTATGCAGATTGATATAAGAAGGAACCTCTATTATCCAGCATTCGATTAACCAAATTTGAAATTATCCCTACAAGATTGCAAGGTCCCAAAGCTTGGCCAGCTCTAATCTGGCATTCAATTAACCGAACGAAATACTCTCCACTTGTGTCCTTAAGAGGTTCCTCTGCAGACAGATAAAAAAGCTTGGCATTTGGAACATAAAATATAGAACAGCACAGTAGAGGCCCTTTAGCCCTCTGCTGTGCTGGCCTTTTATCTTACTCTATGATCAAACTAACCTACATGCCGTTCATTTTACTATCATCCAAGTGTTGCTTAAATATCCCTAATATATCTGACTCTACTACCGCTGCTGCCAGTGTATTCCACGCACTCACCACTCTGTGTAAAGAACCTACCTCTGACATCTCCCTTGAACCTTCCTCTAATTACCTGAAAATTATACCCCCTTGTGATAGCCACTTCCACCTTGGGAAAAGGTGTCTGGCTTTTTACACTCTGCCTCTCATCATCTTTGCGCCCCTCTATCAAGTCACCTCTCATCCTTCTTTGCTCCAGTGAGAAAAGCCCGAGCTCCCTCAATCTTTCTTCATAAGACATGGCCCTCCAGTCCAGGCAACATCCTGGTAAATTTCCTCTGCACCCCCTCTTGAGCTTCCATGTCCTTCTATAATGAAGCAACCAGAGCTAGACACAATATTTCAATTGTGATCTAACCAGGGCCGGATCGAGCTGCAGCGTAACTTTGCGTCTTTTAGACTCAGTCCCTCGTTAATAAAAGCCAATGCACCATATGCTGCCTTAACAACCTTATCAATTTGGGTGGCAACTTTGAGGGATCTATGGACGTTGACCCCAAGATCCCTCTGTTCCTTCACACTACCAAGAATCTTGTCTTTAACCCCGTAATCTGCATTCAAATTTGACCTTCCAGAGTGAATCACTCACACTTTTCCAGGTTGAACTCCATCTGCCACCCTTCCACTTCCTCATCCAAGTCATTTATAAAAATCAAAGAGCAGAGGTCCCAGACCAGGTCCCTGTGGAATGCCACTGGTCATTGAACTCCATGCTCAATACTTTCCATCAATTACCACCCTCTGTTTTCTCTGGGCCAGATAAGTCTGTATCCAGACAGCCAAAACTGTATCCCAAAACTCCCAATAAAGTGCTCCTTTTACTGTTTCTGACTCTCACCCATAATGACTCGGTAGACAAATCCTCCTCAATTATCTCTTTCTGCAGCTGTTATACTATCCCTGATTATGTCACTCCCCCACCTCTTTTATCTCACTCCCTATTCCTTTTTAAAACACCTAAACCCCGAACATCTAATAACTATTCTTGCCACTGTGATGTCCAAGTCTCCGTAATGGCCACAACATTGTTGCTCCAAGTACTAATCCATGCTCTTAGTTTAGCACCCTTGCTTATGAAGATACTAGCATTAAAATAGACACACTTCAATCCATCACACTAACTGCAATTTAGCCCTATCAACTGTCTATCCTTTGTTACAAAATGGGGTAAACACCACTGCTAATTTAAACCAGGCACACACAAAAGCTCACCTCACACTAATCTATAAAAATGAGTGACAAAGAACCACCAAATCCCAGTATTTAAAGGAAAAAAAAGTTTATTTTTTAAATAATTAAATATTTTAATTATTAAACAACAATTATCCACACTGTAATCCTCCTTTTGTCTACCTCCCACACTGCAACACCATACCGATCTGATTTGAAAAAAACAAATTGCAAAACCAGTCAGCTGTGCCAATTCTTCTTTGTCTTCCTCCGAAGATCTTTGTGTCTTCAGTCTTCTGCTGCACAGATTTCATATGAATAGGTACCTTTCAGAGAGCAGCTCTGCAAGCAGTCTGTTTGTTGGCGCTCTTTGCCGCTCTCGCTAACTAATCAAAAAAAGCTGATTTTTATACCCCAAAACATTATATCGTCTCATTGGTTTGATGCCGTCAAAACAGTAAAATTCACATTCCATTCTAATTTGATATCTTGGGGCGTAATTTAAACTGGCCAAATTTGCATTTTGTTGTGTACCATAACTCAGCTCAGCTATTTTTTTTCACAGCCAAATTTTACAATTTTGAATTTTTCAGGACACTGTGCTTAACACGTTTCTGGATTTCACTCTCAAAGGTACGGTACACACCTGGACCTACACACACAACACCTTCCTCGCCGACTATGCATGCTGTATCGGTCTGTTCACCAGCTACTCCATCGCTCTGGTTCCCGTCCCCCTACCAAACTAATTTAAACCCTTCCGAAGAGCGCTCTCAAACCTCCCCGCCCAGTATATTAGCATCCCTCCAGTTCAGGTGCACCCTGTCCCCTTTGTACAGGTCCGATCTTCCCCAGGAGGGATCCCAATGATCCACATATCTGTAGCCCTCACTCCTACACCAGCTCTGTGGTCGGCTGCACTCGTTCTCTGTGCCTACTCTCAGTAGCCTGTGGCACCAATAGCAATCCTGAGATGACTACTCTGCTCATCCTGCCTTTTAGCTTCCAACTTAAATCCCGATATTAGTTTTTCAGGTCCTCATCCCTTTTTCTAGCCATATTATTGGTATCGATATGTACAACAACTTCTACTCCCCCTCCCCCTTACGAATTCTGTAGATTTGATCCGAGATTTCCAGGAGTTTTGTTTGCATCCACAATTTCCCATTTGTTCCTCTGACCACTGAGTATCCTACCACTATTGTTCTCCTATTCCCTCCCCCAACCTTCTGAACGATAGAGCCAGGCCGCTGTGGCGTTCCCCAGCCAACATTATTCAAAGCGATATACTTATCTTGGAGGGGAACGGCCACAGGGGATCCCTGCACTGATTCTTACTCCCTTTTCCCCCTCCTGACAGTCACAAAGCTACCTTATTAATTCTGTAACTTAAGTGACTACCTCCCTAT
Source organism: Chiloscyllium plagiosum (assembly GCF_004010195.1). Lineage (NCBI taxonomy): Eukaryota > Metazoa > Chordata > Chondrichthyes > Orectolobiformes > Hemiscylliidae > Chiloscyllium > Chiloscyllium plagiosum. The sequence continues at coordinate 31,520,895 of NC_057731.1, forward strand.
AACGCCCCTTTCTCACCTCCCGAATGATCCAAACTTCATCCAGCTCCAGCTCCTTAACACCACCTGTGAGGAGCTGGTGTTGGCTGCATTTCACACAAGTGAAGTCAGCAGGAACACTGCCTGCAAGAGGGACATGCAACTGCCCTCGCTTTCCATCCCCTCTGCTCTAAATTGCTAAAAAAACATTGTTTAAAAAGAAACAACCTTACCTTACCAATCCTCCAGACAGGTTTTTTTTTGGTAAGTGGAGAAAGACAGTTAGGAGACACTACAAGTATAGTGTTTTGAGTTTAGCCATTGCCCGAATATATTAGTTCACTTACCCAGCAGTCCCTGTGTCAGTGTCCGCTTCCGCTCCCGCTCCTGATCAGCTTTTGCTCCACTGATATATAAGCTAGGTATTTTATATTCAAATCTGCCTTCCTGGCAGGCTCCTGGCTTGTACTCTCAACCCCTGCTACTGAAATGGAATTTAGAAAATGTGAGGTTATGTACTTTGGCAGGAAGAGCTGAATATTTATTTAAAACAAAGAGACTGCAGGAAGGTGAAGTTCAAGGGAGATTTGGGAGTTCTCGTGAACAAATTGCAAAAAAACTATCAAAGTTTAGTGGGTACTAAGAGTCAAATGGACTGTTGGCTTTTATTTCACAAGCCATGGAGGATTAAAAATAGGGCAATTTTGCTAAAAGTATACAAGACATCGATCAGATTATAATCTAGAATATTGAGAGCAATTTTGGTTGATGAGCTGGAATCTGAGCTTCAAACTCCAACAGATCCGGGAATGGGAAAAGTTTTAGATGCCTTGTTTCAGGAAGCAGTCACACTTGATAGATTAAGTATCGCAAATTCAGTCAGTGACTAGGGACAGCAGGGTGTGACTGCAAATGAGGCAGGTAGAGAAGCCTCAGCTCTTGACCTTGTCCAACAGGTACATTGTACTTGATCCCTGTGTGGATGAGGAACAGCGCTACAGGGAGAATGAGCCAGCTGACCATGGTACTGTGTTACAGGAGGCCATTCAAAAAGGGGGGAATAAAGTCAATTTGTAGTTGAGGTTTCTACAATTGGGGGGATGGATGGTATCCTCCGTAAACCGGATTGGGTATTCCGCTTGGTTTGTTGCCTGTCTGGTGCCAGGGTGCAGGATGTCTCTGACCAGCTTGAAAGGATATTGAAAGGAGGAGGAGGATCCATTTGATGTGGTCCCTGTCAGGACCAACAACATTGGCAAGACTAGGAAGGAGGACCTGTTAGGGGATTATCAGGTACGAGGAACAAAATTAAGGTACTTCAAGGGTTATAATCTCTGGATTACTACCAGAGTCATGTACAAATTGACTTGGGGATAAGAAAATTAGGGAAGTAAACACATAGCTAAAGGAGTGGTGTGGGAAAGAAGGGTTCCATTTCAAGGGGCATTGGCATCCGTTTTGGAACAGGGGAGTTCTGTACCGATGCAACAGTCTCCACCTAAACCAATCTGGAACCAGTGTTCTAGCGAAAAGGATAAATAAACTTTAAACTAGGGGAAGGGGAAACCGACAGAAGTATGATGGTGAATAGGAAGAAAAGCAGGAGGTTAGCATGTGTGCAGGAGTGTTTAACTACATAGATTATGAAAGTAGTTTAAAGGAAGAGTAACTCAGATATTAATGGAGATGTTAGAATTCATCGAGGGTATAAAAACTAGCATAAAGGGACTTTACCTGAATGCTTGTAGCATTTGAGACAAGGAAGATGAGTTAAAGGCACAAGTAATCCAAAGATGTGCAGGTCAGGTGAATGGGCAATTTAGCATGGCCAAATGTTAGGTGCATTAGTCAGGGGTAAATATAGGATAGGGGATTGGGTCTGGGTGGGTTTCTCTTCGGAGGGGTGGTGTGGACTTGTTGGGCTGAAGGGCCTGTTTCCACACTGTAGAGAATCTAATCTAATCATTAATGAATAAGATTTAGTTGCCATTACGGAGACATGGTTGCAGGTGGTCACAACTGGGAGTTCAATATACAAGAGTTTTTGACTATTCAGAAGGACAGGCAGGAAGGTAAGGGAGATGGTGCAGCTCTGATATTTAATGATAACATCAGGGTGGTGGTGAGTGATGATATAATTTTACAGAGAATGAAGTCATCCAAAGGCATAGTCTGTAGGCCACCAAATAATATCACATTGGGCTGGGCAATAAGCAAATAAATAACTAATGCCTGTAAAAATGGTACAGCAATTATCACGGGAGATTTTAATCTACATGTCGATTGGTTGAATCAGGTCAGTCAGGGTAGCCTTGAATTCATTGAATGTATCTGTTATAGTTTTCTTGAATGGTATGTAATGGAACTGACGAGGGAGCAAGCTATCCTAGATAGGGGATAGTGTGTTGGGGACTGTGTGTAGTGTCCAAGTTTGCAGTGACAATAAGATGAGTGATAGGGCAACGTGCGCAGATGACTGAAACTTTGAGGAACAGCTTGTGAGTGGGCAGACATCTGGCAGATGGAGTACAATGTTAATAAATGTGAAGTCATCCATTTTGTTAGGAATAACAGTAAAAAGGACTATTATTTAATTGGTAAAAATGTGCAACAAGCTGCTGTGCAGAGGGACCTGGGTGCCATTGTGCATGAATCACAGAAGGGTTGGTCTGCAGGCAACAGGTAATTAAGAAAGCAAATGGAATTTTGTCCTTCACTGCTAAAGGGATTGAGTTTAAAAGCAGCTGTAGAGGGTGCTGGTGAGGCCACACCTGGAGTACTTAGTGTGGTTTTGGTCTCCTAACTTGAGAGAGGATATATTGGCACTGGAGGGGTTGCGGAGGAGGTTCACGGGATTGATTCCAGAGTTGAGGGGGATTGGCTTATTAGGAGAGACTGAGTAGAATGATATAATAATCATTGAAATTTAGAATGAGATTGGACTCTTAGAAATATAAAATTATGAAGCGAATAAATACTCTAGAAGTAGAGAGGATGTTTCCACTGGTTGGTGAAACTAAGACACGAGGGCAATTCTCAATTGGGGGAGCAGATTTAGGACTGTATTAAGTAGAAACTTCTTCACACAGAAGATTGTGAACCTGTGGAATTTCATGCCCAGTGAAGTAGTTGAGGCTCCTTCATTGAATGTTTTTAAATTTAAGATGAGTTTTTGAACAGTAAAGGAATTAAGGGTTATGGTTAGAGCGTGGGTAAGTGGAGCAGAGTCCATAAAAAGGTCAGCCATGATCTTGAATGGCGAGGTGGGCTGGAAGGGCCAACTGGCTTACTCCTGCTCAATGTTCTTTGCTTTTATGGTCCCCTTATCTAAAGACCGGTGGACTTGCAGTTGCAGTTCACAGAAGGTTCTCTCGGTTGGATTCCAGGTATTGAAGGATTTTGATATGAGGATAGGTTGAATAGTTTGTGTTTGTACACCTTGTAATTTAAAGGATGAGAGGAAACCTTGTTGAAACATCAAATTTGTATAGGGCTTGAGTGCATAAATAGAGAGATTGTATCCCCCAGAGGGTATAAACTCAAAGTAAGGAGTTGTCACTTTAAGACACATGGAGAGAATTTTTGTTTCCCATGTGGTGAATCTGTACTACTTTACTGCAGAGTATAGAGGCTGGGTCACTAAGTAAATGCAAGGCTGGATTAGGCCGATTTCTAGACATTAAGGGGAACATTTATGGGGGAAAGATAGAAAAAGTGGAGTTGAGGTGTATCAGATCGGCCGAGATTTCATTGGTTAAGCAGATGTGATGGTCTGAATGGTTTGCTTCTGCTCCGATGTCCTATGTTCTGATGAGCTTGCTGGGTGGGATACCAATTCAGAGAGGAGAAAGGTAAAAAGCAGACTATCACCATTGAAAGTGTAATCTGCATTTGTGGTTTGGACTTGAATAAGCAATTGAATGAATGAGAATTTGCAGTCAATACCAAGCTCATGTTTTTCCACTAATTATAGATGAAAATTCACTGACAAAGGATTTCTGAATTATCTCCTGGAACAGTGTTTAAAACTTTAGGTAGAACAAGCAACAGTGCTATTGATGTACCAACAATCTGAACTGGTATCAGAAATCTTAAAGCTAAGAACTAACCAGTAGTGCAAGTCTAAAAACAGTGTCTAAAAACAGATCAACCTCTAACTGCTCATTACTGCTTTGTTTGTTGCACTGTGCAACCCTTTGAAGATTAGAACATGACCACTCTTAAAGGTAATTGTTAAAGAAGCTGATGTTTATCAGCAGTTTTATCCATTGCTTCTATTTACTGCATGGTCACAACCTATGTATCTTGTGGTGTGGAGAATATTCACAAACAACACCAGGGTTTAAAATCCTGCATTCATAACCTGACCCTCAATTTATAGTGATAATGCAGGCTGATATCTGCCCCACCATTTTGTTTGTATTAGAGCCAGGAATGTTTGACCATTCCTTGATTTGGAGGAATTGCTGCTGATTTTCTTAAGACTGGTACAGGAGATGGTGATTATGTCACTGGATCAGTATTCCAGAGGCCCAGGCTGGCTCTGGAACATGGTTTCAAATTCTACAACGGCAATTGATGAAATTCAAATTAGTGAAAAGCAATCTGGAATTGAAAGCTATCATGAGTAATGATGATCATAAAGCTATAGTCACTTTTCTTTCAACAGAGCCCAACTGGCTCACTAATATTTTCAACTAAGGAAATCTACCATCCTTGTTCCATCTGGTCCAGATTGACAGCAATGTGGTTAACTCTTACCCCTTGAACTGAGAAGGTAGTTAATGAGGAATGAGTGACAAATGTCACCCTTGCCAGTGATGTTCATATCCCAGCAAAGCGTAATGGAAACTGAAGCCGCTGAGAAGCGGCACAATAATCTTCAACCGAAATAGTCCTGTTCTCATTCAGTGTCTGTTTTTTGCCAGAAGTGGCTCCTCCTCAGCCTAATGCTCAACCGCACCATCCTAGTTCGTAGAACATGTTTTAATCTGTTTCTCAGAAGATCCAAACTGTGGCTCCAGCGACTAAGGTTTTGAGTATTGAATTTAACTTTAATTATAAGACCTAAGTCAATTGATGAAGTTGGCAGTGTTCATCAAAAGGTTGCCCTATTTCTGACTAGCCATGAGGCCAATCAAGCTGATTGGTTTTCACAATTTTCACACTTACTAAATTTATCACAAGTACAAAGGACTTAAAATCAACTGATTCACTGCCTATGAGTATATGTAGCTTGCGACTTCTGATTGTCTCGGCACGTTTTTGTTCTGTGCTGTCGACGGAAGATCTTTTGACATCTTTTACTGTGCACCTAAGTGTTGCTAAGATGGCTTATTAACTCTGGTTAGCCGCTACCCAGAGCATTGGCTTGTCATGTATCAAAGCACATAATCAATCTGGTTGTCTGTGCCCAATTTCTGATTGCTTTTCTCAGAAAAGAGAAGAGCTGGTTCTTAAGGGACCTGATTTTAAAAAAGGTGACAATAAGAAATGAAATTGAAATGATTGCTTTTTATCATTTCAATTTCATTTCTTATTGTCACCTTTTTAAAAAACTGGTCCCTTAAGAACCAGCTCTTCTCTGTTTATTATAGAGCTCTAAAGTTAGTAAATGAAGATAATGTAGCACCGCCCAATCCAAATGATTAAAATAATATCAAATTGTCTAATTGTACTTCTAACTGTTCTGGAATTCCAGTGCCTATCAATATAAAGGGTGGCATGGTGGCTCAGTGGCTCGCACTGCTGCTTCACAGCGCCAGGGACCCAGGTTCGATTCCAAACTTGGGCGACTATCTTTGTGGAGTTTGTATACTCTCCCTGTGTCTGCGTGAGTTTCCTCTGGGTGCTCCAGCATCCTCCCACAATCCAAAGATGAAAGATGTGCAGGTTAGGTGGATTGGCTGTGGTAAATTGCCCATAGTGTTCAGGGATGTGTAGGTTAGGTGCATTAGTCAGGGGTAAATGTAGAATAGTAAAGAGATGGGTCTGGATGGCTTACTCTTCGGAGGGTCAGTGTGGGCTTGTTGAGCCAAAGGACCTGTTACCATACTGCGGGAATTCTTCAATGTTTCGGTTAAAGTAGCCATTTCCTATTATTACCTCAGTTGCTACTACTGCCTGGGACAATTTGAGAATACTACTTTCTTTGGTTCTCTGTTGAGATAGGAATTACCAGGAATCAGACCGTTGACACTGAAATTTGTACAGCCTAAGTTTCTTAAGAGAAAGAGTCACATAATTATACTTGTTTTTGAAGTATGTATGTAGGCCTGTTACATACTTTTAGAAAACCGCCAAAACTCTTCAAACTGAAGAGAGTTGTTCAATTTCATAGTTGTTTTGTAATAGCCATAAAAAAGGTTTCTTTTCTCACTGAATTTGATACCATGGAACCATAAAATCTGTATGAAATCCTAAACCCTACCACCTTACTTTTTATGTGGATCACATGGCCATTCTGACACCAAAGTGACCACAGTTAACAATATAACATTAAAACAACGCTTGATCATTGGCAATGACCATTTACTTTTCAACATGTGCAATCAGTAGCTAGGTTACCAATGGCTCCCATTAATCTAGCATTTTAGTTGTGACACTGAGGCAGCATGCAGTTTACATTATTTCAGACCTCATCTGGAAAGTGTCCATAAGACCATGAAAAAGGGAAACAGAATTAGGCTGTTAGTCCATCGAGTCTGCTGCACTATTCAATTGTGGCTGATATGTTTCTTAACCCCATTCTCCTGCCTTCTCCCCTGAACCTTAGGTTCTTGATTAGTAAGACACAATCTCTGTCTTAAATACACACAATGATTTAGCCTCCACAGCCTTCTGCAGCAATGAGTTCCACAGATTCATCACCCTCTGACTAAATACATTCTTCCTCATCTCCTTTTAAATGGTTGTCCCTGCACTCTGAGGCAGTGTCCTTGGGTCCTAGTCTTTGCTACTGGTGGAAACATCATCTCCAGATCCATTCTATCCAGGCCTCCCAGTATAAGGTAGGTTTCATTTGAGAGAACCCCCATCATTCTGAACTCGATTGACCATGGACCCAGAGTCTGCAACATTTCCTTGTATGACAAGCCTTTTGTCGCTGGGATCATTCTTGTAAACTTCCTATGGACCCCTCCAAAGCCAGCATATTTCTCTTCTCTTTCTGATAGGAAGGAGACCAGAACTGCATGCAATATTCCAAACTTGGCCTAAGCAATGTCCTGAAAAGCCGCAACTTGACCTCCCAACTCCTATACTCAAGCCAATAAAGGAAAGCATACCTAACGTCGCCTTTACTCTCCTATCTCCCTTTGACTACTTTCAAGGAACTATGAACCAGCACTCCAAGGTCTCGCTGTTCAGCAACACTCCAAGGACCTTACTATTAAGTCTGTAAGTCCTGCTCTGATTTGCTTTTTGAAAATACAGCACCTCTCATTTATCTAAATTTAAACTCCAGCTGCAACTCCTCAGCCCATTGGCCTATCTGATCAAGATCCCATTGTAATCTGAGGTAACCTTCTTCACTTTCCACTACACCTCCAAGTTTGGTGTCATCTGCAAATTTGCTTACTATACCTCTTATGCTCACATCCAAATCATTTATATAAATGATGAAAAGTAGTGAACCCAGCACCGTTCCTTGTGGCACTCCACTGGTCACAGCCTCTAGTTTGAAAAACAACCCTCCACCAACACCTTCTGTCTTCTACCTTTTGAGCCAGTTCTGTATCCAAATGGCTAGTTCTCCCCGTATTCCATGAGATCTAACCTTGCTAATCACCCTCCCATGGGGAACTTTCTCAGATGCCTTATTTAAGTCCACATAGATCATGTCTACTGCTTTGCCCGCACCAATCCTCTTTGTTTCTTTTTCAAAAGACTCAATCAAGTTTGTGCAGCATGATTTCCCATGCACAAAGCCATATTGACTATCCCTATTCAGTCCCTGCCTTTCCATGTGTAAATCCTGTCCCTCAGGATTCCCTCCAATAACTTGCCCACTACTGGCGTCAGGCTCACTGGTCTATAGTTCACTGACTTTTCCTTACCACCTTTCTTCAACAGTGGCACCACATTAGCCAACTCCAGTCTTCCAGCACCTCACCTGTCACTATCAATGGTACAAATATCGCAGTAAGAGGCCCAGCAATCACTTCCGTAGTTTCCACAGAGTTCTAGGATACACAATCGGGTCCTGGGGATTTACTATTGAAACTATTGAGTTTGAAGGCATCTAGCACCACAACCTCTGTAATATGGACATTTTTCGAGATGTCACCATCTATTTCCCTACATTCTGTATCTTCCATGACTTTCGCCACAGTAAACACTGCAAATTACTCATTTAATATCTCCATCTCCTGCGGCACCACACATAGGCTGCCTTTGTTGATCTTTGAGGGGCCCTGTTCTCTCTCTAGTTACCCTTTTGTCCTTGATGTATGATAAATTCTTCCTGCCAAGTGCATACTTTCCATGTTGTACATCATTTGCCAGTCTTCAGCCACTCTCCTAGCCTGTCCAAATTCTTCTGCAGCCTCCACACATCTTTTGTGTCATCTGCACACTTCGCATCAATGGCCTCTGTTCCTTTGTCCAGATTGTTTGTTAGTGTTAATGTATAATGTAATTTATGTGAAAAGTTGTCCCAACACACTCTGCTGCAGATCTTCATTAGTATTGGCTGCCATCATGAAAAGGACCCCTTTATCCCCACTCTCTGCCTCCTCCCAGTCTGGAAATTCTTCATCCATGCCAGGACCTTGCCCCTAATATCATGGGCTTTTGTTTTACTTAGCAGCCTCCTGTGTGGCATCTTGTAAAAAACATTCTGGAATTCAAATATATTATGTCCACTGGCTCTCCTTTGTCTAACTTGCTTGTCACTTCCTCAAAGAACTCCAAATTTGTCAGGCATGACTTCCCCTTGACAAAGCCATGCCCTATTTTACCATGCACTTCTGAGTACACCTCAGTCTCTTCCTTTAATGGATTCTAAAATCTTACCAATTACTGACTGGCTTATAGTTTCACATGTTCTGTCTCCCTTTCTTTTTAAACTGGGATGTTACATTAGTCAGTATCTAGTCTCCTTGACTCCAGTGATTCCTGAAGGATCACCACCAATGCTTCCACAACGTGCTCAACTATCCCCTTTAGAAATCTGGGCTATAGTCTATTTGATCCAGCTGAATTATACACCTTCAGACCTTTGTGTCTCCATCACCACCTTGTCTTGGCCACTACACTCATCTTTGCTCCCTTCCACTCCCAAAGTTTTGATATGCTACTCTTATCTTCTGCCATGAGGATTGATGCAAAATACCTATTCAGTTCCTCTGCCATTTCTTTGTTCCCCATTACTACTCCAGCTTCATTTCCAGTGGTCCAGTGTCTACTTAGCACCTCTCTTTTATATATCAAAAAAAATCTTGCAAACTATCGTTAGTAGCTAGTTTACCTCCTATTTCATTATCTCTCTACTTAATTGCTTTTTCTTTCAGTTGTCATCAAGTCATACAGCATAGACACAGACCCTTCGGTCTTCCACTCATTCATTTGGCTGAACTGGTCCACACCTTCAAATTTCTCCTTTTTTGAATCCTCCCACTTCCTTCAGACGAAAGGGGCAGCCACGGGGACCTGCTTGGGCCCCAGCTATGCCTGTTTATTTGGTTACATGGAACAGTCCATCTTCCGTAGTTACACTGGCACCTCTCACCACCTTTTCCTTCGCTACATTGACTGCATCGGCGCCACCTCGTGCTCCCATGAGGAGGTTGAGCAGTTCATCAACTTCGCCAACACCTTCCACCCCGACCTTAAATTCACCTGAACCATCTCAGGCACCTCCCCATCTCCGTCAATGGTGACCGACTCACTGACATCTTCCACAAACCCACTGGCTTCCACAGTTACCTGGACTACAACTCCTCTCACTCTGCCTTCTGTAAAAAATGCTATCTCTTATTCCCAATTCCTCTGCTGCATCTGCTCCCAGGAGGACCAGTTCCACCATAGAACACGCAGGGTAGCCATGGGGACCTTCTTTTAAAGATGACAATTCCCCCTCTCACGTGGTTGACTATGCCCACTAGGGCATGTCATCCACTTCCCGTACCTCTACCCTTAAACCCCACCCGTCCATGCACAACAAGGACAGAACCCCCTGGTTTTCACTTTGTACTCCACCAACTTCCTTATACATTGTATCATCCTCCGCCATCTCCACCACCCAAAAACAAATCCCATCACCAGAGAGGTATTTCCCTCCCTACTCAATCCACTTTCTGTAAAGACCGTTCCCTCCATTGTTTTACTCTTGAGTTTCTTACACACTTGATGTTAGTGTGTTGCAGTTGCATCTATGAACAAGCAACCAAATTTATTTAGCACAGTACAGTACAAGCTAGATGACCCCCTTTGACCCCCTCCACAGGCATGCAAAGTTGGGTCAAAGTGAGGCTCTGAACATAGCAAGCACATCCCCTTTACAGGTCAGTTGCAATGCTTGCAGATCCTCTGGCCACTCCCCCACAGTCACATGCCACTCAAGACAACCCCTCGTTACTCAGTCAGGTTACCCCAGGTACAAGGGCAGGATGAGATCATCCTCTGAGATAATGCAAATGCTAATGTCCTAATTTTGGGGAATCATAATGCAGACAACTTCCTGACTCAGTGCTTTCCCAAGACAATACAGGTGCGACATACCTCTGGCCTGAAAGCATTTCTGAATGGAAGAGATTGAATTGACAGTTTAACTTGACAATAGTAGGGGAGTAATGTCTAAATGAAGTGTAAATTAGTTGATAGTTGTTCGCATTTTTTCATTGCTTTCATCCCACCCAAAGACACTGCAGTTTAACTCTTTAATGTTACATTAATGCCCAGAGAGAGAGACCCATTTAATCTTAACATTACACCGTGACTCCCTTGTCAGGTCCACCACTCTCCCCCTCCCCCAGCCCAACTCCCCTCCTGGCATCTTCGCCTGCCACCGCAAGAATTACAAAACCTGTGCCCCTGCTTACCTCCGTCCAAGGTCCAAAAGGAGCCTTCCACATCCATCAAAGTTTCACATGCACTTCCACATGTCATTTACTGTACCCGTTGCTCCTGATGCATTCTCCTCTGCATTCGGGAGAGAGGATGCCTACTCGCAGAGGGCTTCAGAGAACATCCCTGGGACACCCACACCAACCAACCCCACTGCCTCGGGCCGAACACTTCAACTCTCCCTCCCACTCCGTCAAGGACATGCAGATCCTGGACCACCTCCATCACTTTTTTTCCTATACCCGATTCCTATAGGATGAAAGCCTCATCTTCTGCCTCGGGACCCTCCAACCCCATGGCATCATTGTAGATTTCACCAGTTTCCTCATTTCCCCTCTCCCAAACCTTATCCCAGATCCAACCTTCCAACTCATTACTGCCCTCATGACCTGTCTATCTTCCTTCCCCCCTATCTCTCCACCCTCCCATCTGACCTATCACCATTACCCCCATCTCTATCGACCTATCGCACTCTCAGCGACTGCCCCACCTCTCATTCATCTCACCACTCCCTCGGCTCACAGCCTCATCCCTGATGCAGGGCTTTTACCTGAAATGTCAACTCCCCTGCTCCTTGGATGCTGCCTGGTCTGCTGTGCTTTTCCAGCACCACCCTCTCAACTCTGATCTCTAGTATCAGCAGTCCTCAATTTATCCTTCGGTTTAACTAGTCCTTGCTAAACATAGTCCCAAACTAAACTCGTTCCTGCTCCTGGCCCATATCGCTGCAAACCTTTTCCTATTGATGTGTCTATCCAAATGTCTTTTCAGAGTTGTAATTGTATCAGTGTCCAACACTTCCTCAGGAAGTTCATTCCACACACAAATCACTGTTTCAACAAAAATTTTCATCTGTCTTTTAAATCTCTCTCTCTCCTCTCACCTTTAAAAATATACCCCCTAGTCTTGAAATTCCCCATCTTGGGAGAAAAAGACAGTTACCATCAACTCTATCGATGCCCATCATTAATTTATAAACTTCGGTCAGGGCACCCCTCAACTTCCTATGCTGCTGTGAAAAAAGTCCCAGCCTATCCAGCCTGCCTTTAGAATTCAAACCTTCCATACCCTGCAACCTCCTGGTAGATCTCTTCTGAATCCTCTCCAGCTTGATAATATCCTTCCTATAATTGGGCAACCAGAACTGACAGTATTCCAGAAGAGGCCTCAACAATGTCCTGTACGACCTCAACATAACATCCCAATTCCTATACTCAGGACTGAGTAATGAAGGCAAGTGTGGCAATTACCTTTGTGACCATCCTGGTAAACTTAAAGAATTATGTACATCTCGGTCCCTCTGTTCTAAACACCAACCAAGGGCCTACCAATAATTGTGTAAACCCTACCCTTGCTTGTTGTAACGGAATGCAATACCTCACATTTGTCCAGATTGAACTCTACCTGCCATTTTTCAGCCCATTAACTCATTTAATCAATATCCTTTTGTAATCTTAGGATACCTTTTTCACTGTCTATTACATTACCAATTTTGGTGTTGTCTGCAAACTTATTAATCATGCCTTCTATATTCTCATCCAAATCATTTATATACATGATAAAAGAGGACCCAGAACTGATCACTGTGGAACACCACTGATTACAGGCCTCCAATCTGAAAAGCAACCCTCCATCATTATTCTGTCTCCTGCCTTTAAGCCAATTATGTATCCAATTGGCAAGCTCACCTAAATCCCATGTGACCTAACTTTACTAATTAGTCTACCATGCAGAACTTTGTTTACTTGGATTTTAGTAAAGCCTTTGTCAATGTCTACTGCTCTACCTTTCCTCTCCTTTTTTTAAAAGGCTTTACAATACTCTGGCTTCCCACTAATTTAAATTGGTGGGCGGCACGGTGGCACAGTCGTTAGCACTGTTGCCTCACAGCGCCAGAGACCCGGGTTCAATTCCCGCTTCAGGCGACTGACAGTGTGGAGTTTGTACGTTCTCCCCGTGTCTGCGTGGGTTTCCTCCGGGTGCTCTGGTTTCCTCCCACAGTCCAAAGATGTGCAGGTCAGGTGAATTGGCCATGCTAAATTGCCCGTAGTGTTAGGTATAGGGGTAAATGTAGGGGTATGGGTGGGTTGCGCTTCGGCGGGTCGGTGTGGACTTGTTGGGCCGAAGGGCCTGTTTCCATACTGTAATGTAATCTAATCTAATTTTTATCAAATTGTCATCTTTGCTATTTTTATGCCATCCCTGACTTCCCATGTGAGTCATGGTTGCCTTATCCTCCCCTTAGTATGTAGTTTCATCCTTAGGATCAATTTCTGCTGTGCCTTCTGAATTACCCCCAGAAACTCTTGCCATTGCTACTCCATTGTCTTTCCTGCTGGGTTCCCCTTCTGACCGACTCTGGCCAGCTCCTCCGTCATGGTTTTCTAGTTACTTTACACAATACCGTTCTGTCTGATTCCAGCTTCTCCCACTCAACGGGAAGGGTAAATTCTCAGATTATGGTCACTGTCCTGCAGGCATTCCCTCACCTTAAGCTCCTTAATGAAGTTCGTGGATCCCTGGTGTCTGTGAACCCCAAGCACTGATGTTTAGTTTTAGACATCAGCACAATTTAGTTGGCTTGTACTATATATTCTACTTAAGCATGCCTTACTACATATAATTATGTTTCAGTCTAGTGATTTTCTCCAGGCATGTGATTGCATTTTTAAAGGTTATTTGTATGTTATATGAGGATATCTAATATTGAAAGCTTAGTGAATGACTGACTGACAAAGTATTTTATTATTTCCTTTTGGTGTATATAGAGCTATGCTGCAATTATTACTGGAAACTATTCTAGTTGGCTCATAATTAGTCACAACTCTTGTAAGCTTAAATCAAATCTTGGTTAAGCCTTGGATAAGTCAGAAGGTATTTTCATTTCCAAAATCTCCAGCTTGCAACTTGATTTTGTAAGGGGATGCAAGTGATTGAAGGTAATAATTTACAGAACTTTGCAAAGGGAATTTGTAGCTTAATTTTTACAGAAACACTTATGCATTTATTATTCTTTAAATAGTTTCAGCTGAATACTATTGTAACCTATTTAGAAACCTTTTTCATAGAATCCCTGCAATATCATTTGGCCCATTGATCTGCACTGGCCATCTGAAGAGCATCCCGCTCAAACTCCGCTTCCCTTACCCGTAAAACCCTACGTTTATCATGGCTAATCCAGCGAGCTTGCACATCTTCAGTCTGTGGGAGGAAACAGAATCACTTGGTGGAAACCTATGCTGACCATGGGAGAATATGCAAACTTCACACAGTCACCCAAGGCTGGAATGGAACCTTTTTCTGGTGTCCCTGGTGCTGTGAGATTAGCCACTGGACCGCAATGCTGCCCTTTTTTATTTTTTGTTGCTGCAACATTTCTCAAAACAGTTGTGAATACAACTATTGGAATTTTTTTTCTTCGTGCTGTTGGTCGGAGTTTGATGTGGCTGAACTACTCCTGTCTGTTCAGGATGCAATCGAAGTCGAAACATTGTATTTGGAAAAAAGATTTCTTCAAGTATTATATACCATTTGTATAACTGGAATAAGTTCTGGTTTCTATAAACGTATGACTTAACCATATCATGACATGGGTGCACTTTTTGTATTAGTATAAAATACTATACAGTAGGAAGTAAGGACTGCAGATGCTGGGGATAAGAGTCGAGAGTGTGGTGCAGGAAAAGCACAGCAGGTCAGGCATAAGCCCTTCATTCCTGATTCTCCTGCTCCTTGGATGCTACCTGACCTGCTGTGCTTTTCGTGCACACACACTCTTGACTAAGATACTGTACAGAACATATGGCTTTCCATTTCCTCCCCTGTTCTCAAAATATAAACTTGATGAATAGTGCTAACTAGACTTAAAATTTGCAGGTTTTATTTTTTAATTTAATACAAGCCGAAACAAAACTGTTTCTGTTCTTAGCTGTGTTATTGTTTGACCTTATGTATCATGACACCTGTTTTTCAGTCAGAGTTGCTGAATGTACAATGCATTGTGGGAACCTGTAGCAAGTAATTTTTGTCACTAAGCTATGTTGAAATGAAAAATCATTTAGATCGTAAGGAGTATGGAACAAGACTGCCCATAAAGTTTTATTGGAGCAAGATTAAAATTCAGTACTGATACACGAATTCTGTGGGATCCTGTACTCCAAATTAGAATTGTGACGTAATGCAAATCATGTCCCCTGTTGTTGACCAGACTAGACCAGACCCCTCTATTTTAAGGCAGCCAAGACCCTAATCTTTCTTATTTTAAAGGTACATCTGTAGTGCCATGTTCCAGATGAGACTCAATTGGTAAAACTACTTGATGTTAAGCAAAACACAATTTATTTAAGCACTATATTTTAAACACAAAAGAAAGAGGAATTTAGAATAACTTAATTATTGGAAAATGGAACCAAATAATAGATACAATACCTATAATTAACTCTTCCAATATAGTAACATTCCGTAAACCCCCCCCCCCCCCCGGTTCAGACACCGGTTCATATGTGCAGTTCTCCAAGCGAAGGATTGGAGAGAAAAGCTGCTAGAAATCATTCACTCCTGTCCTCGGATGCTGCCTGAATTGCTGTGCTCTTCCAGCACCACTAATCCAGAATCATTCACTGAACGTTCTAACTCTTTTGAGACCCCTAAGGCTGCGCAGATTGGTTGGGTTGGGTTGGTTCGTTGGTTGGTTTGTTTGAATTGTCTTTAGTAGCCGGTTTGCCACCTCTGCCTTACGACCACCATTTTAAAAAAAATAATCAGGACAAAATAACCTTAATGACAGCATTGTCACATTCCATACCCCTGCACATTGTTTGCATTTGAATAATTATTCAGCGACCTCTTGAATGTGTTAATTCAACCTGTCTCCATCGCATTTCCAGGCAGACCATACTACATCCAAACTACTTGTGTGAAAGGGCTTTTTGTCATGTCACATTTGTTTTCTTTGCAAATTATTCTTGATCCTTATAAATAGAAATCATTTCCTGCTAACCGCTTTATCCAGCCTACTTATAATTTTGAAATTTACTATCCAATCTCCTCTTAGCTGCCTTCTGCCCAAGGAGAACTGACCAAACTCCCTATCTATCCTCAACTGAAGTTTCTGACAAAAAAACTTAACTCCTTGCTATTGTACTAAATATGATTTTTCCCTTTAGATATCCATGTTCTTCATCAACCCAACTTTTTCATGTGCTTACCAGTAACCTCCTGAGTAACATGCTTGAAGCTTCCCCACCACTGAAGTTAAACTGACTGGTCCAAGTGCTGAATTATAGTTTTGGAAAGCTTCTGATGCATTATTAAAGCTGTCTTCTGAAGCCATTCAAATTACCTGAATGACGTACATTCAGAATATTGCATGTATTCAATTTAATATTTTTCCTGAATTTTATACTAATGCAGTAACATCAATGTTGAGGTTCAGGAATATCCTTGCCTTATGTGCAGTCGCAGCCATTTCATATGGTAGTTTATTTCTTCACACGAGTAGTGTGAAAATGCAAATGTTCATCTGTTGGGGTACCAATACTATGTATGTTGGGAAAGAAGAGAAAAGCGAGCTTCAGACTCCTGAACTATTGAACAGGTGGTTGAGGGAGATATTAATTCACCTGATCCCTCAAATTGAGGGTACAGCATTGCCCAAAAGATATGTGCCAAAATTAGATAGGGTGTAGTTCATCTTCAAATTTCTTCAATGTGCATTCTGATGAGAAATCTTTTTCCTTTCTCACAGAAAGGGATAGCAAATTAAAAGGACGAATTAGATGGAATAATGGAAAGATCATGAATTGTGGGCAGTGTTTTTGTGAAGTATAAACACTGGTCTCGGCCTGTGTGCTGTAAATAACTCTGATACTGTTTGTATTATTCCCACCCCTCAACCCCAAAAAAAATCCAGCTAGTGGGGGGACGGGAATGAGAAATCTTCCTGTATGTATTCCCAGTTTTGGAGTTGTACACTAATTCACTTTGTTGAAAGTGACTGGTTAGTATCTACACTAAAAGAGTCAATAATATGGTTTTATGCTAGCGCTACCCTTTCGTTGTGAATATGCTTTCATCGTAGGTCCAATTAAGCAAATACACTGCACAGTATGAAGTGCATTGAGCAACTTCTGAGAAATTCGATGCTGCAATCTGACATTTACATTTTGAGGTCATAACATTTTACCAAAAGGAAAAACAATGTAGTACTATACATTTTGGAATCCACTTTAAATTATGCCAGTTTATTTGAGGCATTAGTTGAGTCCAGTCTATTTCTCTTGTAGTGTGATGTGGAGCATCAGAAATGCCTTATGTGGATCGACAGAATCGTATCTGTGGATTCCTAGACATTGAAGAAAATGAAAACAGTGGAAAATTTCTGCGTCGATACTTTATACTGGACACACGGGCCGACAGTTTGCTATGGTATATGGACAATCCACAGGTCAGTTTTATTCTGCATTTTTAACAACTGTTAAACTTATACTGTTATCATACTTTGTAATAAATGGCAGCTCCATGTTGGGCTGGGTTTTACACCAGACCTCAAACTGCTTCATGAAATACAATGTGAATGATAAAGTGGTACTAGTTCTATATGTATTTTAGTGATGCGCAAGTATGCATTTCAACTCAGCAATTCATTGCTGCTTTTTGAACCTACTTATTTAATACCAGGAACAAAACAGTTTGTACAAACTCAATTTAGTCATTCTCGGCAGATTTTAACAAATGTTTGTTTTTAATGATTTAAGAAAATTTCTGGAGCTTGAAGACACCTTTTTAATAGAACAATTGAAACTGTAAATTTGCATGTCAGGATATTTTAAATTCTAAAAGATAATGATTTTATTCTATGAATGGTTCTTGCATAAGACCTTAGTTTGTCATCGAATAAAATGTAACAAAAACACCTTGGTTTGGTTGTTCAGTAATTCATGGTAGTTTACATAATGGAAAGTTCTGATTTCCTTGAGCAATTTGTCTCGTAGATACACATTTACAGCCGAGTGAAGGAAATTTTGTTAGGAAATGGCTTCATGACTGCAGCGCGTCTCATTGTCATGCTGATAAGCACGTTGTCTGAAAAGGCTGTAGCTGATTTCATTTTTTTTTTCTTGGCTTAATTTTTAGAATCTGCCGTCAGGTGCATCACACGTTGGGGCTCTTAAACTTACTTACATCTCAAAGGTAATTAACTAGTTTTGATGGAATTTGTTTGTCCTAACAAATAGAAAAATCAAAATGGTAGCATTTTGAAATGCGGAGAAATTCCAGAAATCAGGTAATTGGGCATGTTATTCAAGGTTGTATGAGTGCATCAATGATGATATTCTTATACCTCAATGTGCTGTATAAGATTGCAGGAATGCATTAGTGGTCAGATACAAACCCTCAGATTTTGAACGTACTTTGAGATTAACCCAAGTCTGGTGTTCTCTCATCTAGTATTATTTCCCAAACTTGTAGCTTTTCTTTTGAAATTAAGAGTTGTTCCTTCAGAAGCAAATTTTCATAATCTTGGCAATGGTAGGCAGCTATCCAGCTCGCCTGCCTATGAAAAGACTTTCCTCCAATGTGGAGCCTCATCTGACTTTACACAACTTAAATTTGTGATAACTCATCCTTCTGGCTTGACTCAATTGGAACACATCACTTGAAACATCACCTGTTACTATTGTGATTTTTATAAACTTCAGTACAAGCATAGGACTTAGAAAATAAAGCTTTTCAGTTTTGGGTCCATCTGCTATTCAGTAAGATTGTAGAGATTGTAAAATTATGGCTGATCATCTTGTGTTGTAAATTCCACATTCCCATCCCTTTGATTCTCTTACCTGACCAGAATCTGTCCATCTTGGCCTTATAAATACTCAGCAATATTGACTCTGTTGTCTTCTGTGGCAAAGTTCCAAACATTTCTCTCCATTTCTATCCAAAAAAGGCAGTACCTAATTTGACAACTGTGTTTCCTATCTCTGGACTCTGCTCTCCCTCTTTTCTCTCACCCCCTACTGCGCGCACACCTCACAATCATTCAGGACATGGGCTAAACACAGTCCAGTCCGTTCCAACGTGTCTATGGATGACAACCCACACATGCCAGGTATCACACAAGGAAATAGTCTCTGCACTATCCCTAATGCTTGTGATTGTGGAGAAGATTTATAATTCAGATTGTAGATCAGGTGGTCTGTTTGCTCACTGAGCTAGTGGGTTTGTTCTCAGACATTTCGTCACCATGCTAGGTAGCATCCTCAGTGAGCCTCCGATGGAGCGTTCTGTCCTGCTTACTGTTTGTCTTGGTTTGTTGTGGTGGGTGATACCCTTTCCAATTCTGTTTCTAAGAGGTTGGTAAATGGGGTCCAAATCTGTTTGCCAATGGAGTTCCAATTTGAATGCCAGGCCGCTAGGAATTTCTGTGCATGTCTTTATTTGGCCTGTCCTAGGATGGATGCATTGTCCCAGTTGAACTGGTGTCTTTGAGTATGGATACTATTGATCATTAGTCATGTCTTTTGGTGGCTAATTCATGCTCGTGTCTCCTGGTGGCTAGTTTCCTGCCAGCTCATCCAATGTAATGTTTGTTGCCATCCTTGCAGGGATTTTGTGTATTACGTTTGTTCTGGCTGTGAATTTGGGGACCTCTTTAAATTCATCAGTAGTTTTAGTGTGATTCTAGGCTTGTTGGCTACCAGGATGCCTAGGGGCTGGAGTAGTCTGGCCATCTCTGAAATGCCTTTGATGTATGGTAAGGTGACTAGAGTCTCTGCGCGTGTTGTGTCTTCCTGTTTTGGCACACTATACACGAATTGGCGGATTGTGCTTATCAGTAGCTGTTCCTGAATACGTTGTATAGGTATTTCTTCTCGGCTTTGTTCTCAGACATTACAAACTGGTATACGCGGGAGTTCCTCGAGGTCTGGCATTCAAACTGGAACTCCATTAACGCAAACAGGTTTGGACCCCGTTTACCAACCTCTGAAGTCGAATTGGAAATGATATCATCCACCACGACAAACCAAGACAAATCACAAGCAGGAAGAGCACCAAGAAGGCTCACCCGAGTTCATTGATGTTACTTAGCATGGTGATGAAACATCTGAGAACAAACCAACCAGCTCAGTGAGCAAACAGACAACCTCCTCATGAATGCTTTTACATCCTTTCTTAAATAAGGGAGATGGAACCTGTGCACACTGTTAGAGATATGGTCTCACCGATGACCTATAAAACTGAAGTGTAATGTGTTCACTTTATTTTCAGTACCTGCCATTCTAGAGAATAACATTCATTTAGCTGCCTTAATTTGCTGTACCTGCATGCTATCTTTTTTGACTCCTGCACTAGAACCTCCTTCTCCATTTAAGTCATACTTTTTAAAAAAAACTTCCTGCTAAAGTGAACCATTTCACATTTTCTTAAATTGTACTCCATCAGACATTTGCCTACATGGAGCCTATGTATCTGAAACCCCCTTGTGTTCCCTCCATGCTTCGCTTTGTGACAATTAAAAATTTAGCTACCATGGTTTTGCTGTCCTCACCTAACAGTTTAACTTATTCTAAAGAAAAAAGCTGAGGCCCCAGCACAGGAACCTGTGGCACTTTTCTTGTCTCACCCTGCCAACTGGGAAAAAAAACTATATGTAGATTTTGTTTTCTGCCCGCCAATGTTCTATTCATACTTGCATGTTATTCTCAACACCATTTGCTTCTACATGCACAATTAGTCTTGTGTCGCATCTTGTCAAATGTTTTCTGAAAATCCAAGAAGTGTATCCATGGCACAAATTATTCCCTCAAAGTTCTCTCTAAATTTGCTAAACGTGATTTTATTTTCACACAACCATGTTGAGTCTTCCTGATTGAGTTTTTTTGAAGTGCCCAACTCTAACCATCTTTTAATAGTCAGTTGTCAACATCTTCCCGTGACCGACATCAAGCTAACTGCTCTATAGTTTCCTGTGATTTTGTCTCTTCTATTTCTTACATTGAGGAGCTGTTTTACTATTTTTCAGTCTTTTATAACCCTGCTAGAATCTCCAATCAGATCAATCTTTAGTTTATACTTCTTTAGGTTAACTAAGGTACTTGACATTGACAATTGGTCTAGCAGTCCTGCTTTGTGCCCTTTCTTTAAAAAAAAACTCAATGCCACACATGACATGGGATGGGCATAGCACTCCAAGTGAGACCTGTACAGAGATGAAATTCCTCCTCAAATAATTCTGTGGATGTGCTTGAGCACCTTTGCTTCTGTTTTATGGCACTGCCTTAAAGATCTGTAGATTTCAATTGCAATTGGAATTAGGTTTTGTATTTTCCATTGGATATTGATGTGATGTATTCAAGCCAAGAAGTAAAATCATTGTGATACGCTGACTTTAGTTACTGCTCTGATTATTTAACCATTATTAGCCTGTATTAAACCACTAAAGAATACTATATTTGGTACAGTCTGTTTTTGTATAATGCGATAGTTGCATTCTCATGCAACCTTGCGTTATAGAAAATCATGCAATCACAAAATGAGGCCTATGGAAAAAGAGTTGGGGCAGACCAGTAAAGATACTGATCAAGATCAAAATCAAAATAGTTAGTCTAACACAGTATAGTCTAAGTAAATGTTAAAATCATGTATTTTAATGAAATTAATATGATAAGTTTAACACTTTACCCTAAAAGACTAGAAGGTAACTTGAAGTGGTTTCTGAGTTTGCTGAATTACAGTACTGTATTAAGACTCCAAGAAGCATCATCCCTTTCAGGTGCAGTTCTGGGTGCAGGGTAACGGCGAAAAAAACAACTAGTCCAAAAGTGGTCGGCTATAGTTCATTTTCCTCACTATTTCTTGAGGGTTGGCTTAAAAATGGCATCTAGTTTTTGCTGTTTTGCCATCTTTTCTTTCGTAAAGCTGTTCATTGGATGCCAAATTACACTTTATGCCACAAACTGCTACCCTGCTGCATTCTGCATTGTCTTCATTGTCTTCTAAGAGCTGCAACTACTTCTCAAGTTCCCTCAGGATAGAAGAGAAAAGAGAAGTGGAAAGCTCTTATGGTGCTGCATCCTGGACTTGATCTTCATCTCCAACTTCAGTTTCCCCTGCAGCAATAAGTTGTTGTAGATCAGTTGTGGAGAGGTCTTCACAATGGGTCTTGAGCAGCTCCTTGACATCCTCGTTCTCCACTTCAAATCCAACTTGCTTTGCAATAGTGATACAATAGATTTTGATTGCTGGAAGCTTCTCTGAGGGTTCAGTGCCATTTAAATCATGAAGAAAATCTAGGAGAAACTTTCACCAAACTGCATACAAGCAGCCCTTATTGACTTCACCCCAAGCTGCCTCAATGAAATCACGAGCATTCTTAATATTAAAAGCTCTTCCAAAATTGCCCTCAGCTGCAATCCGCTTCCTGACTGTGCACCTTAAATAATAAGCTTTAAAAGTTGCTATTGCACCCTGGTCCATGGGTTGAATGAGAGGGGTTGTGTTCAGAGGTAGAAATAGCACATTAATGTTTTCAGAAAGCTTACCAAGGGTGGGAGGATGGCTTGGTGCATTGCACAGAATGAGGAGAATCTTGAAATCCAAATCTTTACTCCTGCAATAATTTCTAAAAACATCCTCAAACATCAAACAATAAAGTCAGAAAAAATTTGCCGTCATTCAACCTCTCTTGTTTGCGGTTGTTTGGTGAAGTAAATGCCAAAAGTGGACTCAGCGCACTGCAGCATCTCATGCCAGGGATAGAATAGTGTATTAGGAGTTAATAGTACTAGTGTAATAGTGGGAGTTAATTTTTTAAAAAAAAAAATTGTTCCCCAAATCACCAATCACATTACAGCCAAATCACATTGTAGAAACAAGCATTCTAGGAGAACAACCTGTATGTGTTGCGCAGATTTGTCTGATTTCTACCATGTGTGACAAGTTTTAATTTAGGTGCTTCTTTTTCTATCTTTTCTTACCTGACTTCTTCTGTGACATTTGTAACCTGTTGTTCTGTGAATGCCAGTGCATGCTTGTTGAGTGAAAGATCTTTTAACTTTTTTTTGTTCTGATTTGTTTGTTCAGTTATATTGTTGCAATCAAATTCCATGCAGCAAGTTATCACAAACAACCCCAGAAAGTGTTTTTGTTGAGACTGAGATTTTGGCGAGACATATGGAAGACGTCATTTGTTCTTTTCAAATGTTGTATCTTTTATGACCACTTAAGCAGAGGGCTGTACACCAACATCTCAACTGTAACGTAGTGTCTCTGCCAAGGTAGAACTTGTGTTCTGCAATGAAATGTCAACATGTTAAAGTCTTGGTGGACTTTGAAACCATAATTTTCTGGCTTGAGACAAATACACTACCAACTGAGTTAAAGAAAGTTATAGAAACATGTTTGAACTGTGTCTAATGAACTTCATTTTTGCATGGTTGTAAATTTTCCTTGTAACTAATAATGCACAGTATCTATCAGTGATGCACACTTATGTGTAATGAGCATTTTATACCGAGAGTCGAATGCAACAGAAAAGTTCATAATTATGTATAAACTTCAACAGATGAACTGTCATAATATGGCATGGTGTTAGATATATATCCTGAGGGCACTTTTTAAATCCCAATTTTACCTTGCACTTAATAGTCGTCTTCAGTATCTAAATTTACAGAAAAGACAACATGTACAATGTCTCCGTTTTGTTAACTTAGTACTTCTGATTTGTTAGGTCAGTGATGCAACAAAGCAGCGACCAAAAGCAGAGTACTGTTTTGGTAAGTATTTTTTTAAAACTCCAGTTTATTCAGTTGAAATAATTATTAGTCAGTGCAACTAATGATTTTAGTCATGTTACCAATAGGTGTATATGCTATATGTTATGAGCACACTCATTCTGTACTGCAGCATTGAAAAACAGTATTAATTGTAACACCTTTATCACAGCTGAAGGTATCCCACAGAACATAACTTGAATTACCTTCTAAGCATGGTTGCTGTTTAAAATTAACTGAATTGGCAATTTGTACAGAGGCATCCAGATGCTGGTAATTGCCAATTTGGAAAGTTCAACTTGCTGAGTGATTGCCATGGAGTCGACTGTGTTAGGACTTGTGTATGAATCCTTCACAGAATGTTAATTGTGCTTTTCAAAGCACAATTTGTCATTGACGAAACTATTCATACTTAAATCAGGTGAGTCTAAAATCAGGATTTTGACTTGTGTCTTAACAGTCATTAATGCTGGAATGCGAAAGTACTTTCTTCAAGCTAATGATCAGCAGGACTTGGTTGAGTGGGTGAATATACTGAACAAAGCGACCAAGATTACAGTAAGTCAAGCTTTTTGAGGTTTTACTAATGCAGCCACTAAAAGGATAAAAATTGACCCTGTTTTCAAATTCTATTTTAACCTCCATTTCATTCTGTGTCTGTATGGGTTTCCTCCCACAATCCAAAGATGTGCGAGTTAGGTGAATTGGCCACGTTATATTGCCCATTGTCTTCAGGGTTGTGTTGGCTAGGTGCGTTAGTCAGAAAAAATGTAGAGAGCTAGGGGAATGGGTCTGGGTGGGATATTCTTCGCAGGGTTGGTGTGGACTTGTTGGGCCAAATGGCCTGTTCTCACACTAGAGGGTTTCTATGATTTCTATGACTCTCCTTGCATTGCACCATTGGCAAATGCTAACAATCCAGAAAAGTTATGTTTAGGCACCATGATGAAACTTGGAGAAGTTGAATAGGTTTTTAAAGCAAGCTGAGAAATACTTGTCAAAATGACTATGAATTTGATAGGTTATTTTTTTTTTTCAAATGTTTTCTGGCATTGGAATTTTGCCATTTTTTACATTTTTCACAACTATGACAGAATTGTTGATTCTTAACTGCTGCCTAAGGTAGCCCACAGTGGAATTTATTTGGCTTTCATAAAATGCTTTTGTGCTTCATAATTTACATTCTGAATTAATTAAAGCAATTTTCAGAAAATCGCTGTTGGTATTTCGAGCTATTTACTTTGGTATTGGGACTGGTGCAAATTGCAAATTGATATTTTATGTTTGCTACCTTGGAAAGACTTATAGCTCAGGTTGTGGATCAGGTTGGTGGTGGCGACACATCTGAAATCAAAGCTACCAGCTCAGCAAGCAAACAATGAGTCCCCGTGTCTGCGTGGATTTCCTACGGATGCTCTGGTTTCCTCCCACAATCCAAAGATGTGCAGGTCAGGTGAATTGGCCATGCTAAATTGCCAATAGTGTCAGGGGCAAATATAGGGTTTAGATGCTTTTTACTTCTGTTAGTAATTTGTTTGTTTTCCTGATGAAGCCTACCTGTATGGTCATCAGTGACCTAGCTAGAAGTTGCATAACTATCTGAAAATATTGAGATTAGTTATTTATGTGAAACATTTTAATTGAAAGCATGTCAATGCCACTGACCTTGGATAATGCTATTAATTTCTTAAGTACTAGATAAAAAAAATTGTGTATCAGTCATGCTGCATATGTTACCAGTTGGACTGCAGCTATGGTTATGTTTTAAAACAGGTACCAAAACCATCAGATGTTCAAGTGACCACAGATAACCAAAATTGCCTTATGGAGGGGCCATGTGGAAGGAAGCCAGGGCCATACAAGACTGAAATTATTGGTGGTGTTCCAATTATTACACAGACTAATCAGGTAAAAGACAAAATGATCATGTTAATGTAACTATCAAATTATAATGAAGTAAAATCTCTTGTTGCGATATAACTTGTAAAACTTAAAACAGGTTGAAAGTTTAGACTTTATTAACTAAAAGTATGGAAATCAATATGTATAAACATTTTTTTTTAAATGCAATGTGTATTTGCCTGAAATAATTGTATGCAGAATCTTTGGCTATAAATGGATTTAATTTTAGTGATCATAGTGTGTAGGTCACATCACAACAAGCTGATAAACATTAATGGAAAGAATGGCTAATCTAATATATGCAATGGTGTTGTGAGGAATACGAATATAACAATAAACTTGGGAAGGGTGGGTGATCATGTAACTGGAGCTGAGGGATAATGCTGTGGTCCCGTCTTTTTTTTTTAAAAAAAAAGCTTTACGTTGCATCAGTTTTGCTCACACATTTACACAGGGATTTGATATTTTGTGTTTGGGATTTAAGTAACCTAACTTTTTAAATCCATTGTCTGTGATTTGCTGAAGGTGTTGAAACATTTGAAGGTGAATTTGTTTTTACTCTTGGGTTGCTACAGTTAGGTCTATTGTTATCATTTGTAAGATTCTGGAAGTGGTCTTACCTCAAACTTTGCACATTTATAACTTGAAAACATGTGGAAGTAAATCTTGCTGGTACAGTTATGTCAGCGTCATTGAAAAATTGTCCATTTCTTGTTAAATAGACTTTTATAATCGACAGTACTGCTCCCAATAATTAA
This sequence comes from Chiloscyllium plagiosum, assembly GCF_004010195.1. Lineage (NCBI taxonomy): Eukaryota > Metazoa > Chordata > Chondrichthyes > Orectolobiformes > Hemiscylliidae > Chiloscyllium > Chiloscyllium plagiosum. Next base: position 31,547,368 of record NC_057731.1, read on the forward strand.
AACATTTCTATTCGTATTGCTAATTTACAGACATGATTCTGTCTCAAGTTATGGTCAAATTAGTCTTGAGGTCTTGACTTGCATTTTATTCAAGTCAGTCTAGGCTGAAAGGATGCAGACAATGTGAATGTGTTAACTCCGATCCATCAAATCATATCAACAAGTATGACAAATGGCATTAACTACTATTGATAATGTTAGAATAGATTTTAGTTGTGATTTATTATGCCTTCAATTTTTGTCTCTTCTGGCAGGAGGGGATGGAATGTCTTGAAGGAATGGAGAAAAGTAATTTGAAACGTTCTCAAAGTCAGTTAACATATTTTATTGGCAAACCTACATCTGATCAAGCAATCATTAAAAGTGGTTACTGTGTTAAACAAGGAGCAGTGGTGAGTAACCAGGACTCTTTTGCATATTAAACTCTGCCTGATTGTAGGTCATTGCCATAATAGCACACGTTAATGTGATTTTTCTTTATTTTTGTTAGGCAGCTTTGTATTTTGCTTTACCTTAGAATTGATAAGTTCTTGATGTTTCAGTATGTTTCAGTAAGATTCTATTTAAGAATTAGCACCATGACTTTATACAACAAGCCTTTATAAACAAAGGCTGGAAACATTTAAACATTGTACAAATGTACCCTTTTATTCATATTTCAATCCCTTCTGTCTTTCAACTTAAACGCGAGGGCATAGGTTTAAGGTGAAAGATTTAAATGGGACCCGAGGGGCAACTTCTTTTATGCAGAGTAATGCATGTATGGAATTAACTATCAGAGGAAGTGGTAAAGGTGGGTACAGTCACAACATCTACTTTAATAGGAAAGGGTAATGGGCCAAACACAAGCAAATGGGAAGAGTTCAGTTTTGGAAACCTGGTCAGCATGGGCGAGTTGGACAGAGAGGTCTGTTTCCATGCTATATTACTCTGACTGTAAGATTATTTTAACGCAGAATGATCATAACTGAAAAATTAGTATTCAGCTGTTATAACTGAAGTATGAAAACATTAAACAAAGTGAAATTTACCTAGGTTGACTACATTTTGCTAAAACTTGGATTTTTAATTGTAATCTGCCAGTTTTTAACACTATATGTAAGTATTTGCACGCAATTATTCAATACAGTTAAAGTGAGCTTTTTAACTAAATGATTAGTATGATGAAATTTACCTAGGTTGACTACGTTTTGCTAAAACTTGGATTTTTAATTGTAATTTTTGTCTTTACAGATGAAAAACTGGAAAAGAAGACATTTTATACTAGATGAAAACTCCATAAGCTATTACAAATCTGATCTGGTATGCCACTTTTAATATTGAATAACTTTACAAGCTAACGTCATTGTGATCATCACGTAGTGATATCACTATAGTTACAAAGTTATGGAATCACTTACATAACTTTATTGATCAATTCTTACTGATAAAGTTGCAGAAAATTTTGCATCAGGAAACATTTCAGGCTGATGCAAATTTGCTTACTTTGTCCACCTTCAGGTTTCAAGATGGCACCTACAATATTTTAGAAGTAATGGTAAGCGCTTACTCACTGTATGTAAAGGAGTCTTTATTGGTATAAATGTTATTGCTAAAAGAAAAGTAATATAAATAACAGGTTAGTTAATCTCTCATTGGAATTAGTTTACTAATTTTACGTTTGTTTTATTTCCCTAGTAAGACAGACCTGAGCTGCTTGGTGTCATGTTAATAATCTTTAAAACCACTGTTAACATGTGAGAGTAGATAGAACATGGTTTTATTAATTGGCACCATTTAAGTAACCAAATCCAAATGTACTTTAAAAGACTGTTTTCATAACTGGTGCATTTGTTATTGCAACATACTGTGGCTGATTTAACCAAACTTCTGCATATAGTGCAGTACAAAATTTCATGCTTATTTGCAGCAGCAATCATGAGTAGTTGAATGAGAATGTATTCAGAGTGCCAGAAAACTTATGTCTCCTATTTTGGGGGGGGAAATTGCCTTTAAGGTAATGGCACGTTCTTCGGTCTACTAAGCACAATTAGATGGACTATTAAGAATTCTTCTTGTGTCCTAACCAGCACTTAATTTCATATTTCTATATTTCTGACTGAGAAATAATGTAGGGCATAAAATAACATTTTGTGGGACCTTGCGATATGCAATTTGGCTGCATTTCCTATGGTACAGCAGTGATTATACTTGAAAGTGTACTGTAAAGCACTTTGGGGAATTGAAGCTATCAAACACTGTATATAATTGTTGTAATCTCTGTAGATATAAACCGTATACAATACAGCTTGAAAACATACTTTGCAGCAAAAGCAGAATATTTTGCAACTTGGGGAGATCATCTGAATTTGCGATAATCTATTGTCAGTTTGTAGTGTGCAGGTAACTTTATTTAAATTTCAACTCCGAAGAATGCATAGAAAGCTTTTACTACTCTCGAGAGACTCATCCAGAATTGTTAGAACATGTTTAACAGTGGAGAAAGAATTCTTTCCTCTTTAAAAACAAATATTAAACTACTACCCAGAGTTTCTTTACTAGTTCAAACCTGTTGAACATTTGATGAAATTCACCTAATTTATACACAGATTGGAAAATAATATAGTTCATTATTTCTGTGTATAAATTTCCAAGAGAAAATAATACTTTGGTGCAATGTTTTTCAAGACAACTAATAAGTCAATTTAAAATCAATTGTGATAAAAGTCTCTCAACATTTAAATTATACTTCAACAGATCTCTCTACCTCAGACAGTGATATTACATTTGAGTTTAGTATCAATTTAGTGGAATTCCCAATGGTGAACATATGGATCAACTGAAATGATTAGCAGTAGCTTTGTTTTTTGATTCGCTTACTTTTGTAAGAGTATGCTTTACTAATTTAAAAACAAATCTGAGTCTCAGGGCTGTAACCATGTTGAATTATCTGCTTACCGTTGCTAAACTTGGTGACATGACACATGTTCCTCAGGATGCCAACAGACCTCTGCAAAATGGTCAGATAAAACTGCAGATAGTATGCAAAAGGAATGGTGAAGTTGGTTCTAATTTTAGTTCTTCTAAGTAAAGTAAATGTTGATCATAAGCCTCTTTTCTAGCTTTAAGTTTTGGTTACCTTGAAAGAATTGCAGTTCTGATGTTTCATCACCTACTTCTCGTGTATTCACTACAGGATTACATGTATTGATAGCTTTCTTTCATTTTCCCCCAAATTCATAAGTTGACATTGTATTTACTGAATATATAAATGAAACAGTTTACTATGCAAGTTTGCACAGTCCCTTGGTGACTCTACTTTGCACTATGCACTGAATCAAGACTGGTACTTTAACCACTTCCTGGTACATTACAGTCGTGAAACCCACCTTTTTAAATTGCTAATTGCAATTTTGTTGACTACTTTTAAAATGGAAACTTTCAAAATGAAACCAACATCCTTGTTAGACAATGCTGCATCCGTAAGTAGTAGTCTGTTTCCTTAAAGTTCTAAAGTATTTGTCTGATAGGGTGGAAACGTGATTTTTAAAACAAGTTGTTTTTCTTGCAGGATAAGGAACCACTTCGTAGTATACCACTTAAAGAAGTTATTAAGGTTCAGGAGTGTAAACAAAGGTTAGTGTTATCCTGTTACATGAGAGCAGGAAATAGCCTCTATTTAAATCAATTGTGTTAGTTATAGCTCAATTGATCATTTATTCCATCACTCTTGCTGGGTCAAAATTCTGGAACTCTGATGCTAAATGTATTCTGGGTGTACTTACACGAAGACAATTGAAAGGGCAGGTACTCCGTTTCGGGAAAATATCTTTGATTGGAAGATTCACTTAGGAAAACAAGTGGGGTGTAATGGTAGAACCCTTAGGGTGTAAGGGAATTAGAATTCCTGTCTGAAATTTAAATTCACATTTAAATCTTGTTTTTTGCAGTTTCATGACTTGCATGCTGGAGGTAGCTTGCCAACCAATTTGCCCTATAGGATCAATTGATGTAATCAATGATTAGTGTTTAACATAATTGATCTTAGAATTAAAGTTAATGTGACTCTTCAGAAATGATTTGCGTAATATATCTAATGTTAAGTGTAATCATTAAGTATTATCTCTGCTGCAAATGTACACATAGAAGCATTGCACCATTTGACACTCAGAGCCAAATATTCAAATATATGATGATTGCTGATCATCCGATTCATATCCTGAATCTGCTTTTGCCCCATAACTTGTACCCGTAAGAACTGAAACTACTCCTTATTTTGGCCTCAACCTATTTCTTTGGCAGAGAATTCCACCGGCTCACCATTCTGAGTGAAAAAATTTCTCCTCATCCCCGTCCTAAATGATCTACCCTGTATTCTTAGTCTGTAACCCCACCACCACTACACACACTCCTAGTTGGGGGGGAGGGGAGAGATGTGGTATTGAGTCCATGTGCTGAATTGAAAGGTGTGATACTATTCCTGGAGTGTCATTTGGAACACTACAGCAGAATAAGATCAGAAATTTGAGCATGAGCAAGGAGGTAAATTAAAATGGCAAGGAAGCAGATGTTCGGGTCAGTGCTTTACCCATATCGCTGTTCAGTCCACAAAAAAACAATCACCCAGCAGTTTTTGGTGTGCCATGAAAAGCAAAAATGGTAATCAGAATTGGAGAAGTGCAAATAAATTGCTGCTTCATCTAGGAGTATTTGGGGCCTTGGGCAGTGAGTGAAATGTTACACCTCTTATGATTATATAGGAAGAGCTGAGATGTTGTGTTAAACACTCATCATTGATTACATCAATTGATCCTATAGGGCAAATTGGTTGGCAAGCTACCTCCAGCATGCAAGTCATGAAACTGCAAAAAACAAGATTTAAATGTAAATTTAAATTTCAGACAGGAATTCTAATTCCCTTACACCCTATCTAAGGGTTCTACCATTACACCCCACTTGTTTTCCTAAGTGAATCTTCCAATCAAAGATATTTTCCCGAAACTGAGTACCTGCCCTTTTAATTGTCTTCGTGTAAGTACCCAGAATACATTTAGCATCAGAGTTCCAGAATTTTGACCCAGCAAGAGTGATGGAATGAATCACTCCAAATGACCCACTTGTACTTTTCTAAAATAGATGAAAGTGAATGTTCTGAGACCCCATCATTTCAGCCTGTGCCTGTCTCACTGAACATATTTCTGCCTACCCTGATCCTATTTCTTTCTCCTCTCGTCCTATCCCTTGTGTGCTCGATGTAACTCTTCTGACATTACATTATTTTAACTGTTTCTAGTTCTTGGCTCTAAATGCTACCTGTTCACTGTCATTCTTCAGTAACTGTACACCACCAACTCCCACCAGAATAGTCTGCAGGTCTGTTACGAGATGTGCCTTAAGAAGGATTTATTCTGTCCTGTTTCTTTTGAAGGAATTGGAGTCCTAGAGATGTACAAAGCTTTTTAAGTCAGAGCATTAAGTATAGGAGTTGGGAGGTCATGTTGCAACTGCAACAGGACGTAGGTTAGGCCACTTTTGGAATATTGTGTGCAATTCTAGTCTCCTATTGGAAGGATGTTGTAAAACTTGAAAGGGTTGAGGAAAGATTTACAAGGATGAGGGGTTTCGGGTGAGAGGGGAAAAGATATAAAAGAGACCTAAGGGGGGCAACTTTTTCACAGAGGGTGGTAAGTGTATGGAATGAACTGGTGGAGGCTGGTACAATTGCAACATTTAAGAGGCATTTGGATGGGTATATGAATAGGAAGGGTTTGGAGGGATAAGGGCCTGGTGCTGGCAGGTGGGACTAGATTGGGTTGGGATATCTGGTGGACATGATGTGAGGTGCTACGTTTTGGAAAGGCAAATCAGGGCAGGACATGCTCCTTGGGAGCGCTGTTATAAATTTTGAATGAAGCTGCTTGCTGAACCCAGCTGTGTAGCTAGGTCTTTTTTAAGTAGACAAAAGAAGCATGAGTGGGTGGAGTTAGAACAGAGCCAGGTTTTGCTTTTCAGTTAAAAATACAATTTTTGAAGAAGGCCCCTCCCCAAAAGCTTGTTATCTCCATACTGCTGGGTTTGTGTTTTTGAGATCTCCTGTCTATTTGCCTTTGCTGAGGATGTTTATTGGATGTTGGTATATTGGAACAGTTAATTAGTACTTGTTAAATGATCTACTGTTTTGTTGAGTATTTTGAGAGTTAAGCAATTTCTTAATTTTATTTTCTGTATTTTAACTAGTGTAAGAAAGAGTTGCTTAAAGCTGAGTAGTTTGACCAATTAAATCACATTTGGAATGCGATGTCTGGCACTAGCCTTTGAAATAAGAAAAGGTTAGGGTCTAGACTACCTTGATATGGTTTGAAGGGGTTTGGTCTGGTCCAAAACAGATTTATTCAGTTTTACCTCGAGCAAAGGTCTAACCAACATCTGTCGACTAGCACCCTCCATCGTCGAACTGAATTTGTTTTGTCACAGACAATTTGACAAGAAAGTGTTCATAATTCTTTCATTTAAAGTATGTTACTTTAGGTACTAGTTACATTTGTCTTTTTGTGGGCATGGAACATCCTTTTGTTTTAGGCCCTTCTTCCAACTCATTTTTGACTACGTTGACAATTCGGGTCTCCTCTATATTGCAGAGACCAAATATGAATATGTCGTTGCTTTGTAGAACACCTCCACCTCACTTCAATTTCTGTCCCCTGTCTGTTGCAGTATTCCAGTGATGCTCAATGTGTAGTTGGTTTTCTGTGTTTTTGCTTTCAACAGACCTGTTAACTATCCTACCATTCATGCTCCCTCTGGACAAATGTGTGTGTTTTTGTCAATAGCTATTGTCATTTCTTTACCTTTTTGTTCCATGACATTGTTTGATTTTGCCTTTGCAGCCCTCTCTCTTATTCCAAACCTTCATTTTAGTTTTTTCCTGCACGTCTCCATTCCCCATCCCAACACCTAACAAATTTCTATTCTCCTTGAGTTCTGACTTGGGGTATATTCCACTTGAGACATTCACTGTTTGTCTCCATAGTTGCTGCCAGATCTGATGACTATGTAAATCATTTTGGTTTTGTTTTGTATTCCACTAGTGTTTGCTTCATCCAGTTGTGGAAAGGTTTAGCAAGTGCGAAAACAATATGAAGTCAGCTCAGATCTGTTATAAACTGATCAGATTTAATTCACTGAATTTAAAATGTGTTTTTATGCTTAAAAGTATGTTGTGGCGCAGTGGGATAGTTTGGATTTGATTTAATTTCTGAATTGCAATTGCTGTCCGAACTGGCTAAGCTGGGTACTTTCCCCCAAAGAGGAGGAAGTAATAATGATTAATCTTCTTTATCAGCTGACGTTGGTAAGTGTATGAGTCAGCCAGTTTGACTGTCTTTTCATCTAAATGATATGGATAGAAAAATAAGATGATTATTTAAAAACAATACTTTTCTGTTACAGAGAAATCCTGCTGCGTGATAACTTGTTTGAGATAGTTACTAATTTTAGAACATTTTATGTCCAGGTAAGTAAGTGCATTACTTATGTTGCATAAAAGTTAAAAGTATATTTTTATATGAACAAGTACGGTTTGCTTAAACGTGTTTCAGATGAAAGTAAAATACATTTTGGGCAAAAAAAGCACATTACCATAAGGTGAAATTGTAATCTAAAGATGCATGTAATATTACCTGACTTCATTACTTCAAGAAGAGAATTAATAATCGCTCAGATAAATGTTTGTTAATTTGAAAGACTTGCATGAATTTGTAAAGGAAAATTGTTTCTAACGTGCTGGAGGTTAATGAAGAGGTAACAGCAAAGGTTGACAAGAATAAAGCTGTTGATATGGTGTACATGGACTTCTAAAAGATGTTTGATACATTGAACTTGCAAGGCAAATTATTGACTTTAGGATAAAAAAGGACAGTAGCAACATGAGGGTTCAGAAGAGCTTTGCCAGGATGATGTTGGGAATGGAAGGTTTGAATTATAGGGAAGCTGGATAGGCTGGGAATTTTTTTGACTGGAGTGAGATTGAGGGGTGACCTGATAGACATTTATAAAATCATGAGAGGTATAGATAAGGTGAATAGCAGGTATCTTTTCCGGAGGGTGAGGGATTTCAAGACTAGCGGGCACATCTTCAAGGTGAGAGGAGAAAGATTAGAAAAAAGATTAGGGGCAGTTTATTTTTTGTGATTCATGTGTGGACTGAACTTCCAGAGGTGGTGGTGGATGTGGGTATAGTTATAAAGTTTTTTAAAAAATAGGTAAGTATATGGATAAGAAGTGGAATATGGGCCAAGCACAGGCAGGTGGAACTAGTTTAGTTTGTGATTTTGGTTAGCATGGACTGGTTGGATTGAACGGTCTGTTTGTGCTGTGTGACACTAAGAATAATAATTAACTGCAGATTTTGAATACTGCTTTTAGGTTTTGATAGTTATTAAAAATGTGGCATACAATATTGAAGCTTATTATCTAGATTGTGTTTTTAGACCATACAACACAGTACTGGCTATATCCAGTCTGGCATTACATTCACCTATCATTACTTTTTCCAGCAACAATATTATACATCCTTTTTCCACTAATTTGCTATGGCACATTTTGTTTATTGATCCAAAAACCTGGAAGATTAACTGGTTCTTGACAGTTATCTCCATTGTTTTAAAAAATGCCAATTGTGTAATATTTGTTTTTTTGGTTTTGCTAAGTAATCTTCTTGGTGAATATATGTGCATTGGTGCAATCACTGAATTGTTCGACTTGTACCATAGCCTCTACATGATCATGACCATGACTGATAGGTACTAAGTCATCAGACTTCTTCTTTCAGGATGTATTCATTAAAAGATACAGAGAATGCCATATTCGTCTTTAAATCCTGTTTTTATGGTATTTTGGAAGTTGAGGAAAAGTAAGTACAGGAGAAACCTGACATCTGGCAGTATCTGTGGAAAGAGAAACATACTGGCTGGTCATACTGATAGGTCCCAAGCAATGCAGTGGGGTCTTGTGCCAACATTCACCATTAATCATTGACCCACTGATTTGTGCTTTTGAGATTAATGCACATACAGATGGGAACCAGGAAAACTTGGATATCTGAATTGTTAATGGAGTGAGAATTGGACTAAAACAGAGCATGCTAGGGAAATTCAGCAGGTCTGGTTGCATCGGTAAGAAGACCACAGTTGATATTTTGAGTTCAAACAGTGTTTGGATTTGTTATAGCTAGCTCTCTTATTTTTATAAGAAAGGGCTGGGTAAGATCAAAGTTCAGTTGCATTTTGGAGGTTACTTTGGGTGTGGTAAACATATTTGGCTAATTATTAGTTTCTACAGCTGATGATGTAATTGTCTGTTATGCAGCTGAGAGAAACCAGATCTTTTCACTTCTGTGATCCTATCACTCTTACTGAGCCATTTGCAGAAGCAACTTTTCAGACTATGCTCCCTTCTATTGTCCCAAAACAATCTATGCCATGAGAGTATCAAGGGACAGACCATGACACATTTTGCAATCTTTCTAGTTTTTATCAATTACTTAACTCTCCTAAATGATCACATAATATTGGACATTAAAAACTGTTATGAGTTTGAGCCATTTCAGTTTAGTTTCATGTAGTAGTCTGAATATTTTGCTTCTCTGGAAATTCATACTGCATATTATCAATTTGTTTGACCATTTGTCCTGAGCTTTTGATTTTCCTGTTTTGTATTTCTTCAGTCTCTCAAGGCAGAGTTCAAAACAAAGCATGAAATGATGTGATTCACAGCTTTATTTCATAGATAAATATACAAAGCAGTAGTTTATGATTAGATTCATTTCATTACAAAATAACTAAGGATGGCATGGACGGGTTGGACTGAAGGGTCTGTTTCCATGCTATACATCTCTATGACTGTATAACTGCATTTTCTGGCATCAGTGGGTGACTTCAGTTGAAACAAGGTAACTTTTTGACTGTTCTTCATTGCGCTCCAACTTTCTTTCAATCTTTGTAACTTTTCAGTATTCCATTTCATAAATTTCCCTGCCATGTTAATTGCCATCAGGAAAGGGATAATAGAGTTTCCATGGAATGAGTACAAGGTACTTTTCATTTATTCTGGCAGTATTGATGAGTTGCTTTTATAGTCTGAGGAAGTGTCACTGTTGGTGAACATCTTGCCCACTTTACCTAAAAAAAAGTTTAAGCAGGCTGCTGAAAGCATTCTTTCCCTAATCTTTTCTGGATGTAAGTTTAAATTATCCTAAAACAAGGTGATACCCAAAATATCTTAGCTGGGACTATTTGTACATTATATCTGGCATCCGCTAATGATGAACTAAAATTGAAAAATTTCCATTTAATAGCTAAGGCCAACGTGTGTCACTGGATAATTATTCCTGAAAACAAGCATAATGTCGTCTCTAGTTTGGAAGTAAATGCTAAATATTGAATGGTTTATCCTGGTAAAATAGTGAAGATTCAGAGTGGTATTCTGCTGACAATATAGAATAAATGAATACACATTTTGCTTCAAGTCAGTTGTGATTCTTGTTTTTTAGACTGACAGTCCTGAAGATATGCACAACTGGATCAAGGCAATATCTGGGGCAATAGTGGCACAGCGAGGCCCTGGAAGATCAGCTTCTGTATGTCTTTTTATTATTTTGTGCAGATGCTTGCAATCACTAATATTACAAGAACAGTCACAAGCATGGACAATATAATTTTTATAAAGTGAATGATAGAAAAACTAACTTCATGATGGCGTGCCTTAATCTTCTGTCCCCCTATCCAGTAGTTCTTAAACATTTTTTTTGTTTCTGTTATACTTCTGTTTATCAATAATTTATAGTGTCTAGAAAACTAGCATCAATTATATAAATTCTGTTATTTTTCTGTGGTTCCTACTTTATTGCATCCTTTATGTAATCAAAAATCTCCAGCTATTTTGTTAATCAGACATATTAAAATAAACATAATGCTCACAGGAAAATGTGATTGTTAGTAAAGTTGATATTTGTGTAAAATGGAAAATGCAAAACAGTGGCTAGAGCAAGTTTGAATGAGTTCACTTGGTGATGGGGCGTTTTTATGTATGTTAAATAGTGGTTTCTGTTCAAATGGGCACATCAAATATAACTCTGAGTGTGTTTCTTCCAGCGTGCGTTGTATATTCTAAACTGACCGTGTCAGTTTGCACTAGTTTAACATTGAATGTTGTGCTGGTAAAGCTCAAGTGGTTGAAGTTGCTTTTGCAAGTTTGTTCTCTACAAACAAACTATGCTGCACATGGATTACAGTGTTTCCTCCTCTTATTTCTTTAATCAAGGTAGCTTTCTTGGTTTACTTTCCACTAGAGATTACACAGTCATAAGTCTGTTTTTGTTTCTAGATTCTACAAAAAAATTATAATGTATAAAAGTGCAAAACATTTAAAATATCAAATCAATTTAGAAAATGGATAAGTTTGGAACTAGGAAATACATTGCTTTTGATTGGCTTTCAAAGATATATCTTAATGTGCAAGTCTATGACTGTGTTTTCTACTACTTCTCTGCTCTTTGTGAGTTTAGGATACTCTAATCTGAGCTTTGCACTGTTCTTCCAGATGCGGCAAGCCAGAAGGCTGTCGAATCCTTGTATACAGAGGTATACATCAAGAACTGGTGAATGCGGCACGTATGTGAGCTCTCATGTAAAACAAGTCTTTTAAGGAGGATTAGAATCTAGTAATTGCTGAGTGTGCTTGAAGCAGTTTTAGTCCTTTGGTTGGCATAAAATAGTGAACATTCAAACTATTAGTTCACTTGCTGATTAATGATCAGAAATTTAAACTAATACTTTTATCCACTTTCTCCTTCTGCAAATTAATTGAAGTACTTATTGATTTGAAATCCATGTAATTCACATCTACCATTGTGATTCCTTCCTAGCATGTGCCACAAGTAGAACTAGGAATATGCCATCAAATTTCAGTTGAAACTCTAATTGTATTTCTATGGCCAGACAAAGCTTCACTGTCAGATAGTTATATGGTTAGTAATGTGACTACCCTTCATTTCAATATACCGACAGGGGCTCTTGATAGAGCTCTGTGCATTGGAAGAGTATTCCATCTGACAAGAGGGATTTTTAAAAAAAAACTTTGAAAAATATGACCTGAGCTTTGTTTTCTTGATGACTCAGTGTCTTCGTGACTTAGCAAGGTTTGATGTAGGTACAATTAGCACGGGAGAGGGGAGTTGTTAAATGATAAAGTACAGAAAATAGCAAACCATTCTATAGTTTCCAAGTTAAACTTATAAAAGTGAGTAGCTCTTTTAAAAACTGATCCCCAATTGGTAGTTTAATTGTAAGTTCCTTCACAATATTTACATAAACACAAACAAAAAGTATAGTCCTTTTTTATTGGGACACCATAACCGTCAAGAAAAAGTTAGATATTCCTTCACCTGCAATCCTCCATGGTGTGTTGCCATTTTGATTAATTTGCATGAGAGTTCATATTTCCTCATTTTTATTTATGGCACAGCTGATCTTTTACCTTTGCAATAGCACATATATTAGCCCTATATTAATGCTTTGTTAACAATTCTTGTGACAAATTAATTACTGAACTTAAGTACTATTTGTATTCTTGTCCTTGCATGTTAAATATGTTCAGGGATGTATGAGATCATAGCGAGAGAACTGCGTTGCATGAGCATATTGTGTGATTGTTTGTGTGAAATGTTTTATCATCTTATACAAGATGGCATAAATTTGAATTTTACTTTGTGTAGAATTTTTAGGTTTGGTTAGATCTGCCTGTTTTATTATGCTGATTTCAGAGTGTGTTTTATTTTTACTTCAAAACTGCTTTTTTGAGTTTATTCATTTAATGTGCAAAATATTTGAGGTTTGTTTTTGTTTCTATTGGTCAGTTGTCTGACCTTCTTGCATGAGACGTCAGGATAGTGACAGGATGATTTAATAGTTAATATTTAACAGATCCTAAAACTATTTAATATGTACATGGTGATACATGCTGTGAAGATGCTTCATTGCAAATTGCCACTTTCACTAAATTCTTGCATGCTTTTGTGAATTGCTTGAAACAAATTTTTACAGAAACGAAAGTGCTTTATTAAAATATTATAAAACTAGACAAGAGCAAAGGCCTCTTTTTGCAGCCTAAAGGAAGGCCTACTAATATTCACTTTGTTCTTATTCAACTATGTCAAGTATTTTAAAAAGATTTTGTAATCTTTATTATTGATAATGTGTTTAATTTAGTGCAAATGTGGTAATTTAGATTGGTGTATCTTTCTAAATGTTGCTTCTGATATTTAAAACACAATTGATAGTTAAGTGTTTTTATAGCATAGTCTGCAAAGACAAGTTTTATTTAAAAAAAAGTTAACTGCTTAAGGTTTTCTTTGCTTCATCTAATCAACATATTAATTGGGTGAACTCTGGATGACTTGATGTTGTACTATTTTCGATTTTCCTTAGTCATGTATTAACTCGTCAGTCTATCTTAATTTTTAAAATACCTTCTTCTTTTGCTTGCTTTTTAAAATATTTGCATAGGATTTTATGCATTTTAGTAACTAATGATTTGCAAAAATTTTGAAATAAGAGATGTTTAACTGTATGTGAAATATGTGGTTGGCATATTTACATAAGTATATACTGATATATATTTTAGTGTAATTGTCATTACACGCAAGTATCTCATGAACTAAGTTTCTTTCCTGTGCGCCTTTTGGGACCAAAGTTTTCAGTTTTGTTAGTGCTTCCATGAACAGTAATCAGCAGTCAGTAATGGATCACAGATAACCGTTTCATCTGTGCCTGTCAACCTGGTATAATAACGTTTATCACAATTGCTTTAAATAGAGACAATTGAGCTAAATTCTTGTGAAATGCATACACCATTGATTTATAGAAAGTAACAACAAAGTAGGTTGATACTGTTTCAAATTTGTCATAAAATTTCAGTAAAATATTTTAAATGTTAGTCAAAATCTCAATGTGTATGTCCAAAAGAACGCTTTAATTACAGGAGATGTTTTGAATAATACAATGTTGTACTTGGAGAAGGCTGCGTTTTTTAAAAAAAAGACTCTGAATCTCAAGCAGAAGTGGCACATGAACTGGTAGTCTTTATCAGAATGAGTAAAGATGAAAATTAAAACTTTTGTTTTTAAAATCTAATTGTAAGTTTTAATTGCAGCAGTTTTAAAATGTACCCCAATTAGCAAGCAAGTTGCAGTCAAATGGTCTTAATTTTGTTTGTATCCTATCCAAATGAACTTTAGTGCTCCATGTATTGCTTTTGAATAGTTTACTTCAGCATTGTTCTGAGCCATGTGTGACAATAATATTAAGCATTCTTGTCTATGGTATATTATTTATCAGATTCATTCATGGTTGCTCACTTCTTGAGAATCCGGATGTAGATTTGCTTCATGAGCTGGAAGGTTCATTTACATTTATATGTTTAGGTTTCCTACCCATGGAAACCCAAACATATAAATGGAAAGCGGGAAACACAGCATTTCTTCATCCGTAGGCTCTCTGAAGATGTTAACTAGTATGGTGACAAAACATCTGAAAATGAACCTGCCAGCTCAGCGAGCAAACCTACATCCAGAACCTCAACCTGACCTACAAATCTTCTCAAAACTCGTTAACTTCATGAGATTGATTTATCAAGCATACTTTGGAACTTGGGTGTTGGACTGTTCTTTGAAACATGATCCCCTGATCCCCAGAGAATGCTTTTACAAGCTTAGATATTTTGGTGATTTGTATGTCCAGGAGTCATAAGAAGAGCTTTTGTTTCATTCTTGTTTACTAATTTTTATCATTTGCTTTCAAGTCCCTTTGTTTGAGAAGGTTGAATGTGACTTGACTCTGCTGCTAAGCAAATTGTTAAAGGTCCTGGACAGCGAATTCCCAATGACTAACTGAAGTAAATTACATGACAAAATTTCAGACTATGACTTCTTGTTAGTTGATTCTGACAATATTTAGTATGCAACTAATTCTACAGAAAAGACATTCCCAACTGAAAACCTCTCCCCAGACATGTTTCACTGTTTACTATCTACAAATTAGAGTTTTTGCAGGAGGTAGTTGAACATTACACTCAATTTTGTGTGATCACATCTCCATTTTGCTGAACTGTGATGTTGATTGATCATCCACTTCAATTAGCAGAGAATTCCTGAACTGAGGAAGCCTGCTTGTAACACATACCACCATCCCCCAGCATTGCAAGGAATCCAAGCGCACAGATCTCTCCAGATTGCTTGGATTGCCATGGGAAGCATCTTTGACCAGAAATTGTCTTTCCTCCTGCACTTATGCTTGGTAGATCTCCGAGAACACTGAAGCTTTTATCATTCTCTGAATCCTCTTTTTCAGTGCAAAATTTTAGAAACGAAGTCTGCTTGTTTGTTCTTTTGTTCGTTTTCACAATGAGTGATTTACTTTTGCTCAGCAAGACCTGGGCCTCCAAATCCTATTGTAACCAAGTCACCCATGCTTGTGGTCAGGTGGAACAGATCATCCAATTCTCTAAGCCTTGGCCTTTTCATTTTTAAGATGTATTAATTACTACCAATCAAACTCAATGACACAGAAAATGAACTGTTCGAAATGTCTTATGATTTGATGCTGGAAATTTCAACAACTTAAATTTTTAAAAACTTTTTCATTGTTTTATTTCCCCACTTTCTCCAAATTTCTCTCCTAGTTCCTGGTTTGCCATTGAATGTAGCCATTCTTCCTTCCCAGTCCTTGTATTATCAATTTCACAATCAATACTAATATGTGGTAAAAGTAAATGTTTTTCTTTCCACTAATATTGCAAATAAATTACTTTATTTAAAAACATGAAAGAATGAACTTGCACAGTCTAACTAGTTGATACATTTCTTGTCCTGTTGACTTGGGACCCAAATTCCCACTTTTACTTGACTTGCACCTGCAGCCACTTGCAGTTTAAAAATAAATTTTAAAAGAACAAAGCATACCTGGGTGAGTCTAAAAGTGAGCCCTGTTAGTTTCACTCTTGTGGTGAGTGGTGGCCTATTATTTTTGTGTGTCAATTCATTTTTTCCCCTCATCAGCTACAGAAGCCTGAATGACTTTTTTTTTTGAAGATTTAATCAAACAAACAGGCTGTGTTCTTATGTCCATTCGCAAGTCAATTTGTATGCAGTCAGAAGACAGTGTAGGACAATATAAAGTAGCTAGGAGAAAGTGAGGACTGCAGATGCTGGAGATCAGAGCCGAAAAATATGTTGCTGGAAAAGTGCAGCAGGTCAGGCAGCGTCCAAGGAGCAGGAGAATCGACGTTTCGGGCATAAGCCCTTTTTCAGGAATAAGGAGGGTGTGCCAAGCAGGCTCAGATAAAAGGTAGGGGGAAGGGGCATTGGGAATGCGATAGGTGGAAGGAGGTTAAGGTGAGGGTGATAGGCCGGAGAGGGCGTGGGGCGGAGAGGTCGCCTAGGAACCCTCCAACCACAAGGGATGTGCCTAGGAGCCCTCCAACCACAAGAGATGAATGTAGATTTCTCCAGCTTCCTCATTTCCCCTCCCCCTACCTTATCTCAGTCCCAACCCTCGGACTCAGCACCGCCTTCTTGACCTGCAATCTTCTTCCCGACCTCTCTGCCCCATCCCCTCTCAGGCCTATCACCCTCACCTTAACCTCCTTCCACTTATCACATTCCCAACGCCCCTCTCCCAAGTCCCTCCTCCCTACCTTTTATCTTAGCCTGCTTGGCACGCCCTCCTTATTCCTGAAGAAGGGCTTATGCCCGAAACGTCGATTCTCCTGCTCCTTGGATGCTGCCTGACCTGCGCTTTTCCAGCAATATAAAGGAGCTGTTTAAGTATGAGGAAATGTTAATGCATCAGATCTTTAAAATTTATTAATACATCCCTGTGTGGGATTGCATTCATAAGTACAAGCGTTCACAATTGGGGATGGGAGGGGCATCCTCCCCCTTCCCCCTCCCTCCTTCCTCCAAATTAAATTCAATGACATGCCTCTCCTTGGATACCTGGCAAACAAAATTTAAAAGTAATTATTAGTGATAATTAAAACAGTTAGTGTGACAAAATAAGCTACATGATGTGTATTTTTGATTTAGTTACATTTTACACATACTTTGAGAAACCTCTAAACCAGTTTGACAGGTCAGGTGAAAGGCGCGGATTGCATGATATTCCACTAATTTTACAAAATTAGTAACTCCTTTCAAAAACTTTGGGGATCTTGGCTTTCTACAGTCTATCAATAAGTTTATTTTGGCACATACAGCTTTGTGTACCATCTAGCTTATTCTTGCACTTATGTTACAGGCACTGGCCCTCTCTTGCTGGGCAAAATGCTTTGCTTCTCCTTTTTACAGCATATATGCTTAACGTCTTTGCTGATGCTTTGCTTTGTGGTTTTTTCTGCTTTTGTTTTACAGAGAGTAAAATCTGACTCTGAAATACTGACATGCCACTAATGACCTTGTGTGTCTGACCAACAATCCTCTTTACAGGAGCCTTCTGACAATTCCACAGCAGAATCCAGTACTGTCTCATCATCCTCAAAAACACCAGCCGCCTATAATCCCCTCATTGCCTCCGCCAGCCACAGTGCAGACCACAATCCCCAACATAACGAGGAGAAGCGAGGACTTCACAAGTCTTCTACCATGGCTCAGCCAGGGCAGCACAAGATCCCGATTGTCTCTACCCGAAAACCAGCTGCCAAAATGACAAAGGAAGATTCAGTCCTTCAAGGTAAAAATGGCATGCCAGAGAGTTTTCCTGCTCCACTGGATCTGGATGATGTCAGTCTTCCTGTCAGTGACATTTAAAAGTAGATGTTGAAGGTAAAAGTGCTGTCATCCAAATCGTTTGTTTGAGACCTCAAATGGGAGTAGATCAGTCAGGAAGAGGATTATCTTATTCTCTCATTCAAAACTTTGCTTCTAAATTCACCTCATTAGTCTGCATAGTGAAATGCATCTGCTGACCTCTCCAGCAGATTCCATGCTGTGGCATTTATGGATCTGGATCGATCTCGTATTCAGTTATCTGCCTACTCTATTTTTGTTTAAAAAAAAAACTTTGTTTGTGCCTAAAGAACAGTGTGGTGTACCGTTGTGGTTCCAAAGATATTGCACCTTGTCACTAAATGTACAGGTTAGTCTTTTATACTATAAGAAAAATGAGGGTTTTCCTTGTGAAAAGATTAGACTTTGCTTTGCTCAGCATTGACAGCTTCAGGTTGTACTGTGTATGATCCTTATCTTGTGGCCTGTATGCGTCTTAATGCACCAAAATCCCATACTGCTTAAAGTGCCTGTCTTTAATCTCTGGGTACAAGTTGTTTATGTATCAATATTTGATCTGTATTGTACAATGTTACATTTTTAATTTCTTGAGCTTTGGACCTTATGAATTCTCAGTTCCTGGAGGAAGTCGTAAATGTAATTGTTTTAATATAATTCAAGTTTAAACTATTAGAATATTATGGATCTTTTAGTGGTTTCCTGTGCAATATATATTTCACGAATTGTGAACTGCAGAAGTTACTGGAGGCTTTTGATACTGACACTGCATATAATTTAAACATGAAGTCTTGAGGTTTTTTAAGATACATAATTATGTACACAGGATAAATATGCAGATGCAGTATTCAATCTACCAAATATATTTCAGCTCATTTGTGCATAAGATTTCTTTCTCTCTCCCACCTCTCTCCCTCCCTCTCTCTCTCTTTTTCCCTCTGCCCCCCCCGCAACCATGAGAACATATAACTTAAACTGGTGAAAGCTTTGAAGTGAAACTTAAATAGTTGTAAAGTCTTGAAAGGACTCTTGGTCTGAATATGAATGTAGAGAAGACCATTATGCAAAAGTTGAGTCCATAACGAAATGCCATGTTATTTGCCAAAATGAAAAATATTGCATCTGCTTAATCCTATTTTATTAGTATGAATAGAAATCTAAAGTTTTCAGACTTACTAAACCTTTAGTATTTCTGCAGTTTGTACCTTATAGGATATACTTACTAAAAAAATTTGGCTTAAAATATTTATTTCACAAATACTGTATCCATATTCATACTTTTTAAAAATTGGCATTAATTTTCATTATTCTGTATAGAAAATTAGCTTTGTATAATTTTTCCTGAATTATCATCTGTTTCTTACCAGTCATTTTGTTTTTGTGCCTAATATTAATGAGCAGTCTGTTCAGGAATTAATTGACGTAATGTCCTTTTTTTTAAATAGCACAGCTGAATCCTTTGCATGATTCTCCAATGACTTATCCCAATGCACTTATGTAAAGATACTTTGTCAAGAATTTGGGGTCACCATTGTTGCGATGTGTTGAGGCTTGGGTGCTGAAATGTGGTGGTTTTATAATTTCCTTTTCATTACCACCGCTTCCTGTGAGGAGGGAGTGTCATGGATGCCAAGGCTGAGCTAAGAAATATTTTTTAGGAATCTAGCTTGGAACTTGCTGGGAAGGGGCAAACCCGGTGGAAGGTTGTGTAATTGTAACTTTAAAATGATAATTTGTGAGGGTACTTTTTAATGTTGCTCTTGAAAATATGACATTGTTGGACCTTATCCTGCAATGTTTCTTTCAATCAATCAAATAACTTTCTAGTGTATTTTGATAAATAATGGTAGATTTAATAATTTTAATACTATAAATTGGCCACAATTTAGTTACTATAGTTTTTAAACAAAGTATGTAATAGAATTAAATTGTTTAAAAGATTTGTCTAAAGAGAAATTGATAGTGGAGGATCTCTATACATTTAGATTTTACCGAGTTCAAAGAGTTGGCTTAATTGTTTTGATAACTGTGATGCTATGACACTTGAGGAAAAACAAAGTACTGACATGGATAGTTTCAAATGCAGCTTTATTTTGTCTTTTTTGTCTTGGTTTTTTATTCAAATATGCCTTTGTTTTGAGTTTGCTTGTCTAAGTTTGTTTTGCCAGAATAAAATGCATTTAATGTAAAGCTTTGGCTTGATTTATCAATCAGTGTAGTTTTGACTATACCTGTAAAAATTATTTTCTGTTAATCGTCAGTTGCAGATTGTGTTGCTGAATACAAGTCTCAACTGCTTATAACAGTTTTTGTCAGTTATCAAAGCTTGTAGCACAATTAGAATTTCACAGATGACATTTTTTTAAAACTGAGAACGGGTGTGCTTCTGACATTACCTATTGAATACACTAAAGTTGCTTTCTCCTGTGTTTTCACTGTGACGTTGAAAAAATTAGTAGCTTTAAACCCTACTTTTTTTTCCCACTAAAAGGATTAATTCAGTTGAAAAATATAGATGTGATTTCTTACCCAACTCTTTGTTTTTTCCCCCACGAGGAAACATTGTTTGACTAGAAATATTTGAAAAACCTGTGGGAAAACTTACCTGTCGCTCCTATAAAATCTTGATATATTTAGTTCAATATTTTATTTTTGTAACTGTAAATTTGCTAAGCTTATTGGCACAGGTACCGCTTCTGAAATTGCATGTGCTACTGCTGTTTATTGAAAATATTTGCAAATATATGGATTGGGTGAAAGTCTTGATTTTCATTTACACTATCGTGGTGGACGGTATTTAACTACTGGTGAACTGAAAATTTACAATTTGTTGAGTTGGAAAAATGTGTATTAGTCTGCTAACAGAAGCTTTTATTTATCTTTGCTCAACTTTTTATATAATTCTATAAAAATGTTTAAATTATTTTTGACGGTTATGTATGGCTTGTCCTGAATGATGTTTGTTCATCTAAGACAATAAAGAACCATGTGGTGATTTTTATATTGTTGTTGCCTTTCTCAACCAGATGTTTGAATGTGCTCCACCATTAAGCACTCTTAGTGCACATAAACTCTTCCTATTTCAAAGGCCTTTCCCATACTTGTTTCAATCAATTATTATTTGGGACATAAATTGCTAAAGAAGCAATATTTTCTATTATTGTATAAATCTGTACAAGAATTAAAAACCTTGAGTGTTCTGACAGCCTGTTTTCAGAATCAGAATGCTTGTGGAGTATTTAACTTTTTCCCCCTGAGGTTTTTGCCTTCTTCATAAGAGACAAATACGTGGCAAGCAAGTGACTGATTATTGGGCAGTTAAGTGAATGTTTGGGTGCATTCTCCAAGGAAGAAAGCAAGACACAGATTTAAAAAGCTTGTTTCATATTTGTCGATTAGATTTCAGATGGAGATATTTAGAAAGTTTCTTTGCAAAATCAACTTCCATTCGTTATTGTCTTGATTTGCAGAGTATTAAATCTTTAGCAGATGTGTCAGCCTTATGGTATTAGGACTCCACCTACAGGAAACTTCTCCGTCCTAAATTGATTGCTTGGGTTTTTTCTACGTTACCTAGAGAATGATGACCTTCACATAGTGATTGTTTCCAATCTTTAATGCAGGCCCTACAGCTTCAGTAAACTATTGCTTTAGGTCTAAATGAATTGGTGCAATCTTCTATGATTTCCTACGAAATCAGAATGAAGAGTAAGTAG
Organism: Chiloscyllium plagiosum; assembly: GCF_004010195.1. Lineage (NCBI taxonomy): Eukaryota > Metazoa > Chordata > Chondrichthyes > Orectolobiformes > Hemiscylliidae > Chiloscyllium > Chiloscyllium plagiosum. The sequence goes on from NC_057731.1 coordinate 31,568,899, forward strand.
TACCATCTATATACTGTATATTCTGTGCTACGCATGTGCTATTTGACAAATTTAGCTGTACTAGCCTTCAGTGTGGGGCAAATGCATATCATTTAGAAAATTTAAGACCTTGCAGTGTGCATGCACACTGTCAATCATTAAAGCACAATGGTAGGCTAAGAAGTTTAATTATAGAAATATTCAAGGAGTCTCTCAGTAAATGTGCATAACATTGCAAGTTATTTACTGTCTGCTTGGCATTGTCTACTGCAGTAAACCAAAGTTGACCCATGTTGCACAACAGCAGATTCCTACAAGCAGTGTGAACTTCTGAGGGTGTACAAATCTAATATAACAATGAATTTGCTGGCTTCTTGGTGGTTTTTAAACTATTTTTAGTCAATATGCAGGCACTTATTTTTGATAAATGGAGCCTGAGAATTCTATGCTCAATAAATTAGGATGAGTAAAACAGGATTTTAGAATCAACATTTAACAGAATTTCATTGCAAAACTAGTGTTAAACCATAGTAAGGAAACTGGATGTGTAAAATTGTATTAGTCTATTGTATCTGGTTGGTATGGACGAGTTGGACTGAACGGTTTGTTTCCATGCTATATGACTCTAACCTAAATTATTTTTATCATAAAGCACAATTAAAGTAGACTTCACAATATATGAATAATATCAGCTCACAGCCACCTTCTTGAGGACATCTAGGGATGGGAAATAAATGCTGGCTGACAGTGACACCCACATCCCACAAATGAACAAATATACATGTCCTAAGTGCCAGGTTTTGTAAGGGAGTATTACTTAAGACCCTGAAAGTAAATCTACATCTGTAGCAAATTTGTCTCTTAGGTTTTTAGTAGTTTTTAGTTTATTTCTGTAGTGAAGGTAATGGATTTCCAGGTATACATGAAATTTAAGCCAGGATAAGCTTGTAATCATGCAACCTTTTAGAGTAACTATGGCCATGACTTTGTGAACTCAGCAACATTAGGGCTACACGTGTCTAAATTTGAATGTTTGCCAGTTCTGTGAGGACACAAGTGCCTACGCTGAATTTCACAGAATTGCTCCTTTTACTTGAGATGCTGCCACTGAAATCTTCCCTAAAAGCTTAACTTTCTAAATACTTAACCAGCTGACGGGAAGTCTCTTGAGGCTTTTATTTTGTAAAAGCTCTTAGCAAAATAAAAGTCTGAGACCTAAAGGGCAACTTTTCCACAAATGGTTACACGTGTATGGAACAAACAACAACAGGAAGCGTTGGAGACAGGTACAATTATAACACTTCAAAGGCATCGGATGGGTATATGAATAGGAAGGGTTTAGAGGGATATGGGTAAATGCTGGCAAATGGGACTAGATTGGTTTCGAATATCTAGTTAGTGTGGATGAGTTGGACTGAAGGGTCTGTTTTTGTGCTGTATAGCTCTAGGACTAAGGTAGTGTACTTCAATGGCATGGGTTACACTGCTACCTCCGTTGAAGATTTGGAGATTCTTTGCTTGTCGTAGGATGTGCCTCCAAGTAGGATTACCGCATTTAGGGTTAAAGACCATTCATGTGAAAGTAGTGGTTTCAGCTGCATGGATTTAACTCAGTTGAGTTAATGATATTGCTGGGTCCCTCAACTTGCTAAGAATGAAGAAGCTTGCTGATATTGGAGTAAAACAAAGGTGAGTGTACCTTTCATTTGTGCCTTAATTGATTGTAGGTTCTTCAGCTATTGCATAAATATACTATTTGAAGAAATGTGCACAGCAATTGTCCTCTGCATACAAACTTTAATTTTACCCAAATTCAGCTATTTAGATTTCTACGTGACGTGTCCTTTTATATCCTTAATGATGTAAATTGACCATGATCTTTTGGGAGAGGCCGCCTAATAGATTATTTTACAATTTTTCATCTCACATTTAATTTTTGTTGTGTTGTCTTCTGGCTTAGCTTCAGAAACTTGCATCATTGGTTGAGCATTGCTAAAATTTTTGTTACTTCTAGTAAGCTGAGTAAATCAAGTGCAAAGAAGTCAAAGTAAAGAACAAAGATGCACCGAGTCATAGGTTGAAGTAGAAAGGGTGCATCGTGCACATTTAGTTGGTCCATGGCAAAAGAAAACAGCGACATCTTGTGGTTAAATGTGGAATATCTTGACTTTGATTTGATTGCTGTATTTCTTGAAAAATTTTGAATTATGTTTGCATCACTGAGAATGTTTTCTCCTTAGATTTTAATAAAGCTTGGAATTTAAATAGTAATTCATGATTTTCCAATTTTAACATGATGTAAAGTTACAATAGAAACCCTAGCTAAAACTCAAATTATTTATATTTGAATATAACTATGATTTCTTTCTGATTCAATAAAGAACATATGACGAGTTTTTAGCTTGAGCCATCTACACAGTACCAGAATATTGTGACTCATAGCATGACTATGAATAGCCTTGCCTAGCTTTATGAATCCATCTTTTGAAAGGAATTTTAACTCCTCTAACAATAAATTTGAGCTTAGCATTCTTTCAAATACAAGAAATATAGGCTTCATTCTTTTAAATGTAGGTGAATGTCAAAGACATATCCAAGGAGTCTCCTATTTGTTTGAAAATACTACAGGTGTCTTTACCAAGGGCAATGTAACAGCTAATTGAAATCAGCCCATCTTGCCCAGCCCAGCTTAAACTTGGTGGGGGGTGCAGCTTCTCTCTGCATCTTAAGGACAGAATGAACTGTTAAAGCTGTTGGCTTCGAAGTAAGATGATCAGCCTGTGCCCATTTTGGCAGGGCCTGAAAGAGCCTACATTTCCGTCATGCAACATTACTCAAAGCAGGTTTACAGAGCATTTGTCATTGCGTGAGGTGCTCCATTATATAAATGAAAGTAATGACTACAAAGACAATGCATTGCCTAAGAAGCACTTCCAACACGTGCTGAAGTATTACAAAAATGCAAGTTCCTCCTCAAGCATACTTAATTAGGAAATCTGTTTGCTCAAATATATTTTTGGCACAGTTTGGTAACAGTAATAATGTCAATAGTGGCTGCAAATTGGCAGTACTTGTCCACTATTGCAATTCTGGCAGGCTTGCACCAGAAAAGTGGGAAACTTTAATGTGACCCATAAGTCAGGCTCTGATGAAACCCTGAAATTGCTGTCTGGTTATTTGAATGTGGAATCTTCAACCCTGAATAAAGCTGTCCCTTGAATTAGTTGAGACTTGAGTGTTCAATGTTCTGCATACATTGGTGAGATTGGCTATGCCATAGAAACGTTGGAATTGGAACCTGTTTTGCCATTCAGTGATATCATTGCTATCATAACCCATATTCCCATCTTTGCTTCATATCTCTGTATGCTTTTGGTTAAGTGTATCAATACCAGCTTTAAAAATAATTTATTTGCCATCAGCTGTTATTTGCAAAGATGATTCAGTGTGGATGCAAATCTTTTTCTTTGTCAGAAAGAATAACAGATCAAACATTCTTGATAATCACCGTTAGCCGAAAGAAAATTCTTCGGCTGCTCAGATTTGATTCTTCATGCTAACCTTACACTAAAAATAACCAACTACAAATGAACTTTCAGTAGGCCAGCATTTGGAAGACATTTCAGGGATTGTTCTGCTTACAATGAAAGTCAAATCAATACCTTTTCTCCCACAGAGATACATGGGGAATTATAAACCTCCAGTACCCTTTGAGCAAAGAACTTCTTTTTCTGAATTGCACTCCTGAAAGGTCTGGCTGTAGTTTTAGACTAAAGGCCCTAGTCCTAGACTCGCCAACTAAAGAAATAGGATAGATTGGGAGAAACTATATTTGTTCTTAAATGGAAAACTTTGAAATCACCCTTTAAGCATCTAAATTCCAGATAATACAGTCAGGTTTACCATATGGCTCAACCTTTTGAGTCCAAATATCATTCGAATAAAACAATGCTCCAAAGCCAATATAGCCTTCCTAAGCAGATTTGCCTGCAGTACTCTGCTGTGATCGAACTAGAGTTTTAGATCGCTGCAACATGGCTACTGTCCTTTTATATTCAAATTTACACTGTGGGTCTTGCAGGATCTGTGGAGCAAGGAACTGAGTTGAGTTTTTAAGTTGTGATCATGAGACATAGACGTGAAATGCTAACTGTTTTTCTCTCTCCATTGAATATTTCTAGCATTTCTGTTTTTCTCTCCATTGATCCTCCTTCACATTGAATATTTCCAGCATTTATTTTTATTGCAGATTTTTGTGGGGCACTAGCAGTCAGGTCTGCCAATTCTCATACCTATTCATTATTCCTTCCCCCGTTTTTTGGTCAATTTCCTAACCAAGTGATCATTTGCCTTTAATTTCAAGGGTTTTAATTCAAAAAGATTGTATAACATGCCTTCTGGGAGTCAATATGAATGACATTCATGGGCATTCCCTGTTCACTTTAGTTCTTTAAAAGAGCTTCCATCAGATTTACTCAGCACAAACTATCCTTTGCAAATCTGTTGGGTTTTTTTCTAATCAGCTGAAGACTTTCAAGGTGTTCAGTTACCAATCCTTAATTATGAATTCCAGCCATTTCCCTATAAGAGCTAAGAATAACTGGCGTGTCATCTTTGAGACCACAATGTTGCAAGCAGCCACCCATACACATAGACAAAAGAAGAAACCATGATATCATTCGACGTGACGGCACTGTTCACTTCGATTGACAAAACCCTAGCCAGAGAAACAATAGCCAACCTACTGGTCATCTTTGAGACCACAATGTTGCAAGCAGCCACCCATTAAACTATGCAAGGATTAATTGCTTTCTTGCTTTATGTAAATGACCGAGAACTTTTGCAGAGTGGAGTCTCCAGGCATCTTAGTTCTGAGGTATTAACTAAGAAATCAGTATTTTGATAATAATTGCAAGTCATGTAGTTTGTTAAGCCAGCTCCTTAAGTACAATTTTTAATGCAAGGATTATATAAACAAAACATAAAACGGTACTTTTGTATTGAGCAAAGTTTAACTTCATTAAATGGTAGATTTGATTTTGGGGCATCAGAAAAATTTTACTTCTGTCAGTGAAAATACTGTCACACGAGCCATTTTGTATTTTGCGACTTTGGTGGAATGCGTGCACTTGACTGCAAACTGAAAAAGTTATTCTATCGGAAATTTACATTTTTTTAAAATGGGGCTTTCAAATGAGATCCTGTTCCTAAAACAAAGACTAAGGATTACTTTGGTCCCACAATACGTCCTGGTTAATGTTGATATAAAATTTATAAGTAGGTTCAATACCTTATTTTACTATCATATCTTGAAAGAAATTTTGAAATATCCTCCCTTTAATGAGGACGTCACTTCATTAAATAGGTTCAATCTGTCTCTGCAAAGCTGCTTTATGACTGAAAGTATTCATACCAGTAATGCTAATTTTGGTATTATCTTCTGTGCTTCATTTACCATACCTATTTCTATTCTGTTTTAAGTGAAGCATCATCAGTTAGTGCAATTCGCTCCCTTGATTTTGGACTCCGCCTCCAGATCCCAAGGATCACATCAGCTGTCTTAACATTGTTTCATGTTGCCTGACCACCTTCAGAGAATTATGCACTTGAACTCTCTGGTCCTTCTCCTTATGTACCTCCTTCAAAGTTGTACCATTTGAGCCTATACGGTCTCAATGTTTCTTCTACCAAAGTGCGTAACCTAATTTCTCTGCATTGAAATGCATCTGTCTGGTGTCTGCCCATTTGCCCAACCTGTCAATGACCCTCTGAAGTCGCTCAGCATCATCCTCACAATTTACTATATTCCCTAGCTGAGTTCTGTCTACAAATGTAGAGATTTTGCCCTCGACACCCATCTCCAAAATGTTTATATAAATGAGAAAAAGAAAGATCCCAAAACCATCTTTGGGGAACAGCACTCCATTTGCCTTCAGTCCAAGAAATCCCCATCAGTCCCTACCTGTTATCTTTTAGCTACCTTATGATCCATGCAATGAAGGGTTCAACAATTCCAAACATTGCTAATTTGCTAAACAACCTGCCATGTGACACACCTGCTTTCTGAAAGTCCAAATATACAACATCCACTTCACTATCTTCATCCATTGCCTGTCATCTTGTCAAAAGGCTCAACTAAATTTGTCAGACATGATCTGCTCTGATAAAGCCATGTTAACTGTCTGATATTAATTTACTTTTGTGTATATTTCTTATCCTATATTACAGCCTCTATCAGTTTCCTCACTATTAATGTTAAGATGACAAGTTTGTAGATTAATCTTTGCCCCTTCAACAATGACATCATATTTGCAGTCTTCCAGTCCAATTTCCACAGCAATTTCTGCTGTGTTCAGAGACATCAAAAATTTCTGTCAATGGCTCTACAATTTACTCCCTTGCCCCTCAGCAATCTAGGAATGCACCTCATCTCGGCCTGGTGACTTCTCCACTTGGAGTGCCCCCAACCTTTTTAGCACCTCTTTAACTATTGCTATACTGCTCAGTTGCTCAACTCTTATTTTCAACCGTCACCATCTTCATCTTCTAATTTGATAAATTAATACTTTGCTTCTGTCTTTAATATCCTGAAGGAGGGTCACTGGACCTGAAATGTCTGTTTTCTCTCAATTGAATTGAACCCAGGTCTCTGCCACTGTGAGGCAGCAGTGCTAACCACTAAGCCACCATGCTGCCTGACATTCTTCAATTGTTTGTTTATTGTAGATCTTGTGTTCTGCCCAGTGAGTTCCTTCCATCTACCTTCCGACAGATTCATAGTTTTTCTTATTTCATGCATATTGGCCTCTCATGTCATGTGTTTAGTCAACTTGTTTTTCTTTAGCTTGTGCTTATTCCATAAGTGTGGAAGTACCATCTTTAAAATGTCTCCAGTTAAGAACTCTGCATCTGACTTATTGAACATTACACCTTCATTGTGTTTTATGTGGTGCATATTCTTTACTCTCTTTTCCATTACAGTGAATGATGTTTCATTATGGATCCAATTTTCCCGGTTTTAGGACACTGATTTCGAAATAATGAGTCTACTTTTCCTTTAACATATGTAATCTCTTGTTCCAGCCTAAAATGTTTTGTTTTAATTTGTTCAATTTTGATCTCAAACATGTAGCATTTCTAGTAGGGATTGGCTATCTAATATTCAGTGAAAACCTGTCATTCATAATGGTTCAAATATGTACGTCCCAAATTTCCAATAGGAAAAGATTAAGCTTTGAAAAATGTAATAAACTGTGCTAACAGTGGAGTGATCAATAAAGGTATATCTCCTTCAAAGCAGTTGTAAAGAGCTCTCCTCCACATTTAATTGAAATATTTTCATAAAATTTTAATCCCTAACACTTTTTTTCTGAAGTGGAGTAACTTGTTGTGGTTCTGTTCGCCGAGCTGGAAGTTTTTGTTGCAAACGTTTTGTCCCCTGGCTAGGCGACATCATCAGTGCTTAGGAGCCTCCTGCGAAGCGCTTCTTTGATGTTTCCTCCGGTGTTTATAGTGGTCTGTCCCTGCCGCTTCCGGTTGTCAGTTTCAGCTGTCCGCTGTAGTGGTTGGTATATTGGGTCCAGGTCGATGTGTTTGTTGATGGAGTTTGTGGATGAATGCCATGCCTCTAGGAATTCCCTGGCTGTTCTCTGGCTTGCCCTATGATAGTAGTGTTGTCCCAGTCGAATTCATTTTGCTTGTTGTCTGCGTGTGTGGCTACTAAGGATAGCTGGTCGTGTCGTTTCGGGGCTAGTTGATGTTCATGTATGCGGATTGTTAGCTGTCTTCCTGTTTGTCCTATATAGTGTTTTGTGCAGTCCTTGCATGGCATTTTGTACACTACATTCGTCTTGCTCACGTTCTGGACGAAGGACCCGATACCCAACATGAGCAAAACAAATGTAGTGTACAAAATACCATGCAAGGACTGCACAAAACACTATATAGGACAAACAGGAAGACAGCTAACAATCCGCATACATGAACATCAACTAGCCACGAAACGACACGAACAGCTATCCTTAGTAGCCACACACGCAGACAACAAGCAACATGAAATTCGACTGGGACAACACTACTATCATAGGGCAAGCCAGACAGAGAACAGCCAGGGAACTCCTAGAGGCATGGCATTCATCCACAAACTCCATCAACAAACACATAGACCTGGACCCAATATACCGGCCACTACAGCGGACAGCTGAAACTGACAACCGGAAGCGGCAGGGACAGACCACTATAAACACCGGAGGAAACAACAAAGAAGCGCTTCGCAGGAGGCTCCCAAGCACTGATGATGTCGCCTAACCAGGGGACGAAACGTTTGCAACAAAAACTTACAACTCGGCGAACAGAACCACAACAACAATCTAGATGTTGTTACCGTGCTGATCGCTCCTCGACTAGAACAGACACTAGCCAATATATTTACAATGGATACATTTGCATTCCAATACACAGGAAATGTGGATTTGCCTGGGCATTCCCTTCATTGACCTATTGAGGCAATTTTGTATCTTCAACACTCAATGTGCTTCAGCACCTTTTTAAAATAAAAACTCACAAACACCTTAACACCCTTTACTGGCTTCAAGCAGAAAGACTTACATTGTTTGAATTCAGTCCAAAGTCAAATATGGCATATGTTGTAACAAAGCTGGCCCTTTAACAAGGTCATGTTATCCTTGAATTTTCTTCTTCAGTGAGGTTCTAAATGACCCAAGTTTCCAATGTGTCTGAGTTTTCAAAGGTTCATTTGGGTTATTTTGTTTATACCTAACTGGTAATGCCTCAGGCAGAACGCTTTCAAGTCTTTAAATAAAAACTTGTATAATCAAGAGGATGTAGTCAGCTCTCTAGCTGGACAGATGGATTCAGGTGGGGGTTAGCTGAGTTAGGGTCACTGTTGAAATTGGACGCTCTCCCCCTCCTTCTCTTCCGACCTCATCATCTGTAAGCTTTTTTGAATCAGATTTCCTTTTTTTGATTAAAATATTTGTTTATTGTAATTCTTGCAAGTATTTTGGAACAACATCTTAAAGTCAGGATAGCCTCTTGGTTGGATAATGTAAGTTAGTTGGATATTCAATTTTCAGTTTCATGTGCTTCATTCCGTAATTTGGTAAATAAAGTCTTTTTGTATAAAACTCGACGGTCTGACCAGCTGACTCAATCCTGGAATATCCACTATACACTAATCTTCAACAAATACCAAAGTTCTGTCTGGACTACCTGCTTAAAAATGTTTTGAGGGGTCGGGCGTGGTCCATATCAAATTTAGGGGCCTTTACGGAATTTAGACAGCAGGTTTTAGAATCTCTTTTTTTAGTGTGTTGATTTGGTGGGTAAACAGAACTTCAGAAAACAATACCTCTTGCAGTCACAAAGAGTGTATTGGAGTTCGGAGAATCGACCTTGGGAGTTGTAAAAAATGCACGTAAGTCCAAGCTGCGGGATTTCGTAGACAAGGTGGAGTTGAAGTTACCTCCTAATGTGAGGCAAGATGAGATGATTGCAGCAGTAGCTCAGCAGTCCAATTTGCTGGAAACTCCATTGGGGTCTGTAGAAATGACTAAACGTCAATCACAAATAAAGCAGCTTGAGCTAGAAGCAAAAATGAAGCAGTTTGCGTTACGACTAAAATTAAAAGAGAAACAAAGAGAACGAATTGGTTTTATCCAGGAAAGAGAAAAAAAGAATGGTTTTGGCAGGAGAGAAACAAAAAGAAAGAGAGTTTGAACTTAAGAGATGGGCACTGAGAGTGGAAAGTCAGAGGGAAAAGATGGAGATGAAGGCTGGAAGTAAGCTTAGTTTGGAACAGCGTGAAGATTAGCAAACCCATGGTAGTCAAAAGCCTGGTGAGATACTTTTTAAGTATATTCACGCCTTGCCTAAATTGGATGAGTACAATATGGAATTTTTTTTCATTTCATTTGAAAATGTGGCTAAACAATTGCAGTGGCCAAACGAAACTTGTAGGTAGAGCGAGTGAGGTATCTACAACAATATCAGAGGAAGTATCTGGGGAGTATGAGGATGTGAAGAAAGTGCATATGAGCTTGTGCCAGTAGCCTATAGACAACATTTCAGGAATCTTAGGAGTGACCCTGTTCAACCCTATATTCAGTTTGAAAGGGTCAAAGAAAGTAATTTTGATAAATGGACAAGAACTTTAAGTAAATGTATGATGCACTTAGAGAGATGATTATTTAGGAGGAATTCAAAGATTCATTGCCTGAAGTAGTGCAAACTCCCGTGGAAAAGCAGAAATTTAAAACAGCAAGGTTAGCAGCTGAAGAGGCTGATGATTATGAATTGTTCCATAAAACACATTTTGGCTTCCAGAATCAATTTCAGTTCATGAGGGACAGAGTAATACTCACGTGGATAACAATATGTATATCTCAGTGAAGATCAGAAGTATAACTTAGCACAGGGTAAAAAGGAAACCCTTGAAGGGGAAAACGTTTGCAACAAAAACTTCCAGCTCGGCGAACAGAACCACAACAACGAGCACCCGAGCTACAAATCTTCGCACAAACCGTGGAGTAACTTGAGTAGAGAAATTCAGAAGTAATTCCCCACAAATAGACAAGTGGGTGGTGACTTATTTATCATGCTGATTAAACAATGTTATTAGATGTGGAAATACTCCTGTTCTTAATCAAATAACAACATTCTCTGGAAGAGAATCTCTTGGCAAAGTCTCCTTGAATCCAGAACTTTCTGTTCGCTTGCCAGCTCGCTCCCCAGACTTTAAACTGTCATCCTAAAACTTAAGACTGGATTTGAAACTGGGAGGAATTTTAGTTGAATGTGATTCCACTTCATTTTCTGCAGATTTAGTCCCCCTCCCTCTCCTTTGGAATTCCAGGCCTTATCTGCTTAAGTTATGGAGGGCACTTTCGAGCTCTCATGAGATTGCTTATAAACAACCTTTGGCTCAGTAATGGCATTTGGTATGGTGCCACTGAAAGTAAATGCTGATGCTTCAAATCAGGATTCTGAGGTGTCATATTTGCCTGAGCAACTTCCAAGGAGGTCCTACCAGCGATGGACATCTGAGTTTTGATTAAAGAGTGTATGGAATGCTTTTGTATGCAGCTGGTTTAACTATATACTGGATCATTAGTGAGCCTCCAGTGAAGTACTGGTGTTTCTATTTGTGTTTAGGTTTCCTTGGGTTGGTGAAATGACACCATGGGAAATTACATCACCAACCCAAGGAAACTAAACATACAAATAGAAAGCTGGTCACTAACACCAGTGCTTCACCAGAGGCTCAGTGATTATATTACCTAGTATGGTGACAAAACGTCTGTAAACAAACCTTCCAGCTCAGCGAGCAAATTTACATCTAGCACCTCCAACCTGAGCTACAAACCTTCTCAACTCATTAACTATATATATAGATGGGGAACAAAAATATTAAGCCTGTTTTTATTAGGTTAAATATCATGGAACAAGCATAGCTTGGAGTGAAATAGATAATGTACAAGAAAACTTGCCGATTAAATAAATTTTAAGTTACCAAGGCAGCTGAAGAAATCACTGACTGTAAGCAATAATAGATTTGTTAATTTGTAGTTATTTTCTGGTCTTTTTAAATTCAAAAGACACACATTTTTGGTCCTGTTTGCTGGACTTTCAGCTGCTCCCAGTTGATTACTTGCTGAGTACATGTTTAAGCTATCTTTTCTCAGTGTTAAGAGCTGCATGTCACTTGGTAATCGCATGCTATCTGGCCAGCATGGTATTCAAGTTTGCAAATAGTAAGTCTGTATTGTGCTGTTGGCTGCCTTTTGAAAGAATTGTTGTGGGATATCATGTCTCACAAACTTGATTGAGTTTTTTGAAGAAGTAACAAAGAAGATTGAGGGCAGAGCTGTAGATGTGATCTATACGGACTTCAGTAAGGCGTTCAACAAGGTACCCCATGGGAGACTGATTAGCAAGGTTAGATCTCATGGAATACAGGGACAACTAGTCATTTGGATACATAACTAGCTCAAAGGTAGAAGACAGACGTGGTGGTGGAGGGTTGTTTTTCAGACTGGAGGACTGTGACTAGTGGAGTGCCACAAGGATCAGTGCTGGGCCCTCTACTTTATGTCATTTACATAAATGATTTGGATGTGAGCATAAGAGGTACAGTTAGTAAGTTTGCAGATGACACCAAAATTGGAGGTGTAGTGGACAGCGAAGAGGGTTACCTCCGATTACAACAGGATCTGGACCAGATGGGCCAATGGGCTGAGAAGTGGCAGATGGAGGTTAATTCAGATAAATGCGAGGTACTGCATTTTGGGAAAGCAAATCTTAGCAGAACTTGTACACTTAATGGTAAGGTCCTAGGGAGTGTTGCTGACCTTGGACTGCAGGTTCAAAGCTCCTTGAAAGTGGAGTCGCAGGTAGATAGGATAGTGAAGAAGGCGTTTGGTATGCTTTCCTTTATTGGTCAGAGTATTGAGTAAGGGAGTTGGGAGGTCATGTTGCGGCTGTACAGGACATTGGTTAGGCCACTGTTGGAATATTGCGTGCAATTCTGGTCTCCTTCCTATCGGTAAGATGTTGTGAAACCTGAAAGGGTTCAGAAAAGATTTACAAGGATGTTGCCAGGGTTGGAGGATCTGAGCTACAGGGAGAGGCTGTTTTCCCCGGAGCGTTGGAGGCTGAGGGGTGATCTTATAGAGGTTTACAAAATTGAGGGGCATGGATAGGATAAATAGACAAAGTCTTTTCACGGAGGTCGGGGAGTCCAGAAATAGAGGGCATAGGTTTAGGATGAGAGGGGAAAGATATAAAAGAGACTTCAGGGGCAACTTTTTCACGCAGAGGGTAGTACGTGTATGGAATGAGCTGCCAGAGGAAGTGGTGGAGGCTGGTACAATTGCAACATTTAAGAGGCATTTGGATGGGTATATGAATAGGAAGGGTTTGGAGAGATATGGGCCGGGTTCTGGCAGGTGGGACTAGATTGGGTTAGGATATCTGGTCGGCATGGACAGGTTGGACCAAAGGGTCTGCTTCCATGCTGTACGTCTGTATGACTCTAAGCTGCCATGTGGGATTTTTGCTGCCATCTTCTGTTCATCGCCAGTTCTCATGATAGTCAGGCTTGCCATTAGCCCCAATGACTGACCGAGATAATGCTGTCTTCTGAAGTAAAGGAACTGTTTCTCATTGTGTAAACTGGCAGTCCTCATTCCTGAAGAAGGGCTTATGCCCGAAACGTCGATTCTCCTGTTCCCTGGATGCTGCCTGACCTGCTGCGCTTTTCCAGCAACACATTTTCAACAGAGAAGACTGTGGCTGAATTTGTCTCCCAAGAGTGATCAACCCCATGTTGGCAGGCGCAATTGGGAAATCTGGAAGGTATAATTCTAAACTGATCTGATTTCCACCCCCACCTCAGGAAAACGGTAGCAAAATATGGCAGGTCATGACTCATTGGTCACCTGTGCCATTTTGCAGAGGTGGATTAAAGATCCTGAAGCCTCTTGGAACCTTGCCAGGTTATTCAGTTTGTGAACCTTGACATTTTTGTTGGTTTGTTTAAATATCTTTCCAATTTTAACTGTTTTATTTGTATGATAAATGTTACCAATACAGTGATTGATGTTAGGGTTCAATCCTTAAGCAAACTTAAAATTGACCTTATTTTTTGAGGATTCAAATGCATCTGTTCTGTATTCTATAGTATGGAGAATCTGTATGTAGTATGACCCTGTGGTTGGATTATCACATTGATTTAATGTCATGCTTCCTTTGGTAGCAGGTTTACAATATCCTCTTGATATCGAGTTGAGAAAACAACATACGTTGGCAAGTTTTTTGAAATGCATTCAAATAAAAGAATCAGCCATTCTAAATTGCTCAATTTAGCTTATGAAAATGTTAATTAAGTACAGCCAATGAAACTCCTATTGAAAACTCCCCAACATCTCCTAATCTTGCAAAAATAGTATGAAAACAATTGCAAAGAAAGATGAAGTACTTGGACATGTTGACAAACTGACAATAAAGCAATGCTACGAATAATCCCTACTGGTTTAAACTATTCATGATTCCTGGAGATCAGCCAAGCATTCATAGTTGCCAAATGGCCTCTATCATCAAAATCAGGATGAGCAGATGGCCAGACATTTCAGCAATTTGGAATAGACTGCTTCATGGTGGCAGATTCAGCAACATTTCCAACAATGAATTGCATTGATGCTTGAAATTGAGAAAATTGTACGACCAGGAAAATAACTGAATTGGGACTAATGAGGGACCTCTTCAAAGATTATATCGGCACACTTCTCACTACTTGCATTTCAGGATTCTATTATTTTTTGCGCTGATGTTCTTTCTAGAATGTTATTTCATATGCTTTGAGAAATAAGTGCTTTTGAAAAAAGGGGTACTGGAAACTTCTGTGAAGGATTTTCACATCATTATTCCACAGTTGCTGCTCTGGCTGGTTTCATCGCTTATGCTTTCATCACTTAAACAATGGGTTTAGTGAATCTATCTTTGCTTAATTAATGGCATATAAAACAAATTTTTCAATTACAACTAATGAAGTATCTCAACTTTGTATACATGTTAACAAGATTTGAATACATCTTCAAACATTTCAAATAAGTTCATTCTCTTAAAAACATCTCACCAATTTACATGCACTTCAGCACAACCATGCTGCACAGCTAGAGAGGTGCCTGTTGTCAAACTTTATTCTGGCAGAATCAGAACATTTTAAGCGTGGAAGGTTTGAGTTATAAGGAGATGCTGGATAGGCTGGGACTTTTTTCATTGGAATGTTGGAGGTTGAGGAATGACCTCTTTAGAAGTTTATAAAATTGTGAGGGGTATAGATAAGATGAATAGCAAGGCCTTTTCCATTGGTAGGGGAGTTCAAAACTAGGGAGCATATTTTAAAGATGAGAGGTTTAAAAAGGACCAGAGCAGCAAATTTTTCTAGCCGGTGGTTTGTAAATGATCTGCCGAAGGAAGTGTAGACACAGGTGTGTTACAACATTTAAGTCATTTGGACAGGTACGTGAATAGGAAGGATTCAGAGGGATAGGGTCCAAATACAGACAAATGGGACTAGTTTGAGAAACTTGGCTGGCAGGAACAAGTTGGATTCATGGATCTGTTTCTGTGTTGTATGACTGACTCCATAAAAATTTTCTGAGAATAAACATTATTGAAGCTAGGTAACTTTCATTTATTCTGAGTATAATATTTAGTACATTTCTGAGAACTAAAAGAGCATTTACAGTGCACGAAACAAAAAATGAGCCTTTCGTATAACATTCTAAGGTGCTTCATAAAAAAAAATAAGATGACACTGCCATCTAACGAGATATTTGGTCAGATGATGAAGGACCTATTCAAAGAAATCGATTGAAGCAATTTAAGGAAAGGCAGAAAGCAAAATAGTGGGTGAGATGAATGGAAAGAATTCTAGAGCTTAAATCCTTAATTAAATGGAGTCATTGTCATCAATGGTAGGGTGATTTAAAATTGGGGATGCTCAAAAGATGAGAATTAGATGCTCCGAGATCTGGAAGGTTAGCAAGACTGGGAGCAGCTAGGCCCTGGAGGGATTTGGAAACAAAGAGGAGAGATTTAAAATCAAAACCTTCCCCTCCTGCGGTCACTTATAGTGTGACGTGAACTCAAGATCCTGGTTGATGCCATTCTCAGCCCATCAGCCTCTGCATTGTTGCGTATCCTGAAGTCCACTTTGCAGGTTGGTCACTGAAAACCCTGAGGCTGAATGTCCTCGACAGAAATAGAGCAGGAAGAAAAAGCTATTGCAAGTGATGGATAGGAGGATTTGGGTTTTTGACAGTTTATCCACAAGATTCAAGAAGTCAATCTTGTAAACAAGACCATTTCAGAGAGGACTTTAAGGGATATGGGAAAGAAACTGAAGAAAAATTAGAGTTTGGGAGAGCACAGTAGACTCGTGGAAGGAAAAGGTATGATAGGGTAGCTAACTCTGTGGTTTGACTCATGACAAAAGCTTACAAACACCAGCACACTTCAGATCAAAGCAGTATAAACAGCAAGGGTTAATATTTCAAGGCACCACTCTTATAAATGAGAGTCTGGTGCTGCTATTTACATGAGCATATTTAGTAATTGTGAAATGAGCTTTTAGAAGAGAACACAATTAGCATTGTGTTCAGTATGAGAAAGGAACCATTCACAGGAACTGACAGCTGCTGGAACAAGTCAGTGCATGGTGGAGGATTCATTGCTAATGTTCCATTCAGATTTATAAAACACCATCTTCAAAACCGTTATTCTGGAACTAAACTAGTACAGTATACGGATATGAAGGTTATGACCTGAAACATTAACTCTTTTCTATTTTCACAGGTGTTGTCAGACCTGCCGAGTTTAGATTTCCAGTATCTATAGTATTTTGCTTTTGTTCTGAAATATTACACATTTTTACCTCCTCCAAGACAAAAGACAGCAGGACATTTTAGCTGAGCAGTGCAAGAAATATACAGCTGTTCCTTCGCATTATCTTGTTAAGATTACATCTATTACAATGTTCTTGAATGACTTCTAAATTGCAATTCAGATTACAGGACAAGCTCAATATTTCCATTTGTTTAACCCTGAATCAAAAGATAAGTGGCATAAAGAAATTAGTCATCCATACGCTCTTGATCTTCATTTACGTGTAGCAGTATATATAGAGTCATTATCACAGAATCCCTACAGTGCAGATAGAGACCATTATACTGAGTATTCAGTGACCATCCAAAGAGCATAATATATCCCTGAAAGCCTGCATTTACCATGACTAATCTGTCACTGCCACCCCTGTATTTTAATTGTGCAAATTTTGGGAATTAGGTATCCTGTCCCATTTTTCTTGAACAAAGTATATTTATTGGGAAAGAAAGCTGGAATTCTGTCTACAAATAAAATGTTACCCAAGTGCAAGTCGAATAATTGATTACCATAAACCGTGTTTAGTTACTGGGAACCTTCATAATCTGAAACAGTGAGTGCTCTTGTGGTGCAGAGATAGTGTCCCACATGGCATGAGGTACGTCATAATTCGTCCAGTGGGTTGGTTACAAATATTGTTTTTCATGAAGCGCCTTGGGCTTTACATGGATGCAAAGATGAATAGTTGAGTGTCAAGCTAGAGTCAAGCTATAGATGTAGGTTCGTTATTAAAAACATACTATGATTTGGGAGATATTTAGGTGTAATGAGCCACTTTGAGTTGGTTCTGGCTGAGACGTCCCTCTGCAACATCTAGATATTCGACTGATATTTGTGATTTCCCCACAGGCGACAAGAGATTGATATTGAGCCGATGTAACAGAAGACCGGTCTGAAAATATCCTGTAAGAAGCCTTTGACTAAAGGCAAAATATTGCGGATCTTGGAAATCTGACACCAATAAATCTCTTCTGAGGAAGGTAAAACGAAGAAGTTCAAAGATGTGCAGGCTAGGGGATTGGCCATGCGAAAGTTGTCTTTCGTGTTCAGAGGTGTGTAGGCGAGGTGGATGGCCGTGGGAAATGTGGGGTTATGGGATACCGTCGAGGGCTGCGTCTGGGTGGTATGGTCTTTGGGGGTCGGTACGGACTCAATGGGCGAATGGCAACCTTCCGCACTGTCGGGATTCCACGATCCTAAATTGGGGAAGCTGGAATCCGAAACAAGAATATAAATTCTTGGAAAAAGTCAGCAGGTTGGTAGCATCTGTAGAGAGAAAACAGTTAACATTTCGGGTCCAGTGACCCTTCTTTCGAACAGATGCCCTGTGTTTTTCAAGAATCTATGTACAGTATTTGTTCTACAATATGCCTTACTCTCTCATTGTTTTCGAACGTGACGAATTTAAGAAAAATGCTTTTTTAAAAAAAAATCCGTCATGTTAACCTCTTTGTAAAAGAGTGAGGGTTCCGTTACTTTGGAGTGATTCGGATATTAGAGGCAGTCGAAAAGGGGACAGACAACGAAGAGATGAGCAGCAGAACCGAGCAACCCTGTGCAGCATCTGGGTATGGAAGAGTCGGTGATAAAGGGGCGGGGGTAGGACTCCTCGTTCAGAGCAGACCAATGAATGCGGCTGGATCTGTTTGATTCATCGGGCTTTTTATAAAGGAGCCACTTCGCTGTTATGAAATTGGAAGTTCGGATAAAGAGGACGGTGCTTTGTTTTGAGTCGGAAATAACTTTATTTGTGTTGTTTACGAAACTTTAGAACTTATAGAAACTTTTTTCTGCCCTCCACATGGTGTGTTTTTGAGCAGTTGTTGATTTACAAGGGATTAATAAGGAGCTGGTGTAATTTTTTGTATGACTTTTTGCAGTGTTACTGGAAGATGCTGTTGTTGGTGTGTGCAGTGCTGGGGAGCAGTTGCTTCCTGCTAGGGGACAGCAGGATCACCAGGCGCTCCCCGAGCTGCCCCCAGCTCTGTGATGTCTCCAGCTGCCCGGAGGTGCCCTCTGACTGCTGGGCAGGGCTGGTGCTGGATGCTTGCGGCTGCTGCCAGCTGTGCGGCGCCGCCGAGGGCGAGTCATGCGGCGGCCGCAGGGACGAGGCCAGGTGCGGGGAAGGGCTGCGCTGCTCGGTGCCGGTAGCGGCCAACCAGGCCAAGCGGCGGATCAAAGGCGTGTGTATCTGTGACAACCGTGAGCCGGTGTGCGGCAGCGACGGCAGCACCTACCGTAATGTGTGTGAGCTGAAGGCGGTGAGCCGGAGGGCACAGGCACTAAACCAACCACCCGTCATCTTCATCCAGAGAGGAGCCTGCGGATTGGGTAAGAGTGCCTCTGAGATGTGTACAATTGTGTTTCAAGTTGCTTCATCAGCACTTCTGAAAATTCCCAATGACTGCACTTAGGGCGATAAATATGTGCCCCCTTGCGCAGTAGTCCATATCTTCAAGCATTCGTGACTATTATTGAAAGCATGAACGTTTCTTTATTCACTTTTTGTTTATAATTAAATTAGTGACTATGCATTTGGCTATAATCCCAGGAACCGGAGTAGGTCAATATTCTTTTGTAATTTAATGCTATTATCTACATTTCTAAAATGCTGTCTAACTTTGTGTCACCAGCAAATTTGGATATATGACTTACTGTGCTATTAGCCAAGTCATGAATAAATAATGTGAATAATTGATCTGTGTGGTTCACAAAAAACCCCACAAAGAACTACAGATGTTGGCAATCTGAAACCAAAACAGAAATGGTTGGAGAAACTCATGGGTCTGGCAGCTTCTGTGGAGAGAAAGCTAAGTTCATGTTTCAGATTCGTCATGCATCAAGGTTTTTGTCCCCGTAGGATACCACTGGTTATGTCCTGTCTTCAGGAATCCTGATGAAAGGCTTTTTCCCAAAACATCAATTCTCCTGCTACTTGGATGCTGCCTCACTGGCTGTGCTTTTCCAGCAGCGCACACTTCAACTCTGATCTCCAGCATCTGCAGTCCTCACTTTCTCCACTGGTTACATCCTGCCAATTTGAATATCTACACATTTTTTCTACTTTTTACTGCCTGCCACTCGACCAGTTTAGAGTCCTATAATCATACAGCACGGAGTCCAACTAATCCACACCGACCATGTTCCCAAACTAAGCTAGTCCCATCTTAATATGTTTGGCCCATATTCCTGTTTATATTATAGGATATCCACATTGTTACTCTGCCCTGCATCCAACAACTCCTCTGGCAGTTCATTCTGCCCACTAACCACTTGTCTCTTTTTTTTAAAAGTAAAGTTGCCACTCATGTCCTCAAACTTTTCTCCTTTCACATTAAAGATATACCCCCAGTTTTGCACACCCCCACCTTAGGGGAAAAAGAGCCTTGATTTTCACCTTATCTATACCCCCCTTGATTTTCTAAACCTCTAAAGTCACCTCTCAACTTTCTACACTCCAGTGGAAAAAAAAGTCCCAACCTGTTTTTCTAACTCGAACTTTCCATTCCCAGAAACATTCTGGTAAATCTTTCCGGTTTAGTAATATCTTTCCTATAACAGGGCGACCAGAATGGCACACGGTCCTTGAGAAGAGACTTCACTAATGACCTGTGCAACATGACATCCCAACTTCTATACTCAAAGGTTTGTATAATGAAGGGATGTGTGCTAACCACCCTGACTATCTGTGACTTAAATGCTGAAGAATTATGTACCTGAACCCCTGGCTGCTATTGTTCTACAAAGCTACGCAGGGCCCTCCAATAAATTGTGTAAGTCCTGCCCTTGGTTTACTTTACTAAAATGCAATGCCTTGCATTTATTCAAATTAAACTTCATCTGTCACTCCCCAACCCATTAGCCCAATTGATCAAATCCTTGTAATCTGAGATAACCTTCTTCACTGTCCATTACATCGCCAATTTTGCTGTCATCCATGAACTTACCAACCACATCTCCTAATTTCTCATCTAAATCATTTATATAAAAGAGGAACAAAAGGGATGGCAGTACCAGTCCCTGTGTAACAGCGCTGGTCACAGGCCTCCAGTCCAAAAAACAGCCCTCCACCACCACCACCACCTGTCTCCTACCGTAAAGCCAATTTTGTATCCAATTGGCAAGCTCATCCTGAATCCTATGTTTACCAGCTATATTATATACATCTATACATCTATAAGTCTATATGTTTGTATAGGTGCCATAACCTGATATTTTATACACTATTTAGACATATTTACTATGCTGTAGTCAATCTTATGTATGTAAATCATTGTACATCAAATCCCAATGTTCAAGTATCAGACTATTCCAAACATGGAAATCCTTGTGGTCATTCAGTCCTTTCTTTTCTTTCTTGATTAAAGTCAGAATATTCGTTGAGTTAAATTAAATGTGGTAGAATTAAGTTGAGTAGCCTGCGTGTACATAGTAGGGGGAGATGGAGGGAGTGATCTTCATTTCTAAGTTACTTAGATATTTTTGTTACACCTCATGATTATAAATCAATGAAAGGTTAGCGTTCTTACTAAACTGTCTTCTTCACAAAATGGAATACACAAACATTTTTCTATGGAAATGGGCCTACTGTTCCCAATGCCAGCCCAGTATAATGCATTAATTGAAGAATAAATGCTCAAATAGAAGTGTACAAATAATAAGTGCATGGTGAAATGTTAACGGCTTCCATCCAGATGAGTTCTTTGAACAAAGAATCTGGAAAAGATATTTTTTTTTTTAGCTGTAGAGAAAAGGTGGGGATCAGGGGAGGAGGAGCAAATGGAACACATGGCAAAGATCCCCAATAGCAAAAGGCAAAGTGAATTCTAAATGTAATAACAAAGAGATATAGATGAAGAATAGGTGTTAATAGTAGATAAAAATGTCAGCTCTTGAGAGCAAATTCATGCAAAAACTCATGGGGCAAGGGAGTGGAATCAAAATGGAGAACAGAGTTCATGGGCTGAAGTTGTCAAACTTAATATTGTCCTATACAATGTATCTGAACAAAAAAATGAGATGCAGCTCCTCCAGCTTGCATTGGGCTTCGCTGGAACATTTACAATATTCTGTACTATGTTTGATACAGAGAGCAATATCATGTACTTAAATGATGTGATCAGAAGGTCAGAGTCTTTCTTGTGTCAGAGCAGATGTGTTTCCCAAACTGATTAATCAATCAGTTTGCATGTGAACTTCAATATAGAGGTGAGCAGTGAAATCAATGAAAAAGATTGAAAAAAGTACAAGTGAAATACTGCTTCACCTGGAAGGTGTATTTTGGGCCTTGGACAGTGAGGAGGGAGATGGTGAAGGGCCGAATGTCAGACCTCCTGCAATTGCATGGTAAGGTGCCAGTGAGGGGGTTGGCATTGATGGGGCACTGGACCATAACATTGTGGAGGGTACAACCCCTGTAAAGTGTTGACAGGGTAGAGAAAGGGGAGATATTTCTGGTGGCACCCTGCTGGAGGTTGTGGAAATGGCAAATGTCATGGTTCTCTTTGGATTTACTATCCATTGTATGCCCTGCATAAGGGACTAGCTAGTTAGGCATGAGGGAGAAAGAAATAGAAAGAGATATGCAAATAGTGAGAGATAATGTACAGTGGCAGTAGGCTCCCATTGAGCACAAACATCAGTGTAAAACTATTGAACTAAATGACCTGCTTCTGTGTCAGACAGCCTGCTGAAGAAACTCAGCAGTTCCGGCATCTATGGAAAGAAAAACAGAGTTAACATGTTTTATCCATTATGACTTTTTTTCAAAACTGAAGAGTTCAGTCTCTGAATATATAATACATATACAGTCCTTAAATTGTCCAAGTCCTCTAATAGAACAGGCACTTCACTGTTAGCTGTTCATCTGGTATCTGCTCCTTTCTAGACTTATTTTCTTTCTCCAAGAATATCATTCCCATAGTGAATGCTCTTGCCAGTTTAACTTGTTTCTGATCCACTATCATTGGGAATAGTGGTCCTTTCGGACTGACTGTCATCGGTGAAGTCCCTTCGTCCTAATCAGCCACTTTGCAGTGAAGGACCAATTTCTCCAGTTGTATGTACATATCTGTAGTCATGGCAATATATCTGTTTGGATATGTCACCACATACGATCAAGATGTCGTAGTACCTTAGCACTGGCATTGTCATCACTATTTGGTTGATTCTAGTGAAATCTATTTCTTGTGCTGTTTTCCAGCACCACTGTGTGACTTTGGCAGGAAGTTTGCATGAAGGCTCATACCTCTGGTGATAAATTAGGTCCCAAGCAATTGCAGCAGATTCTAATTGTGATTTGTGATAGCTCTTTCTCTTGTGTCTTTACATCCATAATTTATCAGATCATCCATAATAGCTTCCATTCCAAGAAGTACAATGACTCACTTTTGCTGTCTGAGTTGATATCCTTTTGGCCCAGAGGAAATGCCAAACAGCATACACAACCATTTGTGTCTTCCAGATGGCATCCACAATGTAGTTTTACAAACTGCTGCTCTCCTCTAGCTTCAATTGTCAGTAGCATTCTTCACATTGAGGTAGTGTAGACCTTTGCCTTGCAAGTTGAGGCAATATTTCTTTAGTGGTAAGGTTTAAAAGCTTGTGCATGTATGCATATTCTGGGGCCTTTAACTTTCTCAATATTGACTGGGAGTACGATAGTTCAAGTAGTTTAGATGGGTCAGTTTTTCTGCAATGTGTGCAGGAGGGTTTTCTAACCCAGTATGTAGACATACCAACAAGGGGAGATGCCATATTGGATTTGGTACTGGGGAATGAACCTGGCCTGGTGTTAAATTTGGCGGTAGGTGAGCATTTTGGCGATAATGATCACAATTCAGTTATGTTTACAATAACAATGGACAGGAACAGGTATATACCACAGAGAAAGAGGTAGAAGTCTGGGAAAGGCAATTATGATGCAATTGGGCAAGATTTAGGATGCATAGGATGGGGAAGGAAACTGCAGGGGATGGACACACTTGAAATGTGGATCTTATTCAAGGAACAGCTATTGCAGGACCTTGATAAGTATCTATCTATCAGGTAGGGAGGTAGCTGTCGAGAGAGGGAGCCATGGCTTACTAAAGAAGTTGAAGCTCTTGTCAAGAGAAAGAAGACTTATGTGAGGATGAGGTGTGAAAGCGCAGTTAGGGGGATTGAGAGTTATAAGTTAGTCAGAAAAGATCTAAAGAGAGGGCTAAGAAGAGCGAGGGGGGGACATGAGAAGTTGTTGGTGGGCAGGATCAAGGAAAACCTTGAGGCCTTCCACAGGTATATCAGGAATAAAAGAATGACGAGAGTAAGATTAGGGCCAATCAAAGACAGTAGTGAAAGTTGTGTGCGGAATCTGAGGACATAGGGAAGCACTTAATGAATATTTTTTCGTCAGTATTCACATTGGAAAAGGGCAATGTTAGTGAGGATACAGGCTACAAGATTAGATGGGATTGCGGTTGACAAAATGGAGGTTTTAGCAACTTTGGAAGATCTGCAAATAGATAAGACCCCTGGGTCAGATGGGATTTATCCTTGGATTCTCTGGGAAGCCAGGGAGGAGATTGCAGAGCTTTGGCTTTGATCTTTTATGTCATCATTGTCGACAGGAGTAGTGCGAGAGGACTGGAGGATGGCAAATGTTGTTCTCTTGTTTAAGAAGGGGAGTCAGGACAACCCTGGTAATTATAGGCCATTGAGTCGTACTTCAGTTGGGTAAGGTATTGGAAAAGGTTATAAGAGATAGGATTTATAATCATCTGGAAAGGAATAATTTGATTAGGGATAGTCAACACAGTTTTGTGAAGGTTATGTCGTGCCTAACTAACCTTATCAAGTTCTTCAAGAAGGTGACTGAACAGGTGGATGAAGGTAAAGCAGATGATGTGGTGTTTATGGACTTCAGTAAGGCATTTCATAAGGTTCCACATAGGCTATTGCACAAAATACGGAGTTTTCGAATTGAAAGTGATTTAATGGTTTGGATCAGAAATTGGCTAGCTGAAAGAAGACAAAGGGTGGTGGTTAATGGGAAATGTTCATCCTGGAGCTCTTGGAGTTACTAGTGGTGTGCCGCAAGGATCTGTTTTGTGGCCACTGCTGTTTGTCATTTTTATAAATGATCTAGATGTGGGCGTAGAAGGATGGGTTAGTAAATTTGTGGATGATACTAAGGTAGGCAGAGCTGTGGATAGGGCCAAAAGATGTTGTGGGTTACAGAGAGAAATAGATAAGATGCAGAGCTGGGCTGAGAAGTGGCAAATGGAGTTTAATGCAGAAAAGTGAGAGGTAGTTAACTTCGGAAGAAGTAACAGGAATGCAGAGTACTGGGCTAATGGTAAAATCTTGGCAGTGTGGATGAATAGAGAAATCTCTGTGTCCAGATGCATAAATCGCTGAAAGTTGCCACCAAGGTTGGTAGGGTTGTTAAGAAGGCATATGGTTTATTGGCGTTTATTGGTATGGGGGATTGAGTTTCGGAACCACTAGGTCAAGCTTCAGCTGGACAAGGCACTGGTAAGGCCGCACCTGGAGTATTGAGGGCAGTTGTGGACACAACATTATAGGAAGAATGTAGAAGTTTCAGAAAGGGTACAGCAAAGATTTACTAGGATGTTGCCTGATATGGAAGGAAGGTCTTATGAGGAAAGGCTGAGGGAATTGAGGCTGTTTTTGTTGGAGAGAAGAAGATTGCGAGGTGACTTAATTGAGACGTGTAAGATAATCAGGGTTAGATAGTGTGGATAGTGAGAGCCTTTTTCCTTGGATGGTGAAGGCTAATACAAGGGGACATGGATTTAGGACAGATATCAGGGGTAGTTTCTTTAGTAGGGGCATGGAATGGCCTGCCTGCAACAGTAGTAGACTTGCTGACGTTAAGGGCATTTATATGGGCATTGGATATATGGATAATAATGGAAGTGTATGTTAGATGGGCATCAAATTAATTTCACAGGTTGGTGCAACATAGAGGGCCAAAGGGCTTGTACTGCGCTGTTATGTTCTATGTTTTCCTGATTTTTTTTCTTTTTACTGCTGTAGGAGTTGTCTTTTTTTTTGATGACTTGTCTTACAGGTTGGACTTGGGAGATGCTGGGTTGGTCTTATGTTTCATCTGTTTCAAGGTTATAATCACCAGGAAGACAGCCAAAACCTGTAAAAAGCATGGTAGCCAGCTTCAAAGATCTGTCCAGCAGTCAACAGCTCAGTAGGCTGCAAAATGCTTCAGGTCTCTTCTGGCACATCTAGGGTTACTAGTCCAAGCTTTAGCCTTGCTTCAGTTGAGATGAGTGGGTTTTGCTTAACATCTTCAATTTGAAACTCCATATCTCCATTCATCTCATTGCATTGGTCTCTCTGATTTATTTAACATCTTGGGATGATTATTATTCCATCGCAGCCTTAACTGTAACCTAAAGGCCTTCATTTCTGAGTCACTATCTACAGTGACTTTACAAAGATCAGTGAAACTCCTCATGTTGCATGAAGCATGGCATCTATCTGACACAAAATTCAATTGATGCTCTCCTTCCACAGTCATCATTCTACCAATCACAAACAGTTTATCAAACTTTAGACCTGACTGCATTAATGTGTTGTCAAAAAGTGTGGCACTGGAAAAGCACTTTTCATGCAGCATCCAAAATGAGCAGGAGAGTTGATATTTTGGGCATAAGCTTTTCATCAGGAATGTTGATGAAACATCAGCTCTCCTGCTCCTCAGATGCTGCCTGACATGCTGTGCTTTTCCAGCACCATACTTTTTTGACTCTGATATTCAGCATCTGCAGGCCTCAATTTCTCCTGTGTCAATCTGTTGCCTGATGGAGAGAGACTAGTCAGGTTTGTCAACTTTCATCTCCCCAGTCGTCCTCATTATAGGCATTCTTTGCTTCTCCCAAACTAAATACTTGTGTGCAAAGCAATTTGGCTGCTTCTGCTGGATATGCATCCTTTTTGTTTTGTATGATGTCCTCCCCAATTTTTACATCCTCCCCTCTGGCTTCAATCTTTCTGCAGGTTTTCCGGCCAACATTTATTTCTTTGTTTTAATTTGTTCTCATCTAGCCCAGTATATATTTAGCATATGCAAAGTTTCATTGTTCTCCCAACAATGCACTGATGATTGATGATCTCTGATATATTTTGAAAGCTTTCTTGAGACAGTTTCTCTCTCTTAGCAGATGTTCTCTCATAGAATTTTCTTGAGCATAAGAGGTCCTGCTTATCTCCAAGCTTCTCTTTCATGGGGCCACATTCTCAGGATTCAGTTGGCTGTAGCAATGTGGTCACATTCTGAGCAGTAGTCTTCCTTTCCCCTTAAGCTATTTTGAACAAAGAATGTTCATATATAACGTTAATATGTAGTTCAAATTGTCTTCAAACTCTACACTTTTTTCTGCTCCTCAATGAGATATAGGCTGCAAACAACTTGGATTCCTCCTTTCTTCAGCAATGATGACGGTATCATAGTTTTGTCACTGAGAGTGGGCAATAAAAATCATATCTCCTTTCACTTCTACAGTAGCAGGGAGCGCAAAATGCAGAAACTGCTGTTTTTTTTTAAATTGCTTTCTTTCAATAACTTCGAGGAAAAAGTGAGGACTGCAGATGCTGGAGATCAGAGTTGAAAATGTGTCGCTGGAAAAGCACAGCAGGTCAGGCAGCATCCAAGGAACAGGAGAATCGACGTTTCGGGCATAAGCCCTTCTTCAGTTGAACCCAGATTTCTCCAGTTTCCTCATTTCCCCTCCCCCCACCTAGTCTCAGTCAAATCCCTCGAACTCAGCACCGCCTTCCTAACCTGCAATCTTCTTCCTGACCTCTCCGCCCCCACCCCACTCCGGCCTATCACCCTCACCTTGACCTCCTTCCACCTATCGCATTTCCAACGCCCCTCCCCGAAGTCCCTCCTCCCTACCTTTTATCTTAGCCTGCTGGACACACTTTCCTCATTCCTGAAGAAGGGCTTATGCCCGGAACGTCGATTCTCCTGTTCCTTGGATGCTGCCTGACCTGCTGCGCTTTTCCAGCAACACATTTTCAGCTTCTTTCAATAACTGTCTTACAACTCTGAAAGATTAGTGTTTTCAGTAGCCCCACTCTGACAGCATGTTCCAAGTGATGTGCATTGAATGGAAGCCACTGGTTCCATACATTATTTACAGTGTAGAAGTTATATTGACTGCAGCAAGCCCACCAGTACATGCAGGATACAATGATATTTCTCCAAATAGTGATTTTTATTTTCCTTCCCAGCTAACATCATTTCTATTTTTAATGCATAGGTCAGAAGGGGATTTTGGCTTTCATGGTCATTTAAAAAAAAAATCACTCACGGGATGTGGGTGTCACTGCAGCTATTATTGCCCATCCATCGTTACCTTTGAGAAGGTGATGATGAGCTGCCGCCTTGAACAGTTGCTGTTCATTTGCTATAGGTAGGCGCGCAATGACCTTAGGGAAGGAATTCCACAAGACTGAAAGATAAATTTCCAAGTCAGGATGGTGTGTAGAGGGGAACTCGCAGGAGATGGGGTTCCAATATATCTGCTGCTCTTGTGGATGGAAGTAGTCATAGGTTTGGACCACACAATAATTATTCGAGAAGAATCTTTGGACGGACCTTCAGGGAAACTCAAGTTAATGGCCCTCCTATCCTGAAGGGACATTTGAATAATTTTGACATCTTTAGGTCCATCTCACTGGCATAAGATAAGTCTTAAATCTCATTAATTTCAGAATAGTCCATAGAACAGGGATCTCTTGAGTTTCTTTGGTCAGATGTCACCTGACTGCCTTTGTGATGAAGAAAATAGTTACTTGTTATTTGGTTCCTTTTTTTAGCCACTTTAAGACAAATGCATAATCTTCTGGTAATTAAACTAGTCTGCTTTGGGGTTGAATTGCCTCTCACTTTCAGTGCGGATTTAGTGTTTACCCAAAAATAAATATGCACACAGTGCAATCTTTTAAATTACTTGACTTCCTCAAAATCAACTTTGGAAGTTCTGGAAATGTATTACAATGTTCTTCAGTACTTAATTTTTCAAGGAAATGAAAAGAAAGAACTCAAATGCAAATTTGTTGCAGATCTAAAACGTTTTGCTGTTGTTTGCATAAGACATAGGAGTGTAAGTAAGGCCATTCAGCCCATCGAGTCCACTCCGCCATTTAATCATGGCTGATGGGCATTTCAACTCTGCTTACCAGCATTCTCCCTGTAGCCCTTAATTCCCTGTGACATCAAGAATTTATCAATCTCTGCCTTGAAGACACTTAGCGTCCTGGCCTCCACTGCACTCTGCGGCAATGAATTCCACAGACCCACCACTCTCTGGCTGAAGAAATGTCTCCGCATTTCTGTTCTGAATTGACCCCCTCTAATTCTAAGGCTGTGCCCACGGGTACTAGTCTCCCCGCCTAACGGAAACAATTTCTTAGCGTCCACCCTTTCCAAGCCATGTATTATCTTGTAAGTTTCTATTAGATCTCCCCTTAACCTTCTAAACTCCAATGAGTACAATCCCAGGATCCTCAGCTGTTCCTCGTATGTTAGACCTACCATTCCAGGGATCATCCGTATGAATCTCTGCTGGACACCCTCCAGTGCCAGTATGTCCCTCCTGAGGTGTGGGGCCCAAAACTGGACACACTACTCCAAATGGGGTGTAACCAGAGCTTTATAAAGTCTCAGTAGGACATCGCTGCTTTTATATTCCAACCCTCTTGAAATCAATGACAACATTGCATTCGCTTTCTTAATCACGGACTCAACATGCATGTTTACCTTTTAGAGAATCCTCGACTAGCACTCCCAGATCCCTTTGTACTTTGGCTTTATGGATTTTCTCACTGTCTAGAAAGTAGTCCATGCTTGTATTCTTTTTTCCAAAGTACAAGACCTCGCATTTGCTCACATTGAACTTCATCAGTCATTTCCTGGACCACTCTCCCAAACTGTCTGGATCTTTCTGCAGCCTCCCCACTTCCTCAGTATTACCTGTCTGTCCACCTAACTTCGTATTATCGGCAAACTTCGCTAGAATGCCCCCAGTCCCTTCATCCAGATCATTAATATATAACGTGAACAGCTGCGCCCCAACACTGAACCCTGCGGGACACCGCTTGTCACCGGCTGCCATTCCGAAAAAGAACCTCTTATCCCAACTCTCTGCCTTCTGTCAGACAGCCAATCCTCAATCCATGCTAGTAGCTCACCTCAAACACCATGGGCCCTCACCTTAATCAGCAGCGTCCTGTGTGGCAGCTTATCAAAGGTCTTTTGGAAGTCTAGATAGACCACATCCACTGGTTTCCCTGGTCTAACCTACTTGTCACCTCTTCAAAGAATTCTAACAGGTTTGTCAGGCACAACCTCCCCTTGCTAAATCCATGTTGACTTGTTCTAATCCGACCCTGCTCTTCCAAGAATTTAGAAACCTTGTCCTTAATGATGGATTCTAGAATTTTACCAACAACCGAGGTTTGCATATCTTGCAAGCAGCTTTATCATGAATTAACTTGGACAAAATACAAATTGAACTATCATTTAGAAATTTATTTGCAACTTAAGATGGGTTTTCAAAGAAAACAGAGCCACTGAAATATAAATACTGAACAAACAGGCTGTCTTAAAGATCTTGAGGTTTTGGCAACTGTTTCTAATATGTTTTGTGAGAATTATCCATCTAGATTGAAGTAGACATTCTAATCATAGAATGGAATTTCTTGCCCTAATTGACTGACTGTGGTGAATTACGCACTGAATCCCAACATTCTGGTCAAGTGCCTATCTTGAATGTTGCTGTTGGAGGCCCAAAATGCTTAATTTTCCCTTCAAATCTCCACCTGCTTGTCCTCCACCCAAAAAGAGGAACATCCCTGTTACCTTCTGACCTACTCTAACACTTTTATCAATATGGGGATGACTCCATCAAATTAGCTACAATCTTACATATGGACAACCCAGAATATTTAGCAAACTGACAACATGGAATTATTGAAACATTCCTATATGACATCATTCCCGA
This sequence comes from Chiloscyllium plagiosum, assembly GCF_004010195.1. NCBI lineage: Eukaryota > Metazoa > Chordata > Chondrichthyes > Orectolobiformes > Hemiscylliidae > Chiloscyllium > Chiloscyllium plagiosum. The sequence continues at coordinate 31,599,372 of NC_057731.1, forward strand.
GACCTCAGTCACCATTATCATTCTAATTGACTGTCCTTGATCATCATTTTCAGTTCAAACCATAGCTGCAGAGATCAGACCTGTTTCACCATCCTTATGAAGCTCTAAGAGACTACACAGCAGATCCCACCCACTGAATATTTTGACCACTCCCCTTAATCTGATTCAAACCTTGTGACTACAAGGATGCACTATCATTTTGCTTGTTGCTTAATATACATGTTAAGAAACATCAAAGCTAAGTAAAACCCTTACTGTGTGCACCTACATATACACTGTACATATCTGGCAATATATGCAGGCAGCACGGTGGCTCAGTGGTTAGTACTGCAGCCTCACAGCGCCAGGGACCCAGGTTCGATTCCAGCCTCAGGTGACTGTCTGTCTGTGTGGAGTGTGCACAATCTCCCTGTGTCTGTGTGGGTTTCCTCCGGGTGCTCCAGTTTCCTCCCACAATCCAAAGATGTGCAGGTCAGGTGAATTGGCCATGCTAAATTGTCCATAGTGTTAGATGCATTAGTCAGGGGTAAATATAGGGTAGGGGAATGAGTCTGAGTGGGTTACTCTTCAGAGGGTCGGTGTGGACTTGTTGAGCCGAAGGATCCATTTCCATATTGTAGGGAATCTAATCTAATCTTAACAAAGCATGCAAAGCTATTTAATCAATTAGTGAGCTTTTTTTTTTAAAAAAATTATTCTTTAGGAACCTTAGGCCTGTTTTGTAGTCTTTTGTTAAAGCAATGTATTTTCCAAGGGAATCAAAACTGTTATTTGTGGGGCTTTCCAAAGCCTGCCTTCACACACATCTAATAGGCAGCCATGCAAAAACACAGAAAAACTGCCAACCATTTGGACAAATCAATGATAGCATGTCAATCTATGGGATCACCTCTGCTCATTATGTTCAGTGACATTGTAAGTTTGGTCTAAACAAATGTCCTATATTGTTGTTGCACCTAGTAGACAGGAAGAACTATTTCCCCAGTTTAAGTTAACTCCACTAAACAACCTGAGCAACCTGAGGGTTCAGTTCCTGCCTTGGGCAGCTGTCTGTGTGGAGTTTGCACGTTCTCCCCGTATCTGCGTGGGTTTCCTCCGTGTCCTCCAGTTTCCTCCCACAATCCAAAGATGTGCAGTTGAGGTGAATTGACCATGCTAAATTGCCCGTAGTGTTAGGTGCAGGGGTAAAAGTAAGGGAATGGGTCTGGGTGGGTTGCTCTCTGGAGGGTCGGTGCGGACTTGTTGGGCTGAAGGGCCTGTTTCCACACTGTAGGGAATCTAAGAACCTAAGAATGATACACTAAAGTTAAACCAAGAGTTGCAAATATTTTAGACCTGAAGAAGGGTCATTGCACTTGAAACATTAACTGTGTTTTCTCTCCACAGATGCTGCCAGACCTGCAGAGTTTCTCCAGCAATTTCTGTTTTTGTGTTTAACCATGAAACACACTGACAGTTTTGATACATTGGGCAATATCAGAAATATTTCAAGACTACAATCTACGTTTTGGTAACTAGTACATATTGAATATGGGATTTCTGAATGTGACTTAGTAGACTTGTCAAATGCTAAATGAATGAAAAATTTAATTGAGCAGTGTTCAAATTGATAATGACTACTTACTGCTAAGACTTGATAGAAAATGGTGAAGTGTAAAGGCTGTAACAGTCATTAAAAAAAACTTGATCCCTGCAATGACTGGCAGTGTTACTTGAAACATGTTTTTGAAGTTATTAGTTGCTGATCTGTGTCATAGTGCTGTTTACCCAAACCTCATCCTTTCTTTAGTGGGCGGCACGGTGGCACAGTGGTTAGCACTGCTGCCTCACAGCGCCTGAGACCCGGGTTCAATTCCCGCCTCAGGTGACTGACTGTGTGGAGTTTGCACGTTCTCCCCGTGTCTGCGTGGGTTTCCTCCGGGTGCTCCGGTTTCCTCCCACAGTCCAAAGATGTGCAGGGTCAGGTGAATTGGCCATGCTAAATTGCCCATAGTGTTAGGTAAGGGGTAAATGTAGGGGTATGGGTGGGTTTCGCTTCGGCGGGTCGGTGTGGACTTGTTGGGCCGAAGGGCCTGTTTCCACACTGTAATGTAATCTAATCTTTTAAAACCCAACTTTAGGTAATGCTCCAGCACTTTCTCAGTATTTAATCTGAATGGCTACTTTGTTGTTAAAGATCATAAGGAACCGTGTTTTACTCAACTCTTTAGGATGTTTAAGTACAATAATTTCAACGAATCACATTTTCAAGATCTTATCAGTATTTAAGCATAGTGAACATCTTGACTCAGCCCATAGATCATGTCGATAATGCAAGTTTGAGCAATGTTACTGCAAACCAAATACTGCAAAGTTTGAGTAAATAAAAGTACATTGGCTTGGCTTTTCCTTACACAACAGTGATGCATGATGAGATGTTTATTACTATTGAACACACCCGTGACATCACTACTTCAGAATATCTCACAAGCTGAAACCTATAACTTGTGGGCCATCTTAATCAGCCCCAGAGAAATCCACAATAAGAATTCTACAGTTTTGATGCTTAAAGTGGCAAAAACCATTCATTAGTGAATTTTGTCTGTTTGTACACATCTTACACAGATTGAGTCCAAACCGTGGGCATGTAGCAATCAGAGGTAACCATTGGCGAAACATGACTAAACCGGAAAAAATTAACCCTGTTATCCAGAATATTAGTGCTGCTTCTGACATCGTCAGTGCTAAGAAGCTGGAGTGGACATATGGAGAGAGAGGGGGAGAGTGGGCATTTGGAGTAAGAGATGATGGGCTGGGAAGTGGGGACGTGGTAGCAAATGTAAGAGAATGAGTGTTTGGTGGAATTTATTGGTATTAGTAATGAATAGCAACTAAATAAATCTGCGAAAACAAAATGGATAGTTTTTTAGAATGTGTCTGTTGTGGGGAGGGGGGAATGTAAGACCATAAGAAATAGGAGTGGAAGTAGGGCCATTTGGCCCATCGAGCCACTCTACCATTCAATCATGGCTGATGGGCATTTCAATGCCACTTACCCGTATTCTCCCCATATCCCTTAATTCTTTGTGAGATTAAGAACTTATCAATCTCTGCTTTGAAGATATTTAATGTCCCGGTCTCCATTGCGCTCCGTGGCAGTGAATTCCACAGTCTCACCACTCTCTGGCTGAAGAAAAGTCTCCTTATTTCCTCCTCTAATTCTAAGGCTGTGCCCACGAGTCCTAGTATCCCCACCTGATGGAAACAACTTCCCAGCATCCACCTTTTCTAAACCATGCATTATCTTGTAAGTTTCTATTCGATCTCCCCTCAACCTCCTGAACTCTAACGAATACAATCTCAGGATCCTCATCCTGTTAGGCCTACCATTCCAGGGATCATCTGTGTCAATCTCCGCTGGACATGCTGCAGTGCCAGTATGTCTTTGCTGAAGTGAGGTGTCCAAAACTGGACACAGTATTTTAAATGGGGCGTAGCCAGAGCTTTATAAAGTCTCAGTAGCACATCACTGCTTTTATATTCCAACCCTCTTGAAATAAGTGACAACATTACATTTGCTTTCTTAACCATGGACTCAACCTGCAAGCTAACCTTTAGAGAATCCTGTACCAGCACTCCCAAATCACTTTGTACTTTGGCTTTATGAATTTTCTCACTGTTTAGAAAATAGCCCATGCCTGTATTCTTTTTTTTTCAAAGTACAAGACTTAGTA
>NC_057731.1:31603584-31653883 GCF_004010195.1 Chiloscyllium plagiosum
AGCCTTTTGGACCAACCTGTCCTTGCCAACCAGATATCATAAATTAATCTAGTTCAATTTGTCAGCATTTGTCCCATATCCCTCTAAACTGTTCCTATTCATATACACATGCAGATGTATTTTAAATATTGTAAATGTACCAGTCTCCATCCTCTCCTCAGGCAGCTTATTCCATACATGCACCACTCTCTGCATGAAAAAGTTGGCCCTGAGGTCCTTTTTACATCTTTCTCCTCTAGCTTTAAACCTATGCCCTCTAGTTTTGGACTCCCTACCCTCGGAAAAAAGACTTTGGCTATTCACTCTATTCATGGTCCTTACGATTTAGTCAACCTCAGACTTCAAGGCTTTGGGGAAAATAGCCCAGTCTATTAGCCTCTATAGCTCAAACCTTCCAACCCTGGCAACATTCTTGTAAACATTTTTGCACGCTTTCAAGTTTAACATGTTTGACTACCAAACAATACAGCATAGAAGGATGCCCTTTGGCCCATTGTGATGATGATAGCTCCTCAACTGAGATATCCAATAAGCCCCACTGTTCAATTTCAGAAATCCCAATGGTGAAAGGAGAAACAGGAGTTAACAGTTACTCAATGTTACATTTATTTACAGAGTGAGATAACAAAGCACAAACCTTCTAACACAATTCAATCAGTTTCAATACACTCTGTTTGTGAAACCTAAATTGTGACCCTGCACTAACAAACTCTCTCCAAAGCTTTCACATCCTTCTGTTTGTGTGGCAACCAGAACTGTATACAATATTCCAAATGTGGCCAAACTAAAGCTCTATACAGCTGCAACATGAGCTGCAGTTCCATCCAACACCCAGTCCTCCCCATTACCACCTACCTTTATCCTGGAGAATGGAACATCAACACAAAACTGTTTCAATGATTTGAAACCTACCATGATATTCACACAGACATTTCAGAATGTGTTTCTTTTTGAGATGGTGTGGTTTTGAGTCATAAAAAAGACTCACAGTTTCACTCTTACTTTCAATCAACAAAGAAATGAGAATAATTAAAATAACATTTTTCACATTTTTAGTGTTATGTCTTTGCTTTTGAAATACTTCTGTAATAGCTAAAATGGGATTTCATATTACTACCATTTATTGTGATCTCAACATATTCCAGGGATAGATTATAGCACTAGTGTCCCATTGTGCCATTATTGTTTTGTGACACTGGTGGTGCTAACCTATTATATTGAATCATTTATTTTGAAATGCTTCATTCAAAGTGTGAATGTGTTATATTGTAATCAAACAGGAATGTGTTAGTTTTCCTGACTCTTTCTTACACTTACAGCCACTTCAACAAATGTGACAACAGTGATTTACCTAGTGACTGGCAGTTCTGTGCTGACTGTTGAAGAATTCATGGTGTTTACACAATTCCCAAATGCCAAATAGGTTTATGATTCCAGTATAAATCTCAAAATCCCCCAAAAAACAATATAGCTAGATATATCATATGGGAATTGAGCAGATAGTTAAATCTTAAAATGGCTGTGCTGATACATTACATGGGGCAAAAATGAAAAAATAAAGTAGAAAAGATTTACTATCTTATACGTTAGCTGATATATTACATGTATCTTGGGGTTCTGTATAAATACCCATGGGATAATTGTGTATCTTCATTGAGCTATAAAATAGATTGCCATTGCAAGATAGGCCAAAAGCATCTGTTACATTAAGTGAATGTGAATATATGGTTCACAGTGGCTCTTGATTTTGTTCATACAGAATGAAGGAATTCAAACTAATTTTAGCAATAATCTTGATAGGAATTTCCATCATCATTTTCAAGGACTCATGTTTGCAAGCATTTCACATTGTTGCTGCTTTCTGTGTTTTCTAGTTGCAAGTCCACAATTACAGGGTTCTTTAAACAGTCTGGTTTTGTTTTATTTTTTGAAATTGTGATCACTTGCTTCATTGAGTATTGATATTAGACATGATCTGCAAATGAGATCTGAATGTTTTACATAATTAGTAGGCACACCAAGAAATAAATAATGTCAGGTAATAAGCTGATCTCCAACATCAGAGTAATCAACTTAAAGGAAAAGCTTGATTAAAAAGGAGTCCTTAATCTTGACAAGAAATGTTTGCAAGAAAGTATTTAGATGAAGATCAGCAGGATAGAGAAAATAAATTTCATGTAATACTTTCAAGGGCAACAGAATAATGCATCATCTCTCTAATTTGACATTCTTCACCTCTGAGTCTGAACAGATAAATTGAATAAAACACCAGAGAGCTAGTTAGAAATGTCACAACTTACTGCAGTATGACTTTTAGCTAACTGTTGATATTTAAACAGATACATGATTTGTTTATAAATTCATTGTGTTTATTAAATTACGCAGTTTTCTTAATTCAGTTTCCTAATTTCAGCACTATTATCCCCTCGAGACTGATTACTAAACTTAGTGATTTCGGACTAAGCCCCATTCTCTGCAACTGAATTCTTAGCTTCCTGACGCACAGTCCACAATCAGTGAAGATTGGGGACAAGATTTCATCCTCACTAACACTCAACACTGGAGCCCCCCAGGAGTCCGTACTCAGCCCCCTACTGTACTCGCTGTATACCCATGACTGCGTCGCCAAATACCAGACTAATGCCATTTACAAGTTCGCTGATGACACCACCATAGTCAGTCGAATCTCAGATGGCGATGAAACAGACTACAGACGGGAGGTGGAAGATATGGAAAAACAGTGCACTGAGAACAACCTACCTCTCAATGCCGACGAAACCAAGGAACTCAATATTGACTTTCGGCAGGATGTTATTCATGTCCCCTACACATTAACAGCACAGAGGTGGAACGAATGGAGAATGTCAAGCTCCGGGGAGTGATCATCAACAATAAACTTTCTTGGATTCTTCATGTGGACGCACTGGTTACAAAGGCCCAACAACGTCTCTTCTTCCTCAGGCAGCTAAGAAAATTTGGCGTGACAGCGAATACTCTTGCCAACTTTTACAGGTGCGCCATCTGAGCATTCTTTCTGGATGTATCACTACCTAGTATGGCAACTGTACCATTCAAGCTGGGAGGCGATTACAGATAGTGGTGAACTCGGCCCAGCCAATCACAAAGACTAACCTACCATCTATAGAATCTATCTACCAGGCCTACTGTCAAGGAAAGGCTGCCAGCATTCACAAAGATCCATTCCACCCTGGCAATGCTTTTCTACAATCTCTACCATTGGGGAGAAGGTACAGAAGCCTGAACACACACACCAGCCAGTTTTAAAACAGTTTCTACCCTACTATTGTTAGGGTAGAAACTGTTAGCATTTGCCTGTACCTATGTTTTTGGTTTGCTGCTGTTTACCTGTTATTTACTTATCTGTGCTATTTAACTATGTGATCTGCCTGTATTGCTCACAAGACAATGCTTTTCACCGTGTCTCAGTACACATGACAATAAATTCAATTCAATTCATTAATTCTCTTGAAGGTCTTTTTCTCCTTTACCCACTTTTAACAAAAACTATTGTTAGAAAAGGCACTTGATTATTGATCTTTGAGGATTCCTATTTAAAACAATTGTGGTCTGTGGTTCATTTAAAAAAGGACCTGAGACATATCAGATTTTTTAAAATGGTCACTTAAAAGGACATTGGGATTTGTTTAAAGGTACTCTACGTTCTGGAAATCACATGGCTTAAGATAATTGTTTGCACTTATTCACTGAAAATCACATGCCTGAATTTGCAATTTTGTTTTTGATAAGGTTTAGAGTTCAGTCTGGGCACAGCCTGCTGAGAAAGAGAGAGAGAGAGAGAGAGAAAAGCCACCTACCTCATCTGATGTCCTTCTGAGAGAACAAAAACCCAGATCCAGTTGATCTCTAGAATAGCCCTCTGATATTTCAGCAATTCTTGAATGAATTGTGTTTGAAGATCCCAGTGACAGCCTCCTCTGTTTTGTGATTCCCATCCTCTTAAGCTAGGATCTTGACTGACAGTAACCTTGAGCATTTCACATTGTCTTTTTTCCCCTTCAAGAATTTATAATTGTGTGCAGGTAAAGGGAGACACTATAAAGGGATGAGGACTTTAGCTTGTCATGTTATAGGCAATGGTTTATATCCATTTACCTGTAGCTAAAATTGAATTTCTTGCAATGAATAATAAATCTTGATCAGCACAGAAACCTGGTCTGTGCTTTCTGACTGAAAATGAGGTAAGTTGGGATATTATGTGTACATTAAAAGAAATCTGTAATATTTGGTATGACTCTGGGAATAGTAGCGTTTAATATATGGCATGCTACTTCAGTGGGTCACTACAAACATTAAATTTGTGTTGCAAGTAGTGGAGTAGTAGGATCAGAGAAACTGCATACTCCTCCTGAGTTGGTACCGTGTTATTTAGTATAAAGTGGAAAATGTTACTATATATATTCACATCTATAGTAACATTCCTTTACTTTTCCATTGTTCATTCTTTAAGCATGAATCCAACTAAGCAATACTAGTGCTTTAGTAGTGGCAAAATATATCAGCTTCAAGTCATTGTTTATTGCTAAGATGTCACAGCCATCACCATGGATACCATACTTTTTTTAATTACCACCATAAGATCTGCTCCAATAATCCAAAAAGCTGATTAAATCAAACAACTCTAGCTAAACTAATGTGGCCTGACTAATTTATTTTATTACCAGTTGGCCTCATTTTGCATATCAAAGTGAAAGCAAAGTTGTTTAAAATTATAATATTGACCTTACAGGATAACTATTTGTTCAGTGATGCAGGCTAATATGAACTAATGAAATAATGCCTGCAGAGCTGTTTCCTTTGAAGGAAATTTAGTTCAAAGAATGCAGTCAGTTCTGTTCATTACAGACTTCATTTGCTGTTTATTTTCTCCTAGTCTGTTTTCTTGGCTCTTGTTCTCATTTCTCTAACCACAGAAATGTAACCAACTAAGAGAAAAAGAATGATCCTCTTATATCCCACGCTTTATTGGTTGACCATAGAACAGCAATGTCGAGACTTATGATTTGACATCTAAGTATCATGCACAAGGACTAATAAGGTGAATTTTCATCTCAGCTTACTTTCGAACTTGTTGAATTTTTTTTTGGATAGCCAAGTTTACACTGGAATCATTCCAGTGTATACACAACAGTTTCACAAGTGTAAATCTTTCCAGAATGCTCAATAGCATAAAAATATTCAAAATGTTGCCCTAAAAAGCTTTTGTCACTCTGAATTACATTTATGTTGCATTTTTCTCTGATGCTTACTCCTACTAATTTGATTCTTCCAAAGCTACAAGCTTACTTCTGACTGAAATATCTCTGTATAACTTCAAAAATGAAATGTCTGTTACTTGGAAAGGTAAGAGGCAACTTGGTTGAAACATATAGGGCTGATGCCTACTGGAAATCGGCTGTCATTTTTGGCAAGTTTAATGGGTAGTTTATCTTAGTGAGCCCAAGTGAGTTTTCACACACTATCTTCCTGAACTTTCCTCATTACTGATACACTACATATCCCTATGATACACCACGCATTGTATTTTCCCACATGCTACAGATAGCAGTGTTGGCCACCAACAGCAGGAAGGTCTTTAAATCTCTGCCATGCTCCTAGTCAAGCACTGGCAGTCTGTGGCTACCTTGCACATTTCCTGTTAATTGCTCCAGACTTGTCAGTCAGAGGAAAATTGGCTTCCAGTTTTGGTGACTGCCACCTTGGGGTCCTGCTGAATGGATGTTGCTTGCATTTTCTGCCCATGGAGCGGGTCCTGTAATGTGTCTTGCTTCAATATTTGGTCAAAATTGGGACTTTTAGCTCTCAATGTCAGGAATCTCCTCACTGCCTATCTCATGTGATTCTCCCACCTCCCATCTTCCTTGTCGATGCCCATTGTTTGGTACCTGGGAGGATTCTGTCCTTGGTGCAGTGATATGTACATCAGAAAGAAAGTTTGAGGATATTAACTCAATGAAATGAAGGAATTGTGAATTGGATCCAAGTCAGGATGGTGTGTAACTTGGAAGGGAACTTGCAGGTGGCTGTTTTCCTATGCATAGAGTCATAGAGTCATAGAGATGTACAGCACGGAAACAGACCCTTCAGTCCAACTTGTCCATGCCGACCAAATATCCGAAATTAATCCAGTCCCAACTGCCAGCACCCAGCCCATATCCCTCCAAACTCTTCCTATTCATATACCCATCCAGATGCCTTTTAAATGTTGCAATTGTACCAGCCTCCACCACTTCCTCTGGCAGCTCATTCCATACACACACCACCCTCTGCATGAAAACGTTGCCCCTTAAGTCTCTTTTATATCTTTCCCCTCTCACCTTAAACCTATGCCCTCTAGTTCTGGACTCCCCTACCCCAAGGAAAATACCTTGTCTATTTATCCCATCCATGCCCCTCATATTTTGTAATACTCTATAAGGTCATCCCTCAGCCTCTGAAACTCCAGGGAAAACAGCCCCAGCCTATTCAACCCCTCCCTATAGTTCAAATCCTCCAACCCTGGCAACATCCTTGTAAAACTTTTCTGAACCCTTTCAAGTTTCACAGCATCTTTCTGATAGGAAGGAGACCAGAATTGCTATAAATATTCCAACAGTGGTCTAACCAACGTCCTGTACACCTGTAACATGTCCTCCCAACTCCTGTTCTCAATACTCTGACCGATAAAGGAAAGCATACCAAACGCCTTCTTCACTATTCTATTTACCTGCGACTCCACTTTCAAGGAGCTATGAACCTGCACTCCAAGTCTCTTTGTTCAGCAACACTCCCTAGGATCTTACCATTAAGTGTATATGTCCTGCTACGATTTGCTTTCCCAAAATGCAGTACCTCACATTTATCTGAATTAAATTCCATCTACCACTTCTCAGCCCATTGGCCTATCTGATCAAGATCCTGTTGTAATCTGAAGTAACCTTCTTCACTGTTCACTACGCCTCCAATTTTGGTGTCATCTGCAAACTTACTAACTGTACCTCTTATGCTCACATCCAAATCATTTATATAAATGACGAAAAGTAGTGGACCCAGCACTGATCCTTGTGGCACTCCACTGGTCACAGGCCTCCAATCTGAAAAACAACCCTCCACCACCACCCTCTGTCTTCTACTTTGAACCAGTTCTGTATCCAAATGGCTAGTTCTCCATGTATTCCGTGAGACCTAACCTTGCTCACCAGTCTCCCATGGGGATCTGCTAAGTGATGCTCGATGGCACTATCGGTGACCGTTTCCATCAATTTGCTGATGTCTGAGAGTGGATTTATAGCATGGTAATTGGTTGGGTTGAATTTGTCCCACTTTAAGTGAATAGAACACTTCAGCGCAATGTGACATATTGCCAGGAAGATGGTAGTATTATACCTGTACCAGAACAGCTTGACATGTGGCATAGCTAGTTGTGGAGCACAAGTCTTTTGTCAGAGAATTGATGTTTCAGGCATAAACGTTTCATCAGGAGAGGCCTCAATCCTGATGAAGGGCTTATGCCCGAAACATCGATTCTCCTGCTCCTCGGATGCTGCTTTGACCTGCTGTGCTTTTCCAGCACCACACTCTCAACTCTGATCTCCAGCATCTGCAGTCCTTACTTTCTCCTACAAGTCTTTAGTACTGTCGCAAAATGTTGTCAGGGTCCATAGCCTTTATTTTTAGTTTGAAGTTTCTTGAAATGCTGAATTGCATTGGCTGAAGACCGGTTTTAATGATGCTAGGAATATCAGGAGGATCCCAAGGTTCAATCATCTGCCTGGCACTTCTGGCATGTCTGCAGTTGCGCAAGTGTAATAAGCAAGTCACAGGAGCTCATCCCATCATGGTTGAAAAGTGTGTCATCCTTACATTGACTTCAGTACATAATCACAGAGTATGCAGAGATTTCCAGCGATCATGTCAAAGATGTTACAATGGCAGATATGCTGTCATTCAGACACCAAAACACCAACCAGGCATTTGGGCTTTGGGTGGTTGAGGGTATTGTATTGCCTCAAATTTTATTTACTTTACTGAGTCTAAGATCCTATCAAATTATTGGTGATAAAAGATAGATCACTTGTGAGGCCTGGGAAGAAAAGGCTCTTGCCTTCCATAACAAAAGTTAGTTTATTGCATGATAGCAATTGAGATAAGTTATGATGTTTAGCTAAGCACAATTATTTAAAACTATCAGGAGCCAGAGATGCTAGACTGCCAGTTTCTCCACCCAGAGACTATGATATAATTAGACTGGGTGAAACACAATATAACTTCAATGTCAATTCTTTCAGAGCCATTACCTTATGCAACATAACCAACAACTTTCAGCAATCCCATATCTAGTGTAACAAGCAGTTTTCTTTGCATTGTGGAGCTGGACACAAATGAATGTATTACTGGAACCTTCTCCTCCTGTACATTCACCCTTCGGCTTCTCTGCATTCAGTTTTCACTGCTGCTCACTGAGCTGTCATTGTCTAACTACCTAAGTCACATGAGTGCCAATCTCTCTTCTACTGCATGAGAGGAATAACACATGTTTTGGTGCATCTTCAGGAGGATTGTCCTCCTCACTCCTCCAAACTATCTTCTTCAAATGGTCCTTGCTGCTGAGAGGAATGTGGTTTGAAGAGAAAAGAGATGTGTTTGGGTGTCATTGAATAGCTGGATATTAAAAGTCTTGAAAATTTAGCTTGAAATTGTGAAGGTTGCTGAATATTCTGTTTCTCAAGACATTGCCAGTTTCATTAATATCCAACCCTTCTTGATGTTCTTGGGTGCTGGCCATAATGGTCTCCTCACTATCTTATACCTCTCATTTGAATTATTCACTTGCCTATCCTGCAGAAAGAGAGGTCATAAATTTGTGAATTGTGGTCAAAAAGTAAGTTGATACTTATTTATATACTGCATGTGTTGGGAGGTAGTGAAAAAGCAAAATGCAATGAATTTGGGAGTTGATTAAATTTCTTATGTGTTACCTAAAGTAGGAGTTTTAGGAAGAATAACTAGTTGTCCATGTATTAAGATGTAAAGAAAATTTTCTTGGTGCATGTTGCAAAGAGAGTACAGGAACACATTTGTATAAAATGAGAAATAAACATGCTGCCACTTTGATTCTGTCGTCTATCATAGTGATAAGGCACTCATTGAGAATGGTGTGGAGGGGGTGAAAGAAGTATTATGGCAGAGTGATAGAAATTCATCATTGCTGCACTTGATCGTTGAACCTCTTGCCACACTCAATTGCTCAGTGATGCTGTTGGCATTGACTGCGTCCAAATCGATATGCGTGGCCTGGTTTGGTCCTATGGTTTTCGGGGAACAATGTCTTCTCATCTTGCTGTAATCTTTTACTCAGGAACTCGAAGGTGGGATCAGAAAAATCAGAGGTGGTCCTCCAACACATTCCTGACGCCATCACTTTGAGCAATGCAGTGACATTCAAAGCTCCTTTAAGCAGAGCTTTCCTGATTGATATAGGCTTTAGGGGCTCAACTGAATTCTGCACTGCCCATATTAGATGAGACATGGAAGCCAAAATTAACTCACTTTGATGACATCATGGGAACTTTCTGTACAGCAGGACTCCATTTCGATTCACATTATAAGTTAAAATCAGTGCTATAATCTAAACTATGATCTAGTGAGAAGTATTTTGCACTCTTTTTCAAAGGTCATGTAAGGGTGTGATATTACCGGTAAGTTGAAATACGAGAACAAGTATTTTCTGTTTGATCCCTGAGCTAACTATATAGAATTAAATAGACTGTTGGGCACAGAAGCATGTAATTTAAGTCAACTGGTGCCAGTGTTTATGCTCCAAAACAAACTTTGTTCACCCTTGCTCAACCAGAAGATCCTTCAATTTATTTCTCCTTCATATATTTATCTGGCTTCCACTGAGCTGCACCAATGCCACTTGGCTCAACAACTCTTTATGGTGTTGGGGTCCATTTCTGACCATCCCCTGAGGAAAGAAGTTTCTTCTGAGTTGTTTATTTGATTTATTCAGGACTATCTTCTTTTTGTTGCCAGAGTGTTGGACTCCCAACAATTCCCCTGAAGTCTCCCTCAGACTTCCCTTTCCAAGAGGAAGGAGCCCCAGTCTGTTAGTTTTTCCTTACAGTCATAACCTCAATTTGGATATAATGTTTTGTAAACTTAATTGCACCTTCTCCTGTACCTCCCTATCCTTTGCACAGTACTCTAAGTAGACAACATAGTACTTTAAATATAGTACAATTACATAGATATTACTCAGATAAAGGTACATATAAAGTTATAAATGAGCTAGAAAATATGAGGGATCACCCACAGGAATGTTCTGAAATATCAATTTGGAGAAAGCTATCTGGAGTAAAAATCAAAAAATATTACAATATTCTCAAAAGCAATGGGTGATGCTTCACATAATCTATATGCTTACCACTGACAGAGAAAACACAAAATAGACAAAGCAGCATATAGTCATTATTTATCATTGGTAATAAGATATAATTACTATTTTAATCAGACAGTAGAATTGTTCTATAATTCTAGACTGAAAACACTATAGTGTTTTGCTTCTGTATTGTTAGAATCTCTTAAACATTAGATTCTGTAAAATATTGCACAACAGAAAACATCTTGAAATGAAAAGATGCCATTATTTGACTTACCAGATCAATCAGTTCTTGAATTCATTTTATATATTCTTAGTATTCCACTCTTACGATTGAAAATCTGTGCTTTGCTGTACGAAATCCCTGTTTTATGACCGAGCATACAGGGTATCACATGAAAGTGTGCTATTAATGTTTGTTGGCTCATGGTTGAGAACACTCTAGCTGATCTAACTGATGTGTAAAGAATCTGACCCTGAAGCTCCAGAGCTATGGCATGTCAGCTTTCTACGTGAATTTGATGCTGACAGATTAAAAAAAGCAGAGAGTCAGCTGACATGTGTACGTGTATCACTGACATAGGTAACCACAAAACAAACTGTATTTCACATTCTGAAAATCTATTTTTCTGTTTTAAGGAAAACAAAACTGGTTATGTTTTAATTTAAGCACTTTGGCTTATATCTTATTTAGTTTTATTAATTGAAATACAATTTGTCCTGTCATTTCAAATGCCCTTGAGTGAGCCATTCTCTTGGCTTTTTGGCAGATTCTGTCTAACTAGAATGTAGGCAGCATTGAGTTTCAGTGATACTAAATGTTGAATTCTCCCAGCCCAATAATGATGGTTTCAGGGTGAGAGAACTAGGAAAATCACAAAAAGGCACACTACACCACGATCCCAATGTTATTCCACCCTCCTCTGGCTTTCCCCAATGTGATTTGAAGGTGCTATATAAAAGGTGGAATCAAAAGGTAAGTGGTCAGTGAAATAGAAAGGCTTATTTTTGTGTAAACTCAATGATTTCATTGGAAACAGCAAACTTGTGCAACTTATCTCAAGTGCTTCAGATACTTCTGAAGGTTATGTTATATATTGTTGTAGTGTCTATTACAAGCTTAGAACTAATTAGCCAAAAATCAGTTGCATGTGTCAGTGTTCCAGTGGGGTTACATTCATGGCTGCTTTGGAAAATAAGGTTCTTTGTAATGCAACATCAGCCAATGCCAGAGTTCTGTCAATGAGCTTGGCAAGTGAGAATTAAACAGAGCTTTCATCTTTATTTCATTATTTCAAACAGTTGGGAATCAGCAGTAAAACCAAACGACATTGCACGTTTGCAAAAGTGAGCAAACTTAAATATTTAAATTGTTTAAAAAAATTTAAATTAACCTGTATTAGTGCCAGAAGAAAACCCGAGTAACTTGTGTAGAAATGAAAAACTGAATTCAAGCAGGTAATGAATTGAAATGTTCACGATGTCAAAGAGCTAATTGAGAAATTTCAACAAAAGTGCTGACTGACATTCCGTAGTTTCTTGGAAAGCACAGAAATAAAGGGAGGTTCAGTTGTACTGTTTTGTGGGTAAGTGATGAAGGATTAAATTATTTACCAGCTCAGTGTTTATTGAAGACAACAGCAAAAATTTACAAAAAATGCTTTGAAAAATTCAACACTCATCTCCGAGCAATATCAAACATCAAGTCTACTGGAGTGAATTTTAAGGTCTCAGACAGGAGATAGGCGAACCTATTGACAACTTTCATTGAATCACAGAAACCCCACAGTAAGGAAGGAGGCCATTCAGCCCATTGAGTCCACACCGACATTCCATACAGCATCCCACCCAGACCCACCCTTTCCCTGTAACCCTGCATTTTCCATGGCTAATGCCCTCAGTTTACCCATCCCTGGATACTATGGGCAATTTAAAATGGCCATTCCACCAAATCCGCCACATCTTTGAAGTGTGGGAGAAAACCCATGTAGAACCAGGGAGAACGTGCAAACTCCACATTGATAGTTGCCCGAGGGTGGAATTGAACATGGCTCCCTGGTGCTGAGAGGCAATAGTGCTAACAATTGAGCCACTGTGCTGCCCCTAACAACTTTGTAACAAGACTGAAAAATGCAGGCAGAAAATGTAAGTCTAAGGACATGGATGAAAGGTTGAAAGATGAATTAATTTGGGGTTGTCAGTACAGAAAGTGTTACTCAGAAAGAACAAGTTTACGTTATCGCAAGCTGTAATCACTGCCAGAAAAGTCAAAACAGACAAAAGTACTGACTACTCAAAGGATCAGCTTCTAGTTAAGTCAAAAGTGAGGCAACAAGGTCGATGTAATGAGAAAGCAACGAAAATATATACACCAAACAGAGAAAAAAATGGCAAGAGCTGTGGATGACCACATAAGTTCATAGAAAGAATAAAATATGCCACATTTGGAACAATTGGCAGAGCTTGTAAAAAGGCAATCACAGGGAAAAGTTGTGCAGAACAAAGGAAAAATATGTTGCTCAAGTCACCACAGCCATAGCAACAGAGCAAAAAGGTAGCAAAGAAGCCTAGAATGCCGCATTCCCTGGAAAAAAACCAGTGCTTGAGTTTGTGTGAGTTTGAGAAAGAGCAATTACAGAAGAGCCACATTGAGGAGTCAGATTCCCTGTCTGGAATGGTCCTGTAGTTGCCATAGGATGTAATTAAGTAATTTCCCACCCTCAGTATCTGTGGTTCTGTTGATAGAATGTTTGCCTCTCAGTTCAAAGGTCACAAAAGGTAAGTCTTTGGTCTTTGAGACTCAGAAGAGCAAAATGAATATGTAGTGCTCACTAAAGACAACTGACACATGAAATCAACCCCTGTGGAGATTTTTCTCCCCTCACTTAACCTTACAAGAAAAACTTTTACATTATTTATCATTAACTTCTCAGAACTCAAGTGAATTCCAAAATGTTTCTCTCTGCTCTCATGTGACTGATAAGAAGCATTTAGAAAGGCACTGAGGAAATGGAAAAAGCAGTCAAAGGCTTCAGAAGTACATTAAATATAGAGTTCCAAAAATATAATAAGTAGATATCAGAAATATAAAAACTCCAAAGAGGAAGGATAGAAGAAATGTTTCAACAAAGATAGAGCCAAACAGTATTGCATTCTTCATGACTGTTGCATTCAAACATTACAAACATTACAAAATACAGGACAGATGCAGACATTCAGCCCAACATTTCTGATGAAGGGCTTTTGCCCAAAACACCGATTTTCCTGCTCCTCGGATGTTGCCTGACCTGCTGTGCTTTTCCAGCACCACTCTAATCTAGACTCTGGTTTCCAGCATCTGCAGTCCTCACTTTTGCCTATTCAGCCCAACATGTCCATACATCATTTATGGTCCACAAGAGCCTTTTGTTCATCTAACCCATCAACTTATGCTCCTTTTCCTTTCTCCCTCATATGTCGATTAAATTTGACCTTAAATACATCAATACTATTCACTGCAATTACTCCCTGAGGAAGAGTAAGTTCCGTATTAGATGTAAATATTGGTTTTGTTTTGCATGAAAGTGGAAACACCTTCTCTCCATTGAACCCTTATGTAATGTTAAATATGGCAGCAATGAACTTTGGAGGAAAAAAGTCAAAACAATGGCCCCTTTTAAAAGGGAGAAAGACAGACAAAGGTAGTGAGCACATGGTCTGTAAGTGAGAGAGAGAAGAAACTTACACTGCTAACTGACACAGCAGTGAATCTGAGCAGTTACTGTCTTTGCTGTTTGAATTCATGTACCAACGGACATTGGAGTGTGTCTAGGAAAACTTAACAAACAGCAAAATTCACAACTGATCTTGAAGGAACCTGTTTGGGAGAGGTCACAGCACCAAAACAGATACATGAATAGTTTTAAGTATAGCCTTGTTGTAAATCTACTACAGTGAGTAGAGTGGGTTATTTCTTGATTATGTTTTTATTGGGATTTGCTTTTGGATTAAATTTTAAAAATATAAGCCAAAAGTATTAAGTTAGCCTAGAGCAGTGTTTTGTAGAGCAATAAGACAGTGCTATTTTCTGGGTCTGTGGATTGGAAGGAGCAAAATGGCCTTTAGGAGAGTGATATGCTCTTCTTGCTAGATGTGGGAGTTTCGAGAGAGTTTACGTATTACTGAGGGTTATATCTGCAATAAATGTTAGTTCCAAATCCTGTCAAATCAAATCGATCCGTTGGACAACAGTTCGAGGCAATGAGGAATTTACAAGAGCTGGGAAGTGTGATGGATGGCAGTTATAGGAAGGGCGAAAAGTCACAGACACAGTCAGGTAGATGGGTTAACTCCAAGAAAAGTAGGAGAAGTAGGCAGGTAGTACAGGAGTCTTCTGTGACTATCCCCATTTCAAACAAATATGCTGTTTTGGAAAATGTAGGGGGTGATGGACTTTTAGGAGTATGTAGCATGAACAGCCAGGTTTCTGATATCTAGACAGGCTCTAATGTAGAGAGGAGTATGTCGAGTTCCAAGCATCAATTTGTGTTAGGGGACCTCTCTGGTCTGTGGCCGGCAGGAAAAATCAAAATGGTGTGTTGTTTCCCAGCTACCAGGATCAAGGATATCTTGGAGAGAGTGCAGAACGTTCTCAAGGGGGGAAGAGGGCCCAGCAGGAGGTCATTGTACACATTGGAAACAATATCATAAGGAAGGGAAAAGGGTGAGATTCTGAAGGGAAATTACAGAGAGTTAGGCAGGATGGTAGTAATATCTGGATTACTCCTGGTGATACCAGCTAGTGAGGGTAGGAATAGGAGGATAGAGGAGATGAATGTGTGGCTGAGAAGCTGGTGCAGGTGAGAAGGGTTCACATTTTTGGATCATTGGAATCTCTTCTGGGGTAGAAGTAACCTGTACAAGAAGGAGAATTGCATCTGAATTGGAAGGGGACTAATACACTGGCAGGAAGATTTGCTACAGCTGCTTGGGAGGATTTAAACTGGTAAGAAGGTGGGGAAACAGACCTAGGGAGATAGTGAGGAAAGAGATCAATCTGAGACTGGTACAGTTGAGAAAAGAAGCAAGTCAAACAGTCAAGGCAGGCAGGGGCAAAGCAAAGAACAAGGTAGGGCTGCAAATTAAACTGCATTTCTTTCAATGCAAGAGGCTTAACAGGGAAGGCAGATGAACTCAGGACATGGTTAGGAACATGGGATTGGGATATCATAGCAATTACAGAAACATGACTCAGGGACGGACAGGACTGGCAGCTTATTGTTCCAGGATAGAGAGAGAGAAGGGGGAGTGGCATTTTTGATAATGGGTTGCATTACAGCTGTACTTAGGGAGGATATTCCCAGAAATACATCCAGGGAGTTTTTTGGTTGGAACTGAGAAATAGGAAAGGGATGATCACCTGATTAGGATTGTGTTATAGACCCCCTAATTGTCAGCAGGAAATTGAGAAACAAATTTGGAAGGAAATCTCAGTTATCTGTAAGAATAATAGGGTAGTTATTGTAGATTTTAACTTTTCAAACATAGACCGGGACTGCCATAGTGTTATGGGTTAAGATTGAGAGGAATTTGAGTGTACAAGAAAATTTTGAGTCAGTATGTGGATGTACCTACTAGAGAAGGTGCAAAGTTTGACCTACTCTTGGAAAATAAGGCAGGGCAGGTGACTGAGGTGTCAGTGGGGGAACTACTTAGGAGCCAGCGACCATAATTCGATTTATTTTAAAATAGTGATGGAAAAGGATAGATTCGATCTAACAGTTGAAGTTCTAAATTGAAGGAAGGCTAATTTTGATGGTATTAGGCAAGAACTTTCAAAAGCTGACTGGGGGCAGATGTTTACAAGTAAAGGGATGGCTGGAAAATGGGAAGTCTTTAGAAATGAGATAACAAGAATCCAGAGACAGTATCTTCCTGTTAGGGTGAAATGAAAGGCAGATAGGTAGAGAGAATGCTGGATGACTAAAGAAATTGAGAGTTTGGTTAAGAAGAAGAAGGAAACATATGTCAGGTATAGACAAGATACATCAAATGAATCCTTAGAAGCGTATAAAGGGAGTAGGAGTATACTTAAGAGGGATATCAGGAGGGCAAAAAGGGGACATCAGATAACTTTGGCAAATAGTGTTAAGGAGAATCCACAGGGTTTTTACAAATATATCAAGGCCAAAAGGGTAACTAGGGAGAGAATAGGGTCCCGCAAATTCAGCAAGGCAGCGTTTGTGCAGAGCCAAAAGAGATGGGGAAATACTGAGTATTTTGCCTCAGTGTTCACTGTGGAGAAGAACATGGAAACTATAGAATGTGGGGAAATAGATGGTGACATTTTGAAAAATGTCCATATTACAGAGGTGGTGGTGCTGGATGCCTTGAAACTTATAAATGTGGATAAATCCCAAGGACCTGATCAGGTGTACCCTAGAATTCTGTGTGGGAAGCTCGGGAAGTGATTGCTGGGCCCCTTGCTGAGATATTTGTATCATCGAAGGTCACAGGTGAATTGCCGGAAGACTGGAGGTTGGCTAATGTGGAGCCATTATTTAAGAAAGGTGGTAAGGACAAGCCAGGGAACTATGAACTGGTGAGCCTGATGTCAGTGGTGAGCAGATTATTGGAGGGAATCCTGAGGGACGGGG
Source organism: Chiloscyllium plagiosum (assembly GCF_004010195.1). Lineage (NCBI taxonomy): Eukaryota > Metazoa > Chordata > Chondrichthyes > Orectolobiformes > Hemiscylliidae > Chiloscyllium > Chiloscyllium plagiosum. The sequence continues at coordinate 31,620,619 of NC_057731.1, forward strand.
TTTACACGTATTTGGAAAGGCAAAGACTGATTAGGGATAGTCAACATGACTTAGTGCGTGGGAAATCATGTCTCTCAAACTTGATTGAGTTTTTTTTGTCAAAAGCAGAGCGGTGGACATGATTCATATAGACTTCAGTAAGGTATTTGAGGTTCCCTATGGGAGACTGGTGAGCAAAGTTAGATCTCACGGAATATCGCGAGAACTAGCCATTTGGATACAGAACTGGCTCAAAGGTAGAAGACAGAGGGTGATGGTAGAGGATTGTTTTTCAGAGTAGAGGCCTGTGACCAGTGGAGTGCACAAGGATCAGTGCTGGGTCCACTACTTTTCATCATTTATATAAATGATTTGCATATGAACATAGGAGGTATAGTAGTAAGTTTGCAGATGACACCAAAATTGGAGGTGTAGCGGACAGCGAAGAAGGTTACCTTAGATTACAACAGGATTTTGATCAGATAGGCCAATGGGCTGAAGAGCGGCAGATGGGATTTAATTTAGATAAATGTGAGATGCTGCATTTTGGGAAAGCAAGTCTTAGCAGGACTTGTACACTTAATGGTAAGGTCCTAGGGCGTGTTGCTGAACACAGACCTTGGAGTGCAGGTCCCTGCTAAACATGTAATTGTACAGACCTGTATATATGAATGATTTCTCTATCTCTGTATACCAAGAAATGGAATGTTTACGGATGTATGGCATGACCAATTGTACAGATCATCAAAATATTTTATGAATAAAGTATATTTTTGAAATAAAAAAAAGACCTTGGAGTGCAGGTTCATAGCTCCTTGAAAGTGGAGTTGCAGGTAGATAGGAGAGTGAAGCATTTGGTATGCTTTCCTTTATTGGTCCGAGTATTGAGTACAGGAGTTGAGAGGTCATGTTGTGGCTGTACAGGTCGTTGGTAAGGCCATTTTTGGAATATTGCATGCAACTCTGGTCTCATTCCTATCAGAAGGATGATGTGAAATTTGAAAGGGTTCAGAAAAGATTTAAGAATGTTGCCAGGGCTGGAGGATTTGAGCTATTGGGAGAGGCAGAACAGGCTGGGGCTGTTTTCCCTGGAGTTCCGGAGACTGAGTTTATAAAATCAAGGGGCATGGATAGGCTAAATAGGCAAGGTCTTTTCTCTGTAGTGGGGGAAGTCCAGAACTAGAGGGCATAGGTTTAGAGTGAGAAGGGAAAGATATAAAAGAGACCTAAGGGGCAACTTTTTCACATGGAGGATGGTGCATGTATGGAATGAGCTGCCAGAGGAAGTGGTGGAGGCTGGTACAATTGCAACATTTAAAAGGCACCTGGATGGGTATATGAACAGAAAGGGTTTAGAGGAATGTGGGCCAAGTGCTGGCAAATGAGACTAGATTAGGTTGGGATATCTGATCGGCATGGACAAGTTGGACCGAAGGGTCTGTTTCTGTGCTGTACATCTCTATGACTCTCTGACTCTATGAGGAGGCCTTTCCTCGAGAACAGAGTCAAAATCTGTTCAACTTTTCCTAATAGTTATCACCTCTCATTTGTGGTATCATTCAATGTTTTTTGCAACTTTTCTAAAACCTACATATCTGTTTCCTATGTTGGAAACTAAAATTGTATACAAGATTTTCAGCGAGTTCAGAACAAAGTTCACAGAAACATAGAATTTGTTAATATTGATTTTGCTTTGTGAAAAAATGTTAGTGTTATTGAGTGCCAATCTCCTTCCTTTTTACCATATTTCTGCACATCATTACTATCCAAAAGAGCATCCAATGCTCTGTTGAATATCTTAATTGAACCTGCCATCATCACATTTCTGGTTTATTTCTTACTCTAACAACTATACATTCTTGTTCTCATTTCTTTTACAAGCAGAAACAGCTTTCCCCTCTTCTCTGCCCAGGCAGCTCATGATTTTGTAAACTTCAAAGCAAATCTCCTCTCAGGCTTCTCTCCAGGAGGACAGTACCAGTTTTTTCAATCTATCGTCATAGCTGATGTTTCTTATACCTGGCACCATTTTAGTAAATCACATTCACATCTTTCCTATCACGTGTCAGTCATAACAGTAGTCCAGACAACACTCCAGTTGAGATCTGTACAGATTCAACATCACCTGCTTGCTCTTGTCCTCTATGTCCTTATTAATAAAACCAAGAACATAGTATGCTTTATTTATTGTGCTCACCACAGTCAATGACCTGTGCATATAATCACACAGTCCCTCTGCTGCGGCACCCTTTTAGAATTATACTCCGTGTTGTATATAGAATTTCAGTGTTCTGACCAAAGTGCATCACCTCAACCTTATTGACATTGAACTTATCCGTTGCCTATTCATCCGCTCCACCTTGTCAATGTTGTTCAGGAGTTCCACACTATTGTCCCCACAGTTTATAATTCTTCCAAGTTTAGAGTCAGCTGCAAACTTGGAAGCTGTTCCCAGCACACCAAGATCCAGGTCAGGATATTTCAGGAAAAGCAAGGGTCTCAATATTGACTCCTGGGGAACTCCACTACACACCTTCCTCCAGCCCGAAGAATAGGGACATAAGAGTACAAAAGCCAGAAAGACTTGATGAACCTTGAGAAAATATTGTTTCATGTCACCTGAAGTTTTGTGTCCATTTCTGGGCACTCCACTTTTTTTATATTCATTCATAGGTTGTGGATGTGTCTGTTTGAGTCAACATGTATTGCTCACCCCTAATTTCCCAAAGGGCAGTTGAGTGTCAGTCACATTGCTGTTGGTCTGAAGTCACATGTAGGTCAGATCAGGTAAGGATGGCAGTTACTTTGCCTGAACAACATTAGTGAACTAGATGTGTTTTTCCAACAATGGTTCCACGGTCATTCCATTAAAGGTGAAACTAACTGGAGAGCCTATGGGGGAGGAAGGTAGGGTGGGGGGGGATGGTTCAGATGCACCGACATATTCTAACTGCAATGGAGAAGACAGTACTGACATTACAAGGACAGTCAGCAGCCCATTGTTGGGGCTGTGATCAATGGGACGGCTGTGTGTTGTTGTCAAAGATTAGAGTATCCTCATACCTGATCCCCTTATTCCATACATCTTTTGGAGATAGAAGGCGCAAACATACATCTCTTACTTATCCCATTTTATTACATCATATCTTTGCGTCTTCCTGCTTTCAGATTCCTTGGAAATGTAACATTGGAGCAACAGCAGGAAGTCAATGATGATGACATACCAAACCTCGATTTCACATTCACAACCACTCACTCAGAGATTGCTACTGCAAGTAATTTATAGAATAACTTAGGGAATGATCAATACATGAATAAGGTGCCAGCTACACGTCCCCTGCAGCAATGGAAGGGGCTCTGATTAAGACTTGAATCGAGCAGGCAGAAGAGGAGTGTTTCAATATGGGTGAATATTTGATTCTCATATGGAATGTGATGTGGTACGGAATTTTTATTTTGTGGTGGCTCTTATTTTATCATTGTGGCCAAGCAGATGTAGAGATGGGGAGTTGATAGAAAAAAGGTAGGTCTGTTGAACAGGAATTTAGAGTTGTACGTACTGGTATAGCACTCAGATGAGTTCACAGACAACCAGTCATAAAGCAGCTTTATATATAGATTGCATGTCTTTCTTCATCTAGGTTGCCTTTTCCTTTCGTCTTCATCCTCCTTGTGTGCTTCATTCCCCTGATCCTTGGCTGCTCACTGAATAGATGGTGACAAGGACTTTCCTCTCATGAGAATGTGGTTGTGCAGCAGACATTTGCTAATCTTGACACACACACACTGCTGAGTATAGTAGGGCACCTCCAGAACACCCCAGGTATTGGAAGCAGTTATAAATCAGTAGTCTGATCTTTCAAATCTTGAATGGCAATACTGTATTCTGTGCACATATGCATGGATTGAGCAATCAACCATGTTGTTAATGAATATCCCTGTTTCCCACTAGCCACTCTGTGGTTTGCTGTAGTGCCTGAAATGCAGCTAGCATTGTGACTTCCACAGCGTTCAGGCATTGTGATTGCCAATGAGGAAGGCAAGTACTAATTTGCATGATTTTCTGCCTATGGTGATACACCAGTTGGTTGTTTAAGGAAGCAGAATCCTTTCAGTTCCAGCAGGGTTGTCACACCTCCCCCCTTACTTCCCTCCAAAGCCCCAAGGGATACTTCCATATCCGCCACAAATTCACCTGCACCTCCACACACATCATCTATTGCATCCGCTGCACCCGATGTGGCCTCCTCTATATTGGGGAGACAGGCCGCCTACTTGCGGAACGTTTCAGAGAACACTTCTGGGACGCCCGGACCAACCAACCCAACCACCCACAATTCAACTCCCCCTCCCACTCCACCAAGGACATGCAGGTCCTTGGACTCCTCCATCGCCAGACCATAGCAACACGACGGTTGGAGGAAGAGCGCCTCATCTTCCGCCTAGGAACCCTCCAACCACAAGGGATGAACTCAGATTTCTCCAGTTTCCTCATTTCCCCTCCCCCCCACCTTGTCTCAGTCAAATCCCTTGAACTCAGCACCGCCTTCCTAACCTGCAATCTTCTTCCTGACCTCTCCGCCCCCACCCCACTCTGGCCTATCACCCTCACCTTGACCTCCTTCCACCTATCGCGTTTCCAATGCCCCTCCCCCAAGTCCCTCCTCCCTACCTTTTATCTTAGCCTGCTGGACACACTTTCCTCATTCCTGAAGAAGGGCTTATGCCCGAAACGTCGATTCTCCTGTTCCTTGGATGCTGCCTGACCTGCTGCGCTTTTCCAGCAACACATTTTCAGCTCAATTCCAGTCTTAGGCAACTGTCTGTGTGGACTTTGCACATTCTCCCTGTGTCTGCATGGTTTCCTTCCACAATCCAAAGATGTGCAGGTTAGGTGGATTGGTCATGCTAAATTGCCCAAAGTGTCCAAGGGTGTGCAGGCTAGATGGATTAGCCATGGGAAATGCAGAGTCACAGGGATACTGTGTGTGGGTGAGTCTGGGTGGGATGCTTTTTGGAGGTGGGTGTGGACTCGATGGGCTGAATGGCTTGCTTTCACACAGTAGATTTCTATGACACCATTCATGTCAAACCACCATTGCACACTGATTGTCATCATAATCTGCCTCTTCTTTATACATCAGGTAGATGTTCACTTCATGAACACTCATTGCTCTATGGTGCCTAGCAGAATTCACTTTTCCAGTATGAAGGCATATTGCAGGTATCATTTTAGTGCTTTAATTTAGTACTTACATGTAGCACCCAAAAAGCTAAAAGTCCCATTTTTTTTGTTCACTATCTTTCTATATTTACATATAGATTTACAATATAAAAACATACACTTACTGTCTGCCACATTGAAATTTCTTTGTCAGATTTAAGGAACGCGCTTTGGTGTTGAACTTCAATTTATATCAGCTATTGACACAAATAAGGTATTTATAGCTCAGAAATAAATCTGAGTTCAGTAGGGTGAACATGTCAATCCACATCATAACTTGGAATGAAGACTGACATTCAGCTTTATCAAAATAATTCCAATCAAAAATGAGCAGTTAGTAACAGTTGTCAACAACAAACAACAGAAGTAGATCAAATTAGTCCCAGGGATGGTCCCAGAAGACTGGAGAATTGCTAATGCTGTCCCCTTGTTTAAGAAGGGTAGCAGACCTGTGAGCCTGACGTCAGTAATAGGGAAGCTGCTGGAGAAGATACCGAGGGATAGAATATATACCCATTTGGGAAGCACAGTTTTGTACAGGGAAGGTCATGTCTTACAAACATAATAGAATTCTTTGAAGAGGTGACAATGTTGATTGATGAGGGAAGGGATATAGATGTCATACACATGGACTTTGGTAAGGCATTTGATAAGGTTCCCCATCGTCGGCTGATGGAGAAAGTGAAGTCACATGGGATACAGGGTGTTCTAGCTAGATGGATAGAGAACTGGTTGGACAACAGGAGACAGAGAGTAGTCGTGGAAGGGACCTTCTCAAAATAGAGACCTGTGACCATTGGTGTTCCACAGGAATCCTTGCTGGGACCACTCTTGTTTGTGATACACATAAATGATTTGGAGAAAGATGTAGGTTGCCTCATTAGCAAGTTTGCAGATAACATTAAGATTGGTGGAGTAGCAGATAGTGAAGGAGACGGTCAGAGAATATAGCAGAACATAGATAGATTGGAGAGTTGGGCAGAGAAATGGCAGATGGAGTTTAATTTACACAAATATGAGGTGATGCATTTTGGATGATTCAATTCTAGAGCGATCTATACAGTAAATAGAAACGTCTTGGGGAAAATTGATGCACAGAGAGATCTGGGTGTTCAGGTCCATTGTTCCCTGAAGGTGGCAATGCAGGTCAGTAGAGTGGTCAAGAAGGCATACGGCATGCTTTCCTTCATGGGATGGGGTATTTAGTACAAGAATTGGCAGGACATGTTACAGTTGTATAAGACTTTGGTTTGGCCATCTTTTGAATACTGCGTACAGTTCTGGTTGCCATATTACCAAAAGGATGTGGATGCTTTGGAGAGGGTACAGAGGAGGTTCATCAGGATGTTGCCTGGTATGGAGGGTGCTAGCTATGAGGAGACATTGAGTAGATTAGGATTATTTTCATTGGAAAGACAGAAGTTGAGTGGGGGACCTGATTGAGGCCTACAAAATCATGAGATGTGTGGATAAGGTGGATTGTAAGAAACTTTTTCCCAGAGTGGATGACTCAATTACAAGGGGTCACGAGGTCAATGTGAGAAGGTGAAGGTTTAGGGGAGATATGCATAGAAAGTTCTTCACACAGAGGGTGGTGGGTGCCTGGAACACGTTGCCAGCAGAGATGGTAGGGGCAGGAATGATAGCGTCATTTAAGATGTATCTGGACAGATACATGAATGGCAGTGAGCAGAGGGATACAGAACCTTAGAAAACAGGTGGCAGGTTTAGTTAGAGGATCTGGATTGGCACAGGCTCCGAGAGCCAAAGGGCTTGTTCCTGTGCTGTAATTATCCTTGTTCTTTGCTTGTCCTAAATCAGTTGAAATATTCCTTAAAAATTCTTTTTTTAAGATTTGGATTTTCCAAACTTCTTAAACGTGCAACAAAATACAAGTTTGAAGAATTCCAAGAGGATAATTAAGCTGTAGAAATGCATTTTCTGAATATGAAGAAGACCTAAGAATATTTTCAGCAAGATCTTTGGCTAAGAGATCAGGCCTTGAGTTCATAGTCTTCTCAGAGAATCACTGAAGATATCAGACTAAAGTGGAGTTGTGACTAAAGCTTCCAAATGGTTTCATTATTAGTAGCAAGATAAGCCACTTACCAATAATTGGTAAGATTTGTAGCCTATAAAGCTCACTCTCTTCTCTGCTGTTGTCCTCTGATAGACTGAGGGCTGAGAATTTAAATCCCAGATTAAACTATTATCCACAAGAGTCAGGGCAATCAGAAGGATCCAGTTCTGAAGAAGAGTCACTAGATCCAAAATGTTAACTCTGCTTTCTCTCTGCTGCCAGATCTGCTGAGTTTCTCCAGCAATTTCTGTTTTTGTTTCAGGTTTTCAGCATTCACAATTACGTTTTATCAGTTTCATACCCCTGTTGTTCCTTTACAATTCTATGTATCCAGCACAAATAACTAAATGACCTAAAATTTTGTACAGGTTATGAAGAGAAGCGGAACAAATCCTGCCTTGCTGCAATTCCCCCCCCACACTATGTTATTAGCTAGCTTCTTTTATAAAATGATGAGGGCAGAATTGTGTAAGTGGTTGAACTAGAAATTTTAATGAGTTTATTTAAGTAGATTTCCTTCTGATCAATGATTATTAACATTTATAAATAATCTATGGGCACTTTACAAGAATAAATGGAATCAGGAGGCTATTTGAACTAAGGGTTTTGCTATGTTATCCATGGATTAACTGGGCTACTTGCTTTCTACAAGTGACATCATCTGGATTTCAGCAAAGCAGAAGCAAGTACATTCCCTGGAGAAGCAATGCCCTTTTCTGTATAATCCAATTACTAGCCAGATACTTATAAGGTAATTGACAAAACATTAACTATGTTGGTTGGAATCCTACTCGTAGCGTTCACAGTCTTGTGAAAAAATTCCACTGTGAATAGATGATTGATTACAGTTTGTCTCCAAGTTGTTTGTAAGACCTTATGACTTAAGATTTCTTGTAACATTTCAATCCAATTAATTTTATGAGTTGCAGATCTGCCCTCATTGTCCAAATTACATGTGATTTATATCATTCTTATTTACACCTTCTAATATCTGATCTTGTCCTCTCATTCTAATTTTTTGCCACTAAAAATTCCAAGGATCTCCTTTTGTAACTCAGAGCCCAAGTCCAGAGTTATTTTATTGTGAACCATCCCTAAGATATCAATGCTCTGTAAAGGTGAGTGATGAGTTAAATACCTTTTGTGAGAGTTAACCATGGTGCAGATTTATCTCTTTTATTATTCCGATTTGAATTTTCCCTCCACATTAACACATCCCTGCATTGTGTAACTTGTGGTAAAAGGCATGTTTTTCAAATGCCATCTAAGTAGCCAGTAGCTCCAGGAAAATAATAGCTGCTTAATCGTACAAAGCTTGAGTATTGGTTTAAAAGGAGACATGCTGTCAAAGCATTTTGTTATGTATTCATCTAGACGGAATTGCACAAATATCAAATTTCAGAGGACAGAATAATTTATACTCCACAAAAAAGCAGGGTGCCCACAGACATTGGATTAACTTACTGCAGGAAAAACAATGAAACAAGACAATCTTTGTGTGAAACCTGGCAATTGAAAAAGTGTTCAGAAAGCAACACTGCTGCATTTATTAGATTGGAAATACAGCTATGACAATGTCAATCACTATCGAACTTTCTGCTGTGTTAGTGCCGCAGAGAAAGCACAAAGTAAAATGTGATGAAGGGCATCTAACAATCGGTAATTTAGTTTTGACTGCAAATATTTCTGTTATAATTTCTAGAACAAAAAAAGAACAATACAGCACACAAACAGGTTCTTTGCCCCTCCAAGCCTACGCCTCCACATTTTGCCCTTCCATGTTAAACTGTCTTCACTTACAGAATCCATATCCCTCTATTCCCTTCCTATTCATGTATGTGTTCAGGTGTTGATGGAAGGCTGCTATTCTGTCTGTTTCCACCACTTCCTCTGGCAGCATGTTCTCGGCACTCACCATCTTTTCTGTGAAAAACTTGCCTTGCACCTTCTTTTAAACTTCCCCTCTTGCACTTAGTAAATGATCGTTCCATTCTGGGAAAAAGCCTCTTACTTTCCACATTATCCAAGCCATTCACAATCTTATAAACTTCAACCTCCTGCTACCAGTGAAAACAAACCCAGTCTTTCTTCATCGTTAGAATCCCCCATACCAGACAACATCTTGGTAAACGTTTTCTGTGCCCTCTCCAAAGCATCCACATCCTTTTGGTGGTGTGGTGACCAGAACTGTATGCAATATTCCAAGTGTGGCCTAACTAAAGTTCTATAAAGCTCCAGCATAACTTGTCTATCCTTATACTCAATGCCCCTTCCAATGAAGGCAAGTATGTCATAAGCTTTTTTTAACTACCTTATCGACGTGCACTCTACCTTCAGTGATCAGTGGACCTGCACACACATATCCCTCTGCATATCAGTACACCAAAGGGTTCTGTCATTTACTGTGTAATTTTCATTGGTACTTGACCTTGCAAAATGCACCACCTCACAATAGTCTAGACTAAACTCTATCCGCCATGCGATTTTTGAGAAGATTGAAAGCGGGACATAATACCAGCACTCACCTTCAGCTCACTGATGATGTTACCTAGTATGGTGACGAAACATCTGAAAACAAACCTTCCAGCTCAGTAAGCAACTTACAACCTCTATCTACCATTTTTCTGCCCATGCCTCTAACTGGACTTTATCCTGCTATATCCTCTGACAATCCTTCACACTAACTGTAACTCCAACAATCTTTGTATCATCTGCCAATTTTCTAATTAGACCAGCTACATTTTCCTCCAAATCATTTATGTAGATGACAAACAGCAGAGGACCCAGCACTGATCCCTGTGAAACACCATTAGTCACAATCCTCCATTCCGAAAAACATCCTTCCACCGTTACCCTATCTCTTCTATGATTAAGCCAGCTCTGTATCCATCTTGCCAGCTCACCCCTGATACCATGTGACTTCACCTTTTGTACCAGTCTGCCATGAGGGACCTTGTCAAAGGCTTTGCTGAAGTTCATGTAGACAACATCAACCGCTTTTTCCTCATCAATCATCTTTGTCATCTCCTCAAAAAACTCGGTCAAGTTAGTGAGGGACGAGATCCCCCCGCATGAAACCATGCTGTCTATTGCTAATAAGTCCATTTGATTCTAAATGTGTACTGATCTTATCTCTGTGAATCTTTTCCAATAATTTCCCTACAAACAACATGAGACTCACAGTCGTGTAATTTTCAGTATTATCCCTGCTACCCTTCTTAAACAATGGGACAATGTTGGCTATTCTCCAGTTGTCTGGGACTTCACCTGTGACCAAAGAGGATACAAAGATGCCTGTCAATGCTCCAGCAATTTGTTCTCTTGCCTCTCAATATTTTGGGAAAGATCCCATCAGGACCTGGGGACTTATCTGTCTTAATACATTTTAAGACAGACAACACCTATTTCTTTTTAATAGCAACTTGGCTTAGAAATTCAACACTTCCTTCCCTGAGATCATCCTCTACCAATTCCTTCTCTTTGGAGAATACCAACACAAAGTATTCGTTTAGGACCTTGCCGACCTCTTCTGGTTCCACAGATAGACTACCTCCTTTGTCCTTGAGTGGGCCAATCCTTTCCCTGGCTACCCTCTTGTTTTTATAATATATAAAAAGCCATGGGATTCTCCTTAATTCTGTTTGCTAATAACTTGTCATGATCCATTTTAGCCCTTCCAATTCTTTGTTTAAGTTCTTTCCTACTTTCCTTATATACTTCAAGAACTTCATCAGTTCACATCTTCCTAGACCTTACATATGCTTTCTTTTTCTTTCTGACCAAAATCATAATATCCCTGGTCATCTAGCATTCATGTAACTTGCCATATCTATCCTTCATTCCTGAACTCTTATCAACTGTCATCTGAAATACTCCCACATGTCCAATCTAGCTTTACCCTCAAACAGCCGGTCCAATCAAAATCCTCCTGTTCCTTCCTAATATTGTTGTAGTTCCCCTTCCCCTAATAATCGCCCAAGGACTACTATCATCTCTATCCATGAGTATCTTAAACTCACAGTATTATGGTCACTACTCTCGAAATGCTCCCTCCACTGAAACTTCGCTCATCAAAACCAGGTCCAGTTCAACCCCTGGTTGGACTGTTTACATATTGTGTCAAGAATCCCTCCTGAATGGTCGTTACAAATTTTGTCCCATCTAAGTCCCTAGCATGTAGTGAGTCCCAGTCAAGGTAGGGGCAGCACAGTGGCTCAGTGGTTAGCACTGCTGCCTCAAGGACCCAGGTTCAATTCCAGCCTTGGGTGACTGTCTGTGTGGAGTTTGCACATTCTCCTCGTGTCTGCATGGATTTCCTCTGGGTGCTCTGGTTTCCTCCAACAGACCAAAGCTGTGCAGGTTAGGTCAATTGGCCATGCTAAATTGCCCATAATGTTAGGTGTCTTAGTCAGAGGGAAATAGGTCTGGGTGAGTTACTCTTCGAAGGGTCGGTGTGGACTTGTTGGGCCAAAGGGCCTGTTTCCACACTGTAAGGTATCTAAGTTAAAATCACCCAACACAACAACCCTGCTGTTTCTACATCCTTCCAAAATATGTCTATATATTCTCTCCTCTTCCTCCCATTGGCTTTAAGAGGCCTGTAGTATACCCCAGCACTGTGATTTCACCTTTCCTATTCCTGAGTTCTACCTGTATTGCCTTGCTGCACAAATCCTCTAATGTATCCTTCCTCAGTACAGTTATGAGATACTCCTTTCCCGGGAACTCCCACATCCCTTTTACCTCCCTTTCTATCACACCTGAAACATCTAAATCCTGGGGCATTCAGCCACCAGTCCTGTCCCTCTTTAGCCAAGTCTCTAAATGCAATAATTCCTACCAGAACAATTATTTCATAACTTTTCACTTCACACAAAGCCATTAGTATACGTAGAATAAAGTTTGACCTTTATCATGTTACTTGATTAAAAATACATTAACATGAAACTGGAATTTGAACATTAAAACATAGAATACTGAAATAGAGATTGTTAAATGGTATTTGTGTCCCTTCTAAGGATACATGTTACTTGTTCATGTCTTTGCTACTCAGCTTATGTGATTGCTTTTGTGTGCATCATATTCAACAACTTACGGTACAGCTTCCTCTGTGGTATCACTAATTAAACATAAGTTCACTCTCAATTAATAAAACTGCTATCGGTTAATATTTTAACTGAAGAGTTTGACTTTTTTATTTTAATGATAAGTTTCAATGTTAGGTTTGCAGTCAAGTATAATCAAAAGACATCATGAATTCTTAAAAAAGGATTGATACCAGATTTACACTTGAAGGAAGAAAGTAAACTTGAAAAATAAAATTTCGAACATGTCTGTGTAATTTTTAGAATGGCTTGTTTTGTCATGTAGTATCTATTATTAAGCAGATTTCAGCATCCCAGCATTAATAGCCACAAGAAGCTCCTGCAATACCCTCCTATCTATCTTGATAGTTACCCATCTATCTGATTGAACTTGTGGTGTGAACTCTCTAAATTTACTAACCTTCACACTCTGTGCCTCCTGTGTGCACCTTAGTGACTCCAACTGCCTCTCCAGCTGATCCAAATGGTCTGATATCATACAAATGCAAACACACTTCCTGCAAACACAGACTCCATGATCAGTCAACTGTTCACTAATCTCATACATCTGACATGAGGAACATTGAGTAGCATAATTATCCCTTAAAAATTTGCAAACGTGGACGTGCCTGAAAAAAACCCACATTTTTCTCAAACCCAGTGTTTGCTGCTGATTGCTGCTGACACTCTATGCTGGAAGAATTTAAAGCCTATATTCTATACTGTAAGACCTAAAAGAAGAAGCTCTGAACACAACCTTATATTTAAAAAAACTACCCTTCACTTACCACAGTTTTAATTTTAAGCATGCTTTATTCATAGCCGATGAACTAGTTTTCATTTCCATGTTCAAAACTTCCATCTCACAGCGTTAGGTATCTAATACATGTCTGTTAAAGACTTGAACATCAACAACAAACAAAAATGGATTAAAATACAAACTATACTAGATTCTGATGACATATATGTCTAATAACAATAGAAATAGTTAAGTTGGAGACTGCTTAGTCAACAGCGCACTTGCTCGCAACCAAAAGCAGCTCCATACTAAATGCCAAACTAAACTGATAGAGTAACCTCCAAACCAGTTCAACTTCAAAACTCAGTGTTTTAATATCTTCACATAACTATTTACCTTTATTTTCACATTGTCTGTTGTGAGCAGTTGAGCATAGCATGTATCTCTTCTCTAAGTCTTCAATCATTGTTTAATGTCGAACTACTGTAGTTAAAGCTAACTGTGAGTGCACGAGAATCTTATGCGCCAAATCGTATTGGACAATATAATGTAGTTTAAAGTGAGGCTAGCCTTGTCTGGTATCATGTGTCATCAGGTTGAAATGAGCAGGCTCTAATCCTGGATTTTATTTCAAAACACAGATGACTTTCTTTTGTAAACATTCAGCACTGCACGAAGTATGACTGTACTCATGAAAGGGAAACTGGAAAGGAATTTATGGCACGATGAATTGCAGGTTGCCAAATTTTATTTTAAAACTCTATTGAAACAAGTGACTCAAAAAAAGAGTAAATCCAGGGAAACTAAACTACTTCTTTAAACCAAACTGTTAATTTCTCCACACCTTACCCTCTGAGCCCTATACGTACTGTGTACTGTGTCCATCATGCCAGATATTGTAATGCACTGTCTCCCCATCAAAGCCAGATTGGTGCTTTTTTAAAATTAATGGGATGTGCAAGTCACTGGCCAGGCCAATATTTATTGCCCATCACTAATTGACCAGGTGGCAGTTAAGAGTCAACTACGTTGTTGTGGTCTGGAGTCACATATAGGCCAGACCATGTAAAGATGGCAGATTTCCTTCACTAAAGGGTGTTAATGAACCAGATGGGTTTTTCCAACAATTTGCAACAGTTTCATAGTCCACATTAGACCCTTAATCGCAGATATATTTTAGTTGAATTCAAATTCTTCCATGGCAGCTAGGATTCCAGGTACACAGAATATTACCTGGGTCTCTGGACTAATAGTTTCGCGGCAATACTACTAGACCATCGTTTCCCCTCTACTTGTCATGGTGATTGTTGATTACCCCACTATCTAACATTACCTCATTTGCTCCTAAGCTCTGTCATTTCACCCCTTTACATTTGATTTTCCTGCTTCATTACACATCCCAGCGTGCTGCCTCCAAATAGCACAATTGAGTGCCCAGATTTCCTACCTCAGCAGTGGCTCCTGATAAACCCCGCTTTGACTTTTAAAATGAGCTGACTCTCGGATTGACACCCTTTGTGACCCATCCCTTGACTGACCTGGATGGACAGCCCTATCTAATGACGAAGCACAAAACTGGCTGAAATCTGTTAAGCTCTCCAAGGGACTTACTAGAATGTTTGCACCAGATCTACAGGGTTGACTGGGGTTAATTCCCCAGAATGTACAGGTACTGATCCCTACACCCTGACCTCCTCAAGTGATTGAATGACTGTGTCCAAGACCCTGGACGGGAACCTTTGACTTACTGCCCTGGAACCTCTGACCAAAGATTGTTTCCCTTGACTTGAGTGAGGATTACATCAATTAAACTTTGAGACATATTGGTGCACATACATTGTGTTTGCTGCTTAGTCTGCTGGCAGGAACTTGTCCAATCCATTTATGATTCTGTATTTTAATGCCACACTTTGGAACACTCTGGCACTGATCATTGGAAAGCTGCTTCCAGGTCACTTTTTACGTTGGGACAGGCACCAAACTCATGGATTCAGCTAAGGTGCATCTCTTTGGGGCTCCTCGCTTGGTCTATTACTTTTTGCCTACTTTGAAATTTTCAACATTGCTCTCTCACCTTGCCTTTTGGTGTTTGCCCCCTCAGTCCTAGAGCTTAAATGCTCTTCTCTTTTGACTTGCCTTTTAGCATTGACACAAAGTCAAGCAACTTGTCATGGTATCAGCAGTGACCAGTCAAGGGAGGAGTGAAGTGGGAAAAGCCTGTGGGGGAAAAGTGGGGCAGTCAGGGTGGGAACCATCAATCAATGTAAAAACTGAGAAACCTAGAGAGTCTTGGCAGTACTTTCCAAATGTGGACCTCCAAATCAGGTGTTGGCTGCAGAGTCCTGACAGGGTTTTGAGTTTATCTGCAACATTTCAATTATGCCCACTGACAATGGCCTTTACAAAACATAGACTGGAGGACAAGCTGAGCCTGCAAGGACAACCAGCACCTGCAGAATGCAAAATACTGGACACTGACATGCAATAAATAGTAATTGCAAGAACACATCACTATTTCTTCCACAAGACACAGATGTCTCTAACTCCCTGGTAACTATCAAGGTGTGCCAACGACAAGGTATGCCAGTACTTTTATCCCTATGACTAGACTATTCTCAACAAATAACAATTATACATAAGTGCAGAATGTGAAGCCAATATCTTGTGAATTATTTACAAATGAAATTTAAAATTGAAAAAAACACCCACGCTACCTCAGTGCTGTCAATACATCTTAAGTTAATGGCAGTGGAGTTGGGAAGGAAAGTTTTGACTGTGATGTACAGTCTCTCTGTTTATCCAGCTGGGTTTAAGAGAGCCTGCCTGTAGCTACAGCGTTGTTAGTTAATGGTGAGTTTCATGAAATTATATGCATTTTCTGACCATAATGTCAGGCCTTTAAATTTTAATTGTAATCATGTGGGAAAAGACAGGAGTTTGGTAATGGCAGAGACTTCTAGTATTGCTTTCAGGAATGAAATGCCATTGGCAACATTCCATTCTGTGAATCTATGACAGCAACCTTTGCTTTGCATCCAGGTGTTAAAGCTCACACTTGACTTTGAATGAGTTTTGACTTGGTCCCTGTTTCATGACAACTGGGTCACATGAGCTTATGAAATGACAGAATTTAGCAGAAATCTAAACCAACAACATCCATTATCCCCCTTTCAACCCACCGGAGATAATATGGCAGATATTATGATTCCAACTGATGTTTGGGTGGACAGGTCAGAGCCCAGACTGATATCTGGCTTGATAGTTCAGATCAAACTTGAAGAGGGTGTAGTGTAATGTCATTGGGTTAGTAATCAGCATTCCAGCTAAAGTTGTTCTACTGTGCAGATCTCAGAGGTCCATATGCAGTAGTGACCCCTGGAACCTAAATTCAACGCTGCAAACGGCATTGGCACAATGGTCTCTGTGTACAGATCCTTGGAACAGGTGAAAGTGAGGACTGCAGATGCTGGAAACCAGATTCTAGATTAGAGTGGTGCTGGAAAAGCACAGCAGTTCAGGCAGCATCTGAGGAGCAGGAAAATCGACGTTTTGGGCAAAAGCCCTTCATCAGGAATAGAGGCAGAGTGCCTGCAGATGGAGAGATAAATGTTTAATATCACGACATTGCGAGGAATCCAGTACCCCAGGATAATGTTCTGGGGAATAAAAAAAATGCACTGCAAATGCTGGAAACAAAACAAAAACAAAAATTGCTGGTGAAACCCAGCACATCCAGCAGTGTCTGTGGGTAGAAAGCATAGTTAATGTTTCTAGTGACTCTTTATTAGAACTCAGTTACTGCCAGACATACTGAGTCTTGCCAGCAATTTCCATTTTTGTTAGTATTCTGGGGACAACGGTTCAAATCCCACCATGGTGAATGTTGAAATTTGAATTCAATAAAAATCTGAAATTAAAAGCTAGACTAATGGCTACTGTGTAACCATTGTCAATTGTCATAAAAGTACAGCTGGTTACAATCATGTCTTTCAGGGAAAGTAATCTGCCATTCTAGGCTATATGTGACTCCACACTCAGAGCAATGTGGTTGACTCTTCACTGCTCCCTGTGCAATAAGGCTGTGGTGTCCAAGTGTCATGAGTGAATATTAAAAAAATCTTGGTTTCAACAAAGTTGAAACACAAACACATAATGCTGCACATTTTGTTCTATCAATAAAATAGAAGTTTATTACCCAAAAGAAATGAAGGTAAAGTAGAATAAATCAAACTATTCATATAACACATATAACCATTTAAAATTACACAGAAAAATAAAATCCCATTAATCCCAATAGCATTCCATTACCGTACTCAAATGCTGGAGAGAATGCCCTACTCTATCCCATATGTTTTGACTTAGTTGTGGCTTCAAAATTCCCAAGTGGGAGAGAACCTGATAATAAAAGCAAAATACTTTGGATGCTGGAAATCTGAAATGAAAACAGAGACTGCTGGAAAAACAGAACATGTCTGGCAGCATTTCTGGAGAGAGAAACAGTGTAAACAGTGTTTCAAGTCCAATACATCTCTGCTGCCAAACTGTTCTGAAGTAGTCATACAGGTCTTAAAACATAGAAACAGAGTTAATGTTTTGAGACCTGTATGACTACTTCAGAACAGTTTGGCAGCAGAGATGTATTGGACTTGAAACACTGTTTACACTGTTTCGCTTTCCACAGATGCTGCTAGACCTGCTGAGTTTCTCCAGCATTCTCTGTTTTTGTTTGGAAGGCTCTTCAAAAATTCAAACTCATAAATACCAAAACATACATAAATTGCACATTTTACACATTGCACAGAATTGTTTTATTGTAATAGATTGTTTAAAACATAGGTATTTCATAAAATTTAGCAATCATACTGATTGAAGTTGACTGAGAAAACTTTGTAAATGGGGCCTCCAAAATGGAGGTTACAGTGAGAAATGGTGGATCTATGTTGAGACGGGGAAGTTTATTTCAATCAATGCAGACTGTTGGCTCTTACTGTGTTCTGGTACAGTGGGTCCATGTTATTGTCTTCCCTGCATCATCCTACATGAGTTTTTGTTCTTCCCCCCAAGATAATTAGCAGACCATAGGAGGTAATGACTGAGCCCTCATAATGATCTGTTTATGGAGTATGTAGTACAACACAACAATCTGAGATTACTTCTCTCCCAACTGCAACTGAATGGCTTCCACAGTGAACATGTTGCTGCAGAAGATGGTTTATATGCTCCATTATGTTATTTATGGCTTGTTTCATTATTGATCTGCTCCCTTGTGTGACAGGATGGCAGATGGGTGTCATAAACAATCTGTAGAGGGGATTGCCTTTGAGTTGACAACCTCTGGCTTTATTCTGAGGCCCAAACACAATAAGTATGGAAAGTATAAGAGGATTAAGGCACTGGATGATGCCAGATTGGTAGGCATTTATTAGCATGAACTTCTTGGAGTGTTAATACTCAATACATGGTTAAAGAATGGTTTTGGTTTCTGTACCTCTCCCCCTTGAAATAAGGGATTCATAGAATCAAATAGTTGCAGTTAATGGCACCACAGATTTTTCTGGCAAATCCACACACCCTTTCACCCTGTTCTCCCATATTGAGGTTGAAGAGGATGAAGTTTCCTCGCTTGGAAAATTTGGCATCTATCAGCTCTGGGAATGCTTCAAGGAACTTCATACTGTGATAATTTCACAATGTCAACTGCTGCCGTCTGGAAGTTTCAAGAGGCATAAAAATTCAGGATAATGACAACTTCCATTATCAGCCACTAGGAATGTCATCCTCTGTTGTGAAGCCTGAGGTCGGTTTCTTTCTTAGTGAATCCAAGCCAATTTAAGCATTTTTCCTAGCACATTCAAATGAATGAGTATTGCTCACAGAATACCTGTGATGTGTAAGGCCTTCATGTGCTTTGTACTTGCAGAGCTTGCCTCCTCTCTCCTCCATTCTATTTCTTGGCATCCTGCAGACATATAAAGCACTACAACCTCACCGGGTCCACTACTCTACCTTTCTGGTTGCTCCCAGAATCTTCTTTCAGAAGGAACCTTGGATGACAAGAAATGTGGAACATCTAGTCAAGAGGAAGAAGGAAGCTTACGTAAGGTTGAGGAAGCATGGATCAGATAGGGCTCGAGAGAGTTACAAGGTAGCAAGGAAGGAACTGAAGAATGGACTTAGAAGACCGAGAAGGTAAAAAAGTCTTGGCGGATAGGTTTAAGGAAAACCCCAAGGCATTCTACTCTTGGGTGAAGAACAAGAAGAGTGAGGGTAGGGCAAGAAAGGGAATAGGGATAATTAGATTAGATTCCCCATAGTGTGGAAACAGGCCCTTTGGCCCAACAAGTCCACACCGACCCTCCAGAAAGCAACCCACCCAGTCCATTCCCCTAACTAATGCACCTAACACTACAGGCAATTTAGCATGGCCAATTCACCCAACCTGCGCATCTTTTGACTATGGGAGGAAACCCACACAGATATGGGGAGAATGTGCAAACTCCACACAGACAGTTGCCCGAGGCAGGAATTGAACCCAGGTCGCCTGGCACTGTGAGGCAGCAGTGCTAACCACTGAGCCACCGTTCCACCCCAAATAATCCTGGGAATTACAGACCAGTCAGTCTTACCAGTGGTGGGCAAATTATTGGAGAAAATTCTGAGAGACAGGATTTTTGAATATTTGGGAAAGCATAGCTTGATTAGAGATAGTCAGCATGGCTTTGTGAGGGGGAGGTCATGCCTCACAAGCCTTATTGAAATATTTGAGGATATGACAAAACACAATAATGAAGGTAGAGCAGTGGATGTGGTGTACATTTGAGCAAGGCATTTGATAAAGTTCCCCATGGTATGCTCATTCAGAAAGTAAGGAGACATGGGATATAGGTCAATTTGGCTTTCTGGATACAGAATTAGCTGGCCCAGAGAAGACAGAGGGTGGTAGTTAATGGAAAATATTCAGCCTGGAGCTCATGACCAGTGGCGTACTGCAGGGATGTGTTCTGGGACCTCTGCTCTTTGTGATTTTTATAAATGACTTAGATGAGGAAGTGGAAAGGTGGGTTAGTAAGTTTGCTGATGACACAAAGGTTGGTAGAGCTTTGGACA
The DNA here is from genome assembly GCF_004010195.1 of Chiloscyllium plagiosum. Classification (NCBI taxonomy): domain Eukaryota; kingdom Metazoa; phylum Chordata; class Chondrichthyes; order Orectolobiformes; family Hemiscylliidae; genus Chiloscyllium; species Chiloscyllium plagiosum. The sequence goes on from NC_057731.1 coordinate 31,640,832, forward strand.
ATGTGGAAGGCTGATGTAGGTTGCAATGCGACATTTACAGAATGCAGAATGAGAAGTGCCGGATGGAAAAGTGTGAAGTGATTCATTTCAGAAGATTGAATTTGAATGCAGATTACAGGATTAAAGGCAAGTTTCCTGGCAGTGTGGAGGAACAGAGGGATCTTGGGATCCACATCCATAGATCCCTCAAAGCTGCCACCCAAGTTGATAGGGTTTATAAGAAGACATATGGTATTTTGGCTTTCATTAGCAGGGGGAATTGAGTTTAAAAGTCACAAGGTTATGCTGCAGCTCTTATGAAGCCCTGGTTAGACCACACTTGGAATATTGCGTTCAGTTCTGGTCACCTCATTATTGGAAGAATGAGGAAACATTCGAGGGTGCAAAGGAAATTTACCAGGATGCTGCCTGGACTGGAGAGCAGGTCTTATGAAGAAAGGTTGAAGGAGCTAGGGCTTTTCTAATTGGCGCAAAGAAGGATGAGAGGTGACTTAATAGAGGTGGACAAGTTGATGAGAGGCGTAGATAGAATGGATAGCCAGGGACTTTTTCCCAGGGCGGAAATGGCTATCACGCAGGGACATAATTCTAAGGTGACTGGAAGAAGGTTTAAGGGAGATGTCAGAGGTTGGTTCTTTACACAGAGAGTAGTGAGCGCTCTACTATCAGTGGTAGTAGAGTCAGGTACATTACAGACATTTAAGCAACACTTGTGTAGGCACATAGATGATAGTAAAATGAAGGGTATGTGGGTTAGTTTGATTTTAGAGTAGGATAATAGGTCGGCACAACATCGAGGGAAGAAGGGCCTGTACTGTGCTATACTGTTCGATGTTCTCTGGTGTTTTTCCATCCACCAAACAGCTCCAGGAACGCCAAGCAGTGCTCCCACCAAATCAAAAACATCTGATTTGAAACTCAGTCTGTTGAATAGGCCTTGTACAGGTAGACCCATCTTGTCTCCCTCTAATTGTATTTCAAACAATGATGTGCCAAATTGCTGCAGAGACTATAGCATTACATTACTTAGAATCTTGGCATTACATTGGCCTGCTGTGTCATCTGAAGAATACTGGCTGCAAAAGGTCTCCTGACACGCAAAGGTATGCACTAATGTGTGCACTTCCCCTACTGCAATGCTCCAAGAGTATAGGCAAAACTGCAAAAGCTGTTATTGGCCTTGAACTGCTAGTGCTCCAGGCAATTTTGTGTCCAATTTACATTCCAGAATGAGACACATCAGAATATGTTGTATGTTTACAGTTAAATGACTCTTGGATCTAGCATGTATGTTTGAAATGTACACTAAAAAGAAAATTGCAGATCCTGGCGATCCAAACCAAAAATTGAAAGTACCGAAAATATACTGTTGGTAAGTTAGCATGTCATAGTGCCATAGAGATACACAGCATGGAAACAGACTCTTCATTCCAAGTTGTCCATGCTGACTAATGTCCTAAATTAATCAAGTCCCATTTGCCAACATTTGATACATATCCCTCCAAACCCTTCCTATTCATATACCCATCCAGATGCCTTTCAAATGTTGCAATTCTATCAGCCTCTACCACTTCTTCTCGCAGCTCATTCCATACATACACCATCGTCTGCGTGAAAAGGTTGCCCCTTAGTTCCCTTTTAAATCTTTCCCCATTCACCTTAAACCTATGCCCTCTAGTTTTGGACTCCCCTATGGCTGGGAAAAGACTTTGTCTATTTACCCTATCCATGCCCCTCATGACTTTATAAACCTCCATAAAGTCACCCTCAGCTTCTGATACTTCAGGGAAAATAGCCCCATTCTATTTAGCCTCTCACTATAGCTGAAACGCTCCAATCCTGACAATATCCTTGTAAATCTATTCTGAACCCTTTCAAGTTTCACAACATCCTTCCTACAGCAGGAAGACCAGAATTGCATGCAGTATTCCAAAATGGCTTAACCAATGTCCTGTACAACCGCAATCTGACCTCCCAACTCCTATATTCAATGCACTGACCAATAAAGACAAGCATACCAAATGCCTTCAAAACTATCTTACCTATCTGTGACTCCACTTTCAAGGAGCTAGGATGCTGCACTTCAAGGTCTCGTTGCTAAACAACATTACCGAGAACCTTACCATTAAGTTTATAAGTCCTGCCCTGACTTGTCTGTCCAAAATGCAGCACCGCGCATTTATCTAAATTAAACTCCATTTGCCACTCCTAGGCCTATTGGCTCATCTGATCAAGATCCCGCTGTAATCTGAGGTAACCTTTTTGCTGTCTATTACACCTCCAATTATGGTGTTTCTGCAAACTTACTAACCATACCTCCTATGTTCTCATCTAAATCATATACACAAATGACGAAAAGCAGTAGACCCAGCACCAATCCTTGTGGCACACCACTGGTCACAGGCCTCCAATCTGAAAAACAACCCTCTACCAACACACTCTGCCTTTTACCTTCGAGCCAGTTCTGTATACAAATAACTACTTGTCTATGTGATCTAACCTTGATAACCAGTCTACCATCAGGAACCTTGTTGAATGCCTTCCTAAAGTCCATATAGATCACATCCACAGCTCTGCCCTCATCAATCTTCTTCATTACTTCTTCAAAAAAACTCAATCAAGTTCGTGAGACATGATTTCCCATGCACAAAGCCATGTTGACAATCCCTAATCAGTCCTTGCTTTCCAAATATATGGAAATCCTGTCCCTCAGGATTCCCTCCAATAACTTGTTCACCACCAATGTCAGGCTCATCGGTCTATAGTTCCCTGGCTGCTCCTTAACAACCTTTCTTAAACTGTGGCACCGTGTTAGCCAACCTTCAGTCTTCCGGCACCTCACCTGTGACTATCGATGATACAAGCATCTCAGCAAGGAGCCCAATAATCAGTTCCCTAGCTTGCCGCAGAGTTCTAGGGTACACCTGGTCAGACCCTGGTGATTTATCTACCTTTAGGCGTTTCAAGACATCCAGCACCTCCTCCTCTGTAAGATGGACATCTTTCAAGATGTCACCATCTATTTCCCCACATTCTGTATCTTCCATGTCCTTCTCCACAGTAAACACTGATGAAAAATACTCATTTAGTATCTCCCCCATGTCCTGTGGTTCCACACATGGGCTGCCTTGCTGATTTTTGAGGGGTCCTATTCTCTCCCTAGTTACCTTTTTGTCCTTAATGTATTTATAAAATCTCTTTGGATTATTCTTAACCCTATTTGCCAAAGCTATCTCATGTTCCCTTTTAGCCCTCCTGATTTCCCTTTTGAGTATACGCCTACTGCCTTTACACTTTTCTAAGGATTCACTTGAATTCTGCTGCCCATACCTAACATATGCTTCCTTCCTTCGTCTTGACCAAGATCTTAATTTCTCTGGTCATCCAGCATTCCCTACACCTACTAGCTTTGCCTTTCACTCTAACAGGAATATACTGTCTCCGGACTCTCGTTATCTCATTTTTGAAGGCTTCCCATTTTTCAGCCATCTCTTACCTGCGAGCATCCGCACTCAATCAACTTTTGGAAGTTCTTGCCTAATACCATCAAAATTGGCCTTCCTCCAATTTAGAACTTTAACTTTTGATTCCTGTCTATCCTTTTCCATCACTATTTTAAAACTAATAGAATTATGGTCACTGGTCCCAAAGTGCTCATGCACTGACACCTCAGTCACTTGCCCTGCCTTTTTTCCCCAAGAGTAGGTCAAGTTTTGCATCATCTCTAGTAGGCACACATTCCCTTCAACTGTCAGCCTTGCCCTTCACCCTAACAGGAACATATAATTTCTGGACTCCCATTATCTCATTTTCGAAGGCTTCCCATTTTCAAGCCATCCCTTTACCTCAAACATCCATTCCCCCAATCAACTTTTGAAAGTTCTTGCCTAATACTGTCAAAATTGGCCTTCATCCAATGGCCCTGTCTGTTTGACTTACGCCTTTTCCCAAGTGTACCAGTCTCAGACTGATCTCTTTCCTCACTATCTCCTTGGGTCCCCGCTCCCTCCCAATTAGTTAAAATGCTCCCAGACTGCTCTCACAAATCTCCCTGCCACTATATTAGTCCCCTTCCAATTCAGGTACAATCTATCCTTCTTATACAGGTCACTTCTACCCCAGAAGACATTCCAATGATTCAAAAATGTGAATCCTTCTCCTCTGCATAAACCCCTCAGTCACACATTCATCTGCTCTATCCTCCTTGTCGAGAGCTGGTCTCTCCTCCACTGCCTTTTCTGCACCGAGGTGACTCCAGATAAGGAGAATGTGCAAATGGTATTCTTCAGGCTTTGCTTGTCTGTTGACACTGTGGGGACTGGGCAATGTAGCAATATTTTTACTTCAGTTTTCTTGAATCCTTTATTAGTTGTCCCTATTTAAAAAGGGTTATTTTCATTTGGTTTCCATTTGACTGAGGCAACAGTGTCCCCTTGCGGTTTTATTAAGAATATGCACCTGTAGGGAGTCTGTTCTCTTCCCTGGCTTTATCTACCCTCAGATAGCCCTGGAAAAAGAATATGTAATATCAACTGTTTGAGACCTGATCCCAAGACACAATACTGCTGTTTAAATTTTGCATGTTTTATTTGTTTTGTGGTTTCAATTTCTATTTTAAAAAAACTACAGTTGCTGCAAACCTCAAATAAAAGCAAAATGTCCTGGAAATATTCAAACAGTTCTGTCCACATCCACACAGAAAGAAATAGAACTAATGTATAGAATCCCTACAGTGCAGATAGAGGTCATGTGGCCCATTAAGTCCATGCGCTGATCCTCTGAACAGCATCCCATCCTATCCCTATAATGCCACATTTACTATTTTAACCCACATAGCCTACGCACTACAGGGCAATTTAGCATGGCCAATCCACCTAACCTGCACATTTTTGGATTATGGGAAGAAACTGGAGCATCCAGAGAAAACCCACTCAGACAGAGGGGTAAACCTGCAAACTCCACACAATAATCCAAGATTGGAATTGAATCCAGTTCCCTGCTGCTGGTAAGGCAGCAGTACTAACCATTGTGTCACCCCAAGGAGCAACTGGAAGCAATTAACAGATCTGATTTCCAACAAGTCAACGTTTCAATTATGGTTATTTACTCTCGAGCAGATGTAATGACCAGCTACTTTGGGCTCCCTGGGAAGTTCAGTAAAGGAAAAAGCAAGGAACCCACTGTTTCTATCATGGCTTCTTTATATTGTGTAGACAAAATACAGATTGATTGCTTTCCAAATGCTGCCAACCATCTAGTCTGTTAACATGGCAGGCTGTCATTGTAATTAATCGACCTTATGAGCAATTTCTCTCAATGACGGCCGTTTCTGGTCTCCTGCAGTCTTCCAAGAAAGCTCAATGTGAGCTTGAGGAGCAGTGTTTCCTCTTTTGACCATGCACTTTACATCCTTCTGGATTCAATTTCGACAGCAATGAGTTTGTAATCTATGTAACCTCATGTGGTGTTTCCGTACTAGACTGTTGTTGCTCTCATTGTTGCTTTCTTACTGCAATTCCTCTTTATATCATTCATTTACTCCTCCTCGACACTCATCTTTTGATTGTGTGTGTACTAGTTCCGCGCTCCAGCAATCCTTTTTTGTCACGTTCCACCTTTCTGACCTAACACAGTTTATTCCCTGCTCTGAGGATCACTGGAACCGAAACGTTAACTCTGCTGTCTCTGCACAGATGCTGTCAGACCTGCTGAGTTTATTCAATAGTTTCCATTTTTATTTATTTCTCTCTCGCTGGGCTCCATCTTCATCTAACCGCTCACTCCTTTGCGCCCCCACCCCGTCATGAGCGCAAATACCACCTTTTCCTCTGCATCAGTTCTGAAGAAGGCTCTCTGCCTTTATTCCCGATGAAGGGCTTTTGCCCGAAAGGTCGATTTTACTGCTCCTCGGATGCTGCCTGAACTGCTGTGCTCTTCCAGCACCACTAATCCAGAATCAGTTCTGAAGAGCCATTCGACTTGCAGTGTTCCTCCCCACTAATGATGTCAGACCTGCTGAGTCTCTCCAACAACTTCTGTTTTAGTTTCATTCTCTTTTTTCCCAACTCACACAAAGGTATTTCCCTAAGCATTTATTTCTAAAACAGAATTTCAAATATTAAGACCGTTCCTCCTTCACAGATGATACAGACATAAGCGACACGTTAAGTAACAACACTACCTCAGTTGGCGCCTTCGATTTCCGGCGCATCTGAATGACGTCGGTGACGTGTTGGAGAGGCGCCGGTTCGGCTCTGGGCTGAGGTTGTTGGGGAGGGAGCGGAAAGATGTCTGAGGGCAAAGGTCGAAGCCGAGCTCCTTATCCCAGCGGGGGTTCGCAGCGCCCCGTTGCCGGCACCTCCAACGGCACCATGGCCGGAGCCGGAGCTCCGCAGCGCGGCAGGAGGAACTCGGCCGTCTCGGATTGTGTCATGACCGAGGATGAAGAGCTGGCCGACGGCGCCATCCCGTATGGGGCCCGGGATGATGACCCGAACCGCCGGAGGATGCTGAGGCACCAGTACCGGGAGCTCATCAACAGCGTCCAGCGTGAGTGAGCAGGCCCGGGCCCCCCCGGCTTCCGCACCTCCTGTTCTCACTCTCACCAGGAGACCCTGGGTCGTCCCCCTCCCCCGTGAACTCCAGTAGGAAACATGTCAGAACAAATAAAAAACTTTCGTGCTGACACTCAAACATTGATGTATAAATATCACGGGCCAGTTTGATACCCCGTTACCTGTACCTGCATCTTTATTATTGAGAATAATAAGTTTGAGTAGGCTTGCCCTTTATAATAGAGCTTATCAATAAGTTCCACTTGGTTAGACTTGAACAATAACACCACGTTCGAGCGGGAGATTTAGGTTCAATTCCCATCTGCTCCAGAGATGTGTAATACAATCTCTGGGGAGGTTGATTTTAAAAATAGCTGAAGTTGCTAGTTTGTAGCTTTCATGAAAAAATGTCATTGCAGAATATGATTCTGAAAGCTGGTCAGATTTATCCACCTTCCCAGTTCAGTTGCTTACCCACTATCCTCATGTGGTTACCAATCTGGTTTTGTGAAATAAAAGTGGTGAGAACAGTTTTCTCATCCAATGTTAGTGGAATCTGGAATTTTCTTGTTTATTCCACTGGATCTGATCTGTTTTTGCTTAGACAATAACTTACGACACTGGAGGTGAGTCTATGATCCGTTTTCCTTTGTTGGTTTCACAGTTCCTCAAGCACCTGCTGCAAGATCTCCATTCTCTTCTAAAACATAAGTGTTGATGTGAACCAGGATTCTTGGCTCAATTTTGTTCCAGATGAATTTTCCCCATCTATTGTTATGCTTCCCTCCCTTGCACCAAGGGACATTGATCAGCCACAGCTGCAAATTTGGCAGAAGTTCTACCACTACTAATGAATTGGAGTTCTTTCATGAGGAATCTTTTGCATCACATTGTTAATTTGTTGTTTTCATTTCTAATGGATGTCATGAAGGACATGAATTTCTCAAATGTAAGCATTAACTGTTTCCAATGCCCTAAGTTATCTAAATTCTTGTTTATATGTTTGTATCCTGTAATTACATCATCTACTCCCTATCTTTGTAGTCTTCTGTAGTGTTGGAATCAAGTAATCCACAGATTTTTGATTTGCATTCTCCCCCTCAATTTTTGCAGAAAATCGAGAGGACATGATCAGACCCAACAGCAATAAATTAACAGAAGCACTTGAAGAAGCGAACAAGCTGTTTTCCAATGGTAAGGCTCTATTAATTCTGTGTACATGTATACAAATGACAGGTTGCAATGCAGTGAAATTCAAAAATACAAAGTTGGTTTGAGACACAAAAAATGAACATGCTAGTACAGCACCAGTAAGTTTCCTGTTCAGGCCATATCTAAAAATATCAGACTACATCTTGGTTAAGGTTATCAAAGAAACTATGGCCAGTGGTGTACAATTTTGTTTTCTTACCTAATTTCCTCAGTATTTTGGTATTTGTCACCATGAACCTATGGGGTATAAATATCCAGTAGCTGAATGATTTTTTGTACAGAGACCTCTTATGGCTTTGAACACTGCACACTACTTGAAAATTTAAATTATGCCTTATTATGTATCTTTCAGTTCGACAGACACGTGAGGCAGCTTTGGATGCGCAGTTTCTGGTGCTTGCAACAAACCTGGGTCAAGAGAAAGCTAATCAGTTACACACAGACATGATGGTTTTTGACCCATCAGTCTTTGCAGAGGAACTAGTAAGTTTTGATTGCATGCAAAAGTATTGGAAAAATAAATTGAAAAACTTTCAAATTCATCCCATACGTCAAGCTCGAAACACGTTTAAACTCTGATTTTTTTCGTTTTGTACTTAACTTGCATAATTAACATTATTAGAGTCAATAATGACTGTAACTGATTACTGTATCTATCCAATAGCTTTGACATTTGTGTGATTTGGTAAATACTTTGTGGTCTTGACTTTTAGAGTAATAGCCTATTTGATTTATTTTAAATCAAAGTATTTATTTCTAATAATTTCCGGTCTTTTTTATACACAAGATTACTTCACAAAGGTTAAAAGCATATGGTAACAATCTTCATTTCCGAGAGAAATAGAAGGACTCTTTGCTGGTTTTATGTTTTAATCAATAAGATTATTATGACCTTGATGTTTAAATCGAATACTGATATTATCACCTCCTTTAATATGGTATGTATCGCTAGATTAGGAGGAGGAATGCATAGCTGGAAAACAGAATCTAAAATCTGCTATTTTTACCACAAGGAATTTGTTTATAATGATTGGAATAAAAACTAATGTATAAATCACAATTTCACAAGTTATTTTAACAGTTAATAGCCACAATGAAATACTTTGTTTTTCTCTTCACAGAATTTAAATGCCAATTCTAATACTGTTGGTTATAAATTACTTTTGTGCAGTTAACATTCATGGGCTTGAACCGACTCGAAACTGAAGGGAGTGATGATGACGATGAATCTGCAGGGTGGCTTCCAAAAGATGCCTGGACCAAACTTGGAAAAGAAGCTGAGAAATATTTTAAAAGAGCTCCGACCTTTCATTTTATGTAAGTTGAGTGCATTTTTCTCCTGTTACTGTTGACAATTCAGACTATTCAAGAAGACTTGTAGCTCAGGTTGTGGATGAGGTTATTGGCTTGCTTGCTGAACTGCTAATTTTGTTTGCAGATGTTTCATCACCATGCTAAGTAACATCGTCATTGCGCCTCCAGTGAAGCTTTGGTGTTCTGTCCTGCTTGCTGTTTGTGTATCCAGTTCTGCTGGGGTTGGTGGTGTCATTTCCGGTTTTGTTGTTGGTTCTGTTTCTTATTATGTGGGGTCCAACCCTACATGTTTGTTAATGGAGTTCCTGGCTGAGTGCCAGGCTCCCAAGAATTTCCATACATGTCTTTGTTTGGCTTGTCCTCGGATGGATATGTTGCCCCAATCGAATTGGTGTCCTTTTATTGTCCATGTGAAGTGATATAAGTGATAGCTGGTCATGCATCTTGGTGGCTAGTTGGTGTTTATGTACCCTGGTGGCTAATTTCCTTCCTATTTGCCCCATTAGTGATTTTGGCAGTCTTCATGTATTTTGGATATAACGTTGGTCCTGTTGATTGTGGATATAGGATCTTTTTGTACTTGTTTGTCGTTGTCGTAGTAGGTTGTGGGCTACCATGATACCCAGGGGTCGGAGTAGTGTGGTGGTCATTTCTGATATGTCCTTAATATATGGTAGTGTGGCCAGTGTATTCATGCATGTTGTGCCTTCCTGTCATGTGGGTATCGGCAGACTGCGCTTTTTGGGTACCCATTGTTTCTGACAACGTTGTGTAGGTGTTCGTCTTCTGCTTTGCACAGCTCCAGGGTGCTGCGGTGTGTTGTGGCTCGCCTCAACAGTGTTCTGTGTTCTGATGCATCTCTGTTTGTAGGTGTTGGGATGGTTGGTTTTGAGAACTTGGTCTGTGTGGATAGCCTTCCTGTGTATGCTGGTCTGGAGCTCCCCATTGGCTTTGCATTCAATCATTACGTCTCGGAATGGCAGTCGGTTGTTTTTTTTTCTTCCTTGGCTTGTGCCCGAAACATCGATTCTCCTGCTCCTTTGATGCTGCCTGACCTGCTGCGCTTTTCCAGCAACACATTTTTCAGCTCTGATCTCCAGCATCTGCAGTCCTCACTTTCTCCTAGAAATTTATGCCAGTAAGGATGTTGTTTTATGAGTTGATGGGTTTCCTCCAGCTGCGAGCGTTTGATGACAGAGGTATCATCCACATAGCGGATCCACAATTTTGGCTGGATACTGGGCAGTGCTGTCCGTTCTAGTCTTTGCATGACATCCTCTGCTATTAATCCTGATATTGGTGATCCCATGGATGTTCCATTGATTTATTTGTATACCTGGGAGTGAAACTGTGGGTCTGAGAGGAGGCCCCCGGTTTGTGTACTTTGGGAATCCATTGAAGCAGGATGTGTTGGATCACTCTGGCTTCATTTTTTGGAGATCAGTTAATTTCCCCTGTCTTGTAGATTTCTTCAGGTAACAATGATGTGGTATTGCAGTTGTGGTGTTGGATCTGTTGCCATCTATTGGTAGGTGTCGGTATCTGCTAGTAGTGTGTTCGCTTTCTCCATGTATTGTGCTCTGTTCAGTATGCCCTTTGTCTGCTGATAGGATTACTATGTTTTTGTTCCTCATGAGTCCTTCTAGGGCTTTCCTTTCTTGTGTGTTGAGGGTGATTCCTTCTGTCCTTCTGCTTCGCATTGGGGTCACTGTCTAGATAGTCTGTTGAGTTTCCTCTGTGAGTCCTTTGTTCTTGAGAGTGGCTTCTAAAGCCGCTAGGAGGTCCATTTTATTGGTGTCTCTTTGGTTGTAATTCAGTCTGCATACCAGTATGGCTTTTTGGTGTCTGTTATTGATTGGTTTGAGAGGTTTTTATCCAAGTGTATGATTTGTTTGTGTTGACGCTGTGGGTGAGTTAGTTTCTTCTGTACGGTTAGTCTTTTCTTTGTCTTGGTCTTCCATTGTTTCATGCAAATGGCTAGTTCTAGTGTAGTTGTTCCGTTCATGCTTGGTCGAGTTGGTGTACAAAGTTTTTTGGCACACGATTTCCTGCTCATCTTTGTGGAGGCAGTTGTGGGTATCATTAACCACTACCCATAGCATTCTGCGGCTGTTATGTTCTGCTATTTTCTGCGCTAATTGGATGTTGAGAGGTTGTATATATATTGTACGTTGTGGTCACACCTGTTTTCTGATGCATTCATGCAGGAAGTGGAGTTGCTCATGTGTAGCGCTCTCAGATGGCAGAGGTTTCCCATCGTCAGACAGTTTCAGAGTGTTGTGCCTGGAGTTGTTGAGAGTATTCATGAAGATTTGTAGTTTAGGTTGTGGATGAGATTATTGACTTGCTTGCTGAGCCGGTAAGTTTGTTTGCAGCTGTTTCATCATCATGCAAGGTCACATCATCAGTGCGCCTCCGGTGAAGCATTGGTGTTCTGTCCCACTTATTATTTACTTGTCTGGTTCTGCTGGGGTTGGTGGTGTCATTTCCAGGTTTGTTGTTGGTTCTGTTTCTTATTGGTTGGTATGTGGGGTCCAAATCTGCATGTTTGTTAATGGAGTTCTGGTTGAATATCAGGCTTCCAGGAATTCCCAAGTCTCTGTTTGGCTTGTCCAATTTGAATGGGACAATGTATCCATCTAGGAAAGCCAAACAGAGACTTGGGAATTTCTGGAAGCCTGACACTCAACCCAGAACTCCATTAACAATAATGTAGATTTGGCCCCAAATACTAACCAGTAACTAACAGAACCAACAAAAACAACCAGGAATGACACCACCAACCCCAGCAGAACCAGACACATAAATAGCAAGTGGGGCAGAACACCAGTGCTTCACTGGGGGTGCACGGATGATGTTGTTTAGCATGATGGTAAAACATCTGTGAACAAACTTACTAGCTCAGCAAGCAAGTCAACAGCTTCACTTGTGATAATGCCAACCTTGTAGTATTGCATTGGCTGTCATGTTTTATTGGTGTGATAACTTATTTTATTGAGATTATGAGTTGAGGTTATGAGGAATGCTGTGCAAGTTTACTTTAAACATTATTGTCTTATGATCTAGGCTGGGGTCATTCAAGAGTGAACCTCCAGTTCCACGACAGAGAACTGAGAGACAGAAGAGAGCCCCAACAAAAGAAGAACATAGAATAATGCCAACTCAGGTTTGTTGTATTTTTTAATGTTTCACTGTCAATCTGCATTTCATTGTTTCCATGCCTGAGTTCAGGCTGTCTTCTCAACAAAACCTTTTGGATTACATGTGGACCAACACAGATACAAATTGTGTTGTGTAAGGCAATCACACAAATGTGAAATTCTCTATCTGGCCTTTGTGATAACACAGTAAATTTTGGACAGGCGAAACATAAACTTAGCCAGCACTTCTAAACTTCCTTTTTTTTCTTCTTAATTCACGGGATGTGGGCAGTACTGACCCGGCCAGCATTTATTACCCATCCCTAATTGCCCAGAGGGCAGTGTAAGAATTAACCACATTGTCATGGGTCTGGGGTAATTTGCAGGCCATATCAAGTAAGGATGTCAGTTTTCTTCCCTAAAGGACATTAGTGAACCAGGTGGGATTTTCCGATAATCGAGAGTCGTTTCATGGTTACCAATAGACGTCTAATTCCAGATGATTGTGGAATTCAAATTCCACCATCTGCCGTGGCAAGATTCGAACCTGGGTGCCCAGACATTGCCAGGATCTCTGGATTAATAGTGTACCAATAATACCACTGGGCCGTCATCTCCCCTGAATTATTATTTGCCTTTTTTCCTTATGTGATCCGGAACCACATGCCATAGTGTTAAAGGTTTAGATGGAGAGAAATTTCTTAAGTGTGTACAAGACAATTTTCTGATTCAGTATGTGGATTTACCTACTAGAGGTGCAAAACTTGACCTACTCTTGGGAAATAAGGCAGGGCAGGTGACTGAGGTGTCAGTGGGGAAGCACTTTGGGGCC
>NC_057731.1:31654795-31693980 GCF_004010195.1 Chiloscyllium plagiosum
AATACAGGGAGAACTAGCCATTTGGATACAGAACTGGCTCAAAGGTAGAATATAGAGGGTGGTGGTGGAGGGTTGTTTTTCAGACTGGAGGCCTGTGACCAGTGGAGTGCCACAAGGATCGGTGCTGGGCCCTCTACTTTTTGTCATTTACGTAAATGATTTGGATGCGAGCGTAGGAGGTAGAGTTAGTAAGTTTGCAGATGACACCAAGGTGTAGTGGACAGCAAAGAGGGTTACCTCAGATTACAACAGGATCTTGACCAGATCGGCTAATGTGCTGAGAAGTGGCAGATGGAGTTTAATTCAGCTAAATGTGAGGTGCTGCATTTTGGGAAAGCAAATCTTAGCAGGACTTATACAATTAATGGTAAGGTCCTCGGGAGTATTGCTGAGCAAAGAGACTTGGAGTGCAGGTTCATAGCTCCTTGAAAGTGGAGTCGCAGGTAGATAGGATAGTGAAGAAGGCGTTTGGTATGCTTTCCTTTATTGGCCAGAGTATTGAGTACAGGAGTTGGGAGGTCATGTTGCGACTGTATAGGACATTGGTTAGGCCACTGTTGGAATATTACGTGCAATTCTGGTCTCCTTCCTATTGGAATGATGTTGTGAAACTTGAAAGGGTTCAGAAAAGATTTAAAAGGATGTTGCCAGGGTTGGAGGATCTGAGCTACAGGGTGAGGCTGAACAGGCTGGGGCTGTTTTCCCTGGAGCGTCGGAGGATGAAGCGTGACCTTATAGAGGTTTACAAAATTATGAGGGGCATGGATAGGATAAATAGACAAAGTCTTTTCCCTGGAGTCGGGGAGTCCAGAGCTAGAGGGCATATGTTTAGGGTGAGAGGGGAAAGATATAAAAGAGACCTAAGGGGCAATGTTTTCACGCAGAGGGTGGTACGTGTATGGAATGAGCTGCCAGAGGAAGCGGTGGAGGCTGGTACAATTGCAACATTTAAGAGGCATTTGGATGGGTATATGAATAAGAAGGGTTTGGAGAGATATGGGATGGGTGCTGGCAAATGTGACTAGATTGGGTTGGGATATCTGGTCAGCATGGATGGGTTGGACCGAAGGGTCTGTTTCCATGCTTTACATCTCTATGACTCTAAGTCATGTGTACAAACCATCTAGATTATGATAGTGTTGGACCAGCAATCCAAAGGCACTGATTTTAAGAGTTCAATTGAAGTTCTTTTTCTTTTCATTCATTCAGAGAGGTTTATTGCTCAGAGGGCATTTGAGAGACAACCCCATTGCTGTGGGTTTGGAGTCACATATAGGCCAGACCAGGAAAGGGTAGCAGTTTTGTTCTCAAAAGGATTTTGGTGAACCAGATGAGTTTTTTCCAACAATGGATTCATTGTCATGATTAGATTTCCAGATTTTTATTGAATCCAATTCAAATTTCACCATCTGCCATGGCAGGGTTTGAACCTGAGTCCCTAGAACTTGGGTCTCAGGATTAACAGTCCAGCAATTGCATCACTGGGCCATTGCTTCCCCTGTTGTGTTTAGTACCCTGCGGCTAGCAACAAAGGTGAGAAAGAATTACTGATTCTGGAAGCTCAACTCTATTAAATAAAACAAAGCCAATTCACTAATAACCTTTTTTCGAGAATCATATCTGTATGACCACTGGTCTGGTCTGTGTGACTAATGTCCTGTTAAGGATTTATTCTGAAATGCCCTGTTAAGTGGCTTAGCTAGGCCCTCTTCCATAAGCCAGTAAGATGCAGGAGGAGTAGGCCATTCAGCCCATTGAGTTGCACCTCCATTCAATGAAATCATGGCTAAATCAATGCTCAACCCCACTTTCTTGTCTTAACTATAATCCTTGATTCCCTTACTGATTAAAAATTTGGCTGTCTCAGCCTTCAATATATAATTAATGACCAAACCTTAACAGCAAAAACAGGAAAAGAATTCCACAGACTCACAACCTCCTGAAAGAAGAAATTCCTCCGCATCTCTGTTTTTAACTGTGCGATCCATTATTCTGAAATTATGCTGTCTGGTCCTAGATTCTCCCACCCTGGGAAACAACCTTTCCACGTCTACTCTGTCAAGTTTCCTGAAACTCTTGTATGTTTCAATAAAGCTGACTCTCTTTTCTGCTAAATTTCAATGAGCACAGGCCCAACCTACTCAACTTATCTTCATAAGACAATCCCCGCATACCTGATGTGAGCCTAGTGAACCTTCTCAGGATTGCCTCCAAAGCCTGCATATTTTTTCTTTACATAAGGGGCCCAAACCTTTCACAGTATTCCAGCTATGGCTTGACTCATGCATTGTATAGTTTTAGTAAAATTTCCCTACTTGTATACTTCATATCCTTTGAAATAAAGGACATTCCATTTATTTTCCCTATTACCACCTGAACTTGGATGCTAGCTTTTTGTGATTCATGTACAAGCACTCTCAGAACCTCTATTCTGTAGTTTTCTGTAGTCTGTCTTCATTTAAATAATACTTCACTCCACTACCCTTCCTGGCAGTGTGCTTAGCTTTCACCCACTCGTATAGACCTGCCTATATCCTTCTGCAAACTCTTTATCACCTTCACATCTATTTGTGTCATCCACAAACTTTGCTATAGTATATTCACTTACCTCATCCAAGTCGTTCATATATATTTTAAATAATTACGGCCCTAGCACTGATCCCTGCGGCACACCACTAGTTACAAGTTGCCATCCTGAACGTTGTATCCTAACTCTATTAGTTAGCCAGTCTTCTGTCATGAGCAGTGAGGGATGGATAAGAAATGTGACCTTGCCTGCATACTATGGAGTCATGCAGCATAGAAACAGGCCCTTTGGCATACTATGTCTATGTCAATCAACAAACACCAAATGACATGAATCCCATTTAACTCCATAGCCTACAGTGCCCTGGCATTTTAAATATACATTGACATGTTGCACGAGTACCATCCTCCATCCCTCTCTCAGGCAACACAGTCATACTTCTACCACCCTGTGGATGAAAATATTTTTTCTCCAATCTCTTCTAACCCGATTACTCCTCACCCTAAACTTATGCCTCCTGGTCTCAGACACATTTGCCAAAGGGAAAAGATTCTCACAATTTATTCTGTCTATGCCTTTCAAAATTTTGTACTCCTCAATCGGATCTCCTCCTCAGCCTCCTCTGCTCCAAAAAATAAACCCAGCCTGTCCAGTCTCTTATAACTGAGACTTTTCATTCCAGACAACATGCTGATGATCTATTTTCTTTCAATGCCTTTTAGTTTTAATCCTCATGACCTATAGCTCACTGGAATACTTCCTGGATCTAAGTTTTTGGAACTTGTATTGTTATTCAACTCTTTTCATTAAAAATCTGGATCTTATAAATCTACTCAGCTCTAAAACCAAACTTTTTGTTCCAATGATTTAACTGGAGCAGTGCAAAATCAAACATTAGCAAACAAGTTTGTAACTGAATTCCAGTTATGAAAATATCAAAAAGTCATTTTAAATGAAGCAGGAATTAAATTTGAGAGTCAACCCAGTGATGTACAAACAGTACTTAGTTTTTTTAATTTAAATTGCAGTTTTAAAAGTTTGGTTTAGCCTTTTTTTCCCTAACTGTAGTATGATCTTCTTAAATAATATGGAATATTAAGGCTCTTTATTATGCCCTTCCACTATTGGTCCCACTTTTTCTTAAGTGATTCCTAAATAAATACTGAATACATGGAATAAATCTGACCTGTTAAAATGGCATTTAAATAGCTTGAAATAAAGGAAAATGTGAGCAGTAAATTCAAGCTGTTAACTTGGAGATTTATGTAAATGATCTTACCTAGATTTTTAAATTTAAAAAATTATTTAATTTTTGAACAGTCTGCTTCTATAAATCACTTATTTTTAAAAGCTGAAGAAAATGGATGAATCTCATCAAGAAGCCACTGAAAAGGAAGTTGAAAGGATCTTGGGACTGCTACAGGAATACTTCAAATCTGACCGTGAGTATGGTACATGCAGCATGCTAACTTCTGGACCTTTGTTGCTATTCTTTACAGTTAAAACTCTTGACACAATTCTGAAACAATCTTTGCCACTACTATTTAAGAGTTTCAAGTTGAGTAATGAAAACTAGAACTATGTTTTATGTAATTTTGTAGTAGTAAATGTACTTAACATGACAACGAAAGGACTGGACTATTTCTCGTACTCAAAATTTGACTTGGATGTAGAACTTTGTCCAATTGATACCATTGCGTAATACTTTTTTTTTCATTCACTCTTAATCAGCCATATATGCATATATATTTTGATTGTTTCATTCTTTGCCTCATAATCTTGTGTTTCACATTTGATTCTTTTTAATTCATTCATGAGGTATGGGCATTACTGATTAGGTCAGCATGTATTGCCATTCCTTAATTGCCCTGGATAAGTGTTCATTTTGAACATAATGGTGGTTGATGTTCGACTTGCTTAACAGGAATTACTCTTGATCTCAGTCAATTCCATTGATCTTGCAGACAGTCCCATTCCATCTACAGAATAACTTTGAACAATGTTGGGCGGCATGGTGGCACAGTGGTTAGCACTGCTGCCTCACAGCGCCAGAGACCCGGGTTCAATTCCCGCCTCAGGCGACTGACTCCCCGAATCTGCGTGGGTTTCCTCCGGGTGCTCTGGTTTCCTCCCACAGTCCAAAAGATGTGCAGGTCAGGTGAATTGACCATGCTAAATTGCCCATAGTGTTAGGTGAGGGGTAAATGTAGGGGTATGGGTGGGTTACGCTTTGGCGGGTTGGTGTGGACTTGTTGGGCCGAAGGGCCTGTTTCCACACTGTAATGTAATCTAATCTAAAAAAATGTTAAATCACTGAATTGTTTGAAGTGACCTAATTTAACGAGCAACCTTGGCCTTCAGAACTTTATGGTGGGAACCAACTGTTGCAGGTGCATTTTATCCTTTGCTCAACATTCCTATTTTCAGCAGTTTAATCTCTGCCTCATCTCCACATTCATGGAAGTACATCACACAATACTGCCAGAACATTGCTATATTGCATTCTACCACTGTTTACATACCTCAACAATACAATACAATAACAACTTCTATCTAATCATGTATAATTCATTCATCTTTCTCATCATTCACTTTGTCTGCATCTTCTGTTTGTAAATTATAACTCTTTTTGCTTTCAAGCAATGACTATTGAGACACGATTTTAGTTTAATTAGCTGATTTCCAAATCTGGTATTTGCTCAACCATAAAGTATATTTTAAAAAGGTTCATACAATTAGGATTTGAAGAGAGAATGCAACCTTGTGAAGATTGTAATTTTGTGAATGTATTTTTACAGCTGAGACACCAATCAATTTCTTTGACTTTGTAATTGATCCACATTCTTATGCACGGACTGTAGAGAACATATTTCATGTGTCCTTCATTGTGAGGGTAAGTGTTACATAAAATAATTGACTGGAAGGGCAACTACTTTCACCAAACTTCCCTCTGCCAAAAGAGTACATCAAAGCCTTGTGTAAGAGGAGAAATTTCACCTTGCGAGAGCAAGATGCTGTTTTCTCCTGATCTGTAAACGTCTTGCTCTGTTGTCTCATGAATGTTGATCATCCTTGTGGCTATTCATTTGCAGGATGTTATAGTTTGGGTTATAGCTGTTATTGTTTGATAGCTCTACCAAGGCCTCTGAACAGTGTGCCTTCTCTAACCTAACAGTGCTAAAATTTGTTTGTAACGTCACTGCTGCCTGGTTCACCTGAGACCAACTATTATAGTACAGATTAGAGAATTTTTTTCTGTAAAGGATTATTTCCTACGTTGTACCTCAAGGGTCCATTTTGTACAAATAAGTTGATATAGAAACTTCCCTTGTGCATCTAATACTGTATTGAATTTGTAGCCTTTGCTTGAGACTGTTAAGTGTTGATTCCAGCTTGGGCAGTACTTTGTAGATGCATCTATAATGTAGAGTACTTTTAGTTGTACCTTTAGCAATTTCCCCATTGTAGTTGAATGTTTAGTGAGCATGACGGAATCATTGGAATGCAAAGTTTCTTTTTTATAAAAGTTGAGTGGGTTCAAGGCCCTTTATGTGCACTAATTGCATCTGGTCGGGTGTTCTACTGACACTGTGCTTTGCAGTGTGAAATTCTCCATTTCATAGAGCTTTATTGACCATTAAATCTAGTTCCAACTCTGGATATTATCTATAATTATGGTATAATATCATTTCAGGATGGATTTGCTGCCATTGGACTTGATCAAGATAAACTACCGATCATTGGTGAGTTACTGTAGCGATTTATCTGGAGACTTCTTTTACAGCTGGGCTCAATTAGTACTAATGTTTATCTATTGCATAGAATAACTTCTGTCTTTTTGAAAAGATAACTGAATCCCATTGCATTATTTGAAGAATAACATTGGCATTCTCTCAGGTTTCTGGTCAATACTTATCCAAAGTATTGGTCATGTATCCGATTTCTGTTTGGAGGACCCTGCTATACATTAGTTGATTGTTCAGAGTGTATTGGGTACCCCAGGGAATGCAAAATGCCCTCTGCAAATGCAACTCCTTCCCTTTTTATATTTGGAAGTCATGACCAGAGCTCAGTCTGCTTGTAACTATAATTTGTAAAAAGGATCTGAAACATAAGTAAATTGTCTTTTTTTTTGTAAAAGGAGTGGACCAATTTATTGTATATATTTTCATAATGATTATATTTATGTTGTCAATGTTTTAGAGAACAGATCCATCTTCACCATCACGTACAAACAAATCTCCAAAATTGGTGTTGTTAAGCTTGCAGATAACTCATTTTATCAAACCTGTTCTTCTGTCTGTATGCATAAATCTTCTGCTTGAACAGGACTACAATTGTAGCTTTCTTTTGTGATTTGATGAATCACAAAGTGTTTCTCAAAGAAAGATGGGCAGATAGGGTTACACATTAGGGCCTTGACAGTTGCAAGCACAGCCACCAATGGTAGAATGATTAAAAGTGGATGTGTAAGAGGTCATAATTGGAGCAGCACAGGCATCATGGAGGTTTCCAGAGCTGGAGGGACTTGATATCAAATCAAAAAGTCATGGGAAGAATTTGAAAAAAAAGAATGAGAATTATAAAACTGAAGTGCTGCTTACGTAGGCCATATGGCACAGAGATGGGCCATTTGGCCCAGTTCATGCCGGTACCTATGCACCCACTTGAGTGGCTTCCTTCCTTTCCTTATCTAAATCTACCATCCTAACCATCTATTTCTTGCTCACTGATCTATTTGCCTAACTTTCCATTAAACATCTATAGTATTCATTTTCAACTACACCTTTGGAGGAGTGAGTTCAATATTCTCACCAGTTTTTGGGTAAAATAAGTTTTGAATTCCTTCTTGGATTTCTTGGTCATTACCTTGTGTTTATGGCTTCTATTTATGTTCTTCACATAAGAAAATTTTCTTTCCACTGATTTTGAACTTCTGATCTTGGTTTTCATGCTATTCTGTGAACTAAAGTGCAGCCTATCATTGTCCACCATGTAAGATTGATGATTAGGTGTTAAATTGTTCTGGATTGAATCAACATGTGTCTCAATGCAATTCTTAGATAACAGTATAATTTTCTGGTTTCTCAGAAAAGCTGTTCTCTTGGCCTTGGGTTGAGATACACCATTTGTAATGAAATGTGAGTTGTTTGTTATGTTGGCCAGCAGCCAATGAGATCTTATGGATTACCTTGCTTAGAATATTTGAGGCATTATGTTAGCATCGAGTCAATAAATCTATTAACTTGAACCGATTTCAAGACATGGCCAGGTCCCTGATATTTGTCAATGGGTATAAAATAGACCAAGATTAATCATAAGTGTGCGTGTATTATCAAAGGAAATATGAATTTTTGTGATATTTATTTTCAGAGCCAGTAAATGAAGCTGTTGATAATGAAAGACCACAACAACAAAGGCAACAAACAGTTATTTCTTTGAGTCAGCAGGAGTGGAAAGTAGGTATAGTAACTTGAGACTTAAAGAAAATTAACTATACTAAGGCCATTTTGAAGTTTTTAATCAAGTTTAAGTTGAGAGAGGCTTTATTCTGAACTGTCTTGCAATCAAAAGATTTTGTTCAGGATTTTTAAGTATTCCATACACTGTGTTAAGGGAGATAGTGATGCAGTAGTGATGTCTCTGGACTAGTAATTCAGAGCCCCAATTTGATATTCTGGAGACGTGTTTGAATCCCACCATAGCAAATGTTGGAAATTTGAATCCCATTTTTAAAAAAATCTGCAATTAAAAGATGTAATCACTGTTGATTGAACCAACAGGTTTTTAAATTCACTGTTGCCCTTTTGAGGGAAGGACATTGTTGTCCTTACCTGATCTGGCTTTTGTGATACCAGACCCACAGTAATGTGGTTGGCTCTTAATTGCCCTCTGCAATGGTCCTAGTAAGCCACTCAGTGGGCAATAAATGCTGGTCAAGCCAGCAATGCTCACATCCCATTAATGAATTAAGAAACAATTTTGTAGGATGACATGTAAATGTCATAAGGAGAAAGTAAGGACTCCAGATAGAGTCATAGAGATGTACAGCACAGAACAGACCCTTCTGTCCAATTCGTCCATGCCGACCAGATATCCCAGCCCAATCTAGTCCCATTTGGCAGCACCCGGCCCATTATCCCTCCAAACCCTTCCTGTTCATGTCTCCATCCAGATGCCTTTTAAATGTTGCAAGTGTACCAGCCTCCACCACTTTCTCTGGCAGCCCATTCCATACACGCACCACCATCAGCATAAAAAAGTTGGTGTGTGGTGATGGGGAAGGTAGCTTGGAAGGTGATAGGTGAATGCAAGTGGGGGGTGATGGTGATAGGTCAGAGTTGTGGGTGGAGCGGATAGGTGGGAAGGAAGATGGATAATGGGATAGTTCAAGAGGGCGGTGCTGAGTTGGAGGGGTTGAATCTGGGATGAGGTGGGGGGGGGGGGGGAAGGAGAGATGAAGTTAACATGCTCACTTATTCTAATTGACTGCTGACAGATACTTTGAATCTTTAAAATACCATGAGTGCTGTGATATTTTGCTTCATAGAATCTCTGCAGTGTGGAAGCAGGCCATTTGGCTCATCATGTCCACACTGACCCTCCAAAGAGCATCCCATCCAGATCCCACCTCCCCCACCCTATCCTGTAATCCTGTATTTCCCATGGCTAATCCATCTAGCCTGCACATGTTTGGGGATTGTGGGAGGAAACCAGAGCACCTGACAGCAACCCATGCAGACATGGAGAATGTACAAACTCCACAGTCACCTACAGAAATATACCTGGTTCCCTGGCACTCTGATGCAGCAGTGTTAACCAACCGCTGAGCCACCATGCTTGGATGTAGAAGTAACTTGTATTAGGCAAATTGTAGTGAAATGAAAGCAGAATTCTTTATCATATTTATTATTATAGTAGACCCCCTGTTGGGTCGATAAACCAGCATTTCTGATTTATGTAGTTAACAAACCAGTTAAGCTTTTCATTTTCATAATTTAGGTTTCATTATTTTAAATAACATTTGAATTATG
The DNA here is from genome assembly GCF_004010195.1 of Chiloscyllium plagiosum. Classification (NCBI taxonomy): domain Eukaryota; kingdom Metazoa; phylum Chordata; class Chondrichthyes; order Orectolobiformes; family Hemiscylliidae; genus Chiloscyllium; species Chiloscyllium plagiosum. Next base: position 31,664,357 of record NC_057731.1, read on the forward strand.
TACATGTGTTACAAATACTAAAATACTTATTTTAATTCTTGCAGGAAATAATTGACACATTTGAAATTGCAGATGCCATGATACCACCAGCCAAGCAAGGGGACTGATTAAATTCTTTGATATATTCAATGTGCGTAGGTTTTTAACCTGTTTATTTTTTATCAAGTGGACAATTCAGAATACTAATGTTTGTCATCTCAATTTTTTAAAATAAAGTATTTAGACAAGTTAGTGTTTCATTTGGACTGAAGTGTCGCCTTCATTGGACAGTGTGCTGTACAAGTAACATTTTTATAACTTGTGCACTGAAAATTGTATCCCAGATTTTATTAAACAAGTTATGCAACAGCACAATTCCAAAAGACCTTATAGTTCATGCTATTGAGGTGTGAAATTCTACAGTAGTACCATCAATGTATGTACTGCCAGTGACATCAGCTGATAAAACAACCATCAATCTGAGCTAACTAAAGTTAAATTAACTAAAGGATCACTTATGGCATTAACTATACATGGGTTGTAGGCCACAGGAATGGAAATCTTTATCACAACAGAATTAAAATAAATTTGAAGGTGTATGCAGTAATTACTTGTAAAATAAAGATTAATAAAAATTGAAATTTTTAATCAATTAACCTTAAGTAAATTTCTAAATCCAAAATTCAGTATTCCCTTATCTTTTTCTATGTCCTTTACCTAATTGGGCTAGCAAATGGCCTGTGTACCTGCACGACATACTCCATTTAAAATCTTCAATTTGTAGTACATTTCCTTTTTACATTTGTTTAATGTAGATTAGCAAGAAAATGGGCATATGTTCTGTAGTGTGTTCCACTGATCTTATCACATTTTGAATACTCCAATTTAAAATCAACTTTGACTGTAATTGTCCTAAAATGTGCACTTTTTGATTACTGTTCAACACTTTGTTTACAGGTGCCTTATCGAAAATCTCTGCAAGAAATAAAGATGTAATCTTCAAAGTGATGATTATTTTGTATATTTAACTGAGAAAGTTTGTACAGCAATGTAATAAACATTACACAAATGAACATGGTAATTTTTATTTTTTTTTAATTAACAATCCCAGCTCCTTTTTGTCTGGACGTAGTCGTGAATTGTGTTTTTTTAATAAAATAAATTGTTTAATTTTCCTGTTGTTGGTTCTTGTTTTTTAAAAAAATCCATGAGCAAAATTTATATACAAATGCAGGTTGACTGGAAACATTAACTATCAAATTCTTGACAAGTAAATGAATTTATCACTAAATTCATAACATAAGGCTATGATCAAATCTGGAGAGGTGAATAAATTCCACTCTCTTCACTCCTGAGGTTGGTATTACAACACGTTTTCTTCCCAATTTGACAAAGATGAGGAGTTAATTTTATTGTAAACTCACTTACTAAAAGAATGAACATTAAGATAGTAAAGCATGTCTTGAACTGCATAATGTATATACATACACTGATATGAAAACAAACTGAACAAGATGAAGTTTGAAGGGCTGTAGAATTGAAGAACAATTAGTTATTAAGTGAAGCAATTTGATCTTGAGGTTCTGGCAGGATTTTGTGATTGAAGTGGTGTTTTCCTGGATGAAGTACACCATTTCTGAAAAGATAGATTCCTTCTTGATATTTCAGATTGTCTCTTTCTATAGCAAAAACATAATCATGCATTCTCAAGAAGTTGTTTTGAGAAATAAATGTTAACCGTTGGCCAAAAATGGAAATAATCCATTTTAAGTGTTCAAGTGGTCCGTTCAGAGTTCCTCTGTGATCCTTGGATGAGATTGGAATCTAAACAATTCTTTGAACTTTTGGGAAGGACAGGAAAGAAGGAAAAGAAGATAGAGCTGTGCTGATAATATGAGATAGTATTAGTACATTAATAATGGAGGAGGTCTGATCAGGAGAACAATGTGTGGAATCTGGGTGGAACTTGAAAGGAAAGGGACAGTAGACATTGCTTGGAGCTATTGTGAGTGACTTCAATTTGCATATAGTCTGGTTAAACAAACTGAGCTCAAGTTGCAGAGGACAGGTTTCTGGAAAGTAGAAACCTTATTAAACTGACTTTTAAATTTCTATTAGGTATTTAGAATCATAGAATCCCAACAGTGCGGAAACAGGTGCGGATTTGATGGGCTGAAGGGTCTGTTTCCACCCTGTATGGACTCTATGGGCAGAGATGCTAAATGATTACTTTGTGTCTGTTTTCATCGAAGAAGATACAAGAAATCTACAGATCCAACAATGAGTCAGGTGAGCAGTTGAGGAAATTAGGATTAGTAAGAGTACTAATATTTATTAAATACAAATTTCACTACCTACCTGGTGGAATGGTCAGCTAATGTGTACAGTCCTTTTAGATCATAGAACAGTACAGGCCCTTCGGCCCATGAGGTTGTGCTGAGCATTTAACCTAATCTAAGATCGACCTAATCTACACACCCCTCAATTTACTGCCATCCATGTGCTTGTCCAACAGTCACTTAAACGTCCCTAATGTCGTTGATGCTTTCCTTTATTGGTCAGAGTATTGAGTACAGGAGTTGGGAAAAAAAAAGAGAAAAAGAAAAAGAAAAAAAAGAAAGAAAAAAAAAGTACAGGAGTTGGGAGGTCATGTTGCGGCTGTACAGGACATTGGTATGGCCACTGTTGGAATATTGCGTGCAATTCTGGTCTCCTTCCTTTTGGAAAGATGTTGTGAAACTTGAAAGGGTTCAGAAAAGAATTACAAGGACGTTGTCAAGGTTGGAGGATCTGAGCTACAGCGAGAGGCTGAACAGGCTGGGGTTGTTTTCCCTGGAGCGTCGGAGGCCGAGGGGTGACCTTATAGAGGTTTACAAAATTATGAGGGGCATGGATAGGATAAATAGACAAAGTCTTTTCCCTGGGGTTGGGGAGTCCAGAGCTAGAGGGCATAGGGTTAGGGTGAGAGGGGAAAGATATAAAAGAGACCTAAGAGGCAACTTTTCATGCAGAGGATGTGGTGGAGTATGGAATGAGCTGCCAGAGGATGTGGTGGAGGCTGATACAATTGCAACATTTAAGAGGCAATTGGATGGGTATATGAATAGGAAGGGTTTGGAGGGATATGGGCCGGGTGCTGGCAGGTGGGACTAGTTTGGGTTGGGATATCTGGTTTGCATAAACAGATTGGACCGAAGGGTCTGTTTCCATGTGCACCCAACACTCTGTGTAAAGAACCTACCTCTGATATCTCCCTCATACGTTTCTCCAATCAACTTAAAATAATGACTCCTCGTGACAGCCATTTCTGCTATGGGGAAAGGTCTCTGGCAATCTATGCCTCAAATAACCTTGTACACCTCTATCAAGTCACCTCTCCTTTCTCTCCAGTATGAAAACCCAGCTCACTCAACCTCTCTTCATAAGACATGCCCTCCCATCCTGGCAGCATCCTGGTAAATCTCCTCTGCACCCTCTCTAAAGTATCTACATCCTTCTGATAATGAGGCGACCAGAACTGGACACAATATTCCAAGTGTGGTTGAAACAGGGCTCGATAGGGCTGCAGCAGAACATCGTGGCTCTTAAACTCAATCCCCCTGCTAATGAAAACCAAAACACCATAGGCATTCTTAACAACCCTATCAACTTGGGTGGCAACTTTGAGGGATCTATGCACTTGGACCCCAAGATCCTGCTGTTCCTCCACACTGACAACAATCCTGTCTTTAGTCTTGTATTCAATATTCAAATTCGACCTTGCAAAATGAATCACTTCGCATTTAGCCAGGTTGAACTCCATATGCCACTTCTCAGCCCAGCTCTGCATCCTGTCAATGTCTTGGAGCCTGCAACAGCCCTTGACATTATTTACAACACCAATCACCTTTGTGTCATTGGCAAACTTACTAACCCAGCCTTCCACTTGTTTATCCAAATCATTTATAAAAACTACAAAAAGCAGAGGCCCAAGAACAGATCCCTGCAGGACACCACTGGTCACCGACCTCCAGGCAGAATACTTTCCATCCACGACCACTCGCTGTCTTCTTTCAGCCAGCCAATTCTGTATCCAGACAGCCAAATTTCCCTGTATCCCATACTTCCTAATTTTCTGTATGAGCCTACCGTGGGGAACCTTATCAAATGCCTTACTGAAATCTATATACACACCCCCACTGCTCGACCTTCGTCAACTTGGTATCGTGACATGCTTAAAGAACTCAATCAGGCTTTTGAGGCATGACCTGCCTCCCACAAAGCCATGCTAACTATCTTTAATCAACTATGCTTTTCCAAATAGTCAAAAATCCTATCTCTCAGAATCCTTTCCAATACCTTGCTTACCACAGAAGTAAGACTGACTGGTCTTTAATTCCAGAGATTTCCCTATTCCCCGAGATTTCCCTATTCCCCTTCTTGAACAGAGGAACAACATTTGCCTCCCTCCAATCATTCAGTGCTACTTCCGTGGAGAGTGAGGATGCAAAGATCGTGACCAGAGGCGCAGCACTCTCATTTCTTGCTTTCCGTAGTAACCTTGGATATATCTGGTCTGGCCCTGAGTACTTCTATATCTTGACGCTTCCCAGAATTTCTAGCACATCCACTTCCTTAACATCAATCTGTTCAAGCCTATTAACCTGGTCCACAGTGTTCTCACTATCAACAAGGTCCCTCTCTCTAGTGAATATTGAAGCAAAAAACTCATTCGGGCCTCCCCTACCTCTTCAGACTACAGGCACCAAGTTCCCTCCCCTCTCCCTGATCGGCCCTATGCTCTCTCTGTGTACATGTAGAACGCCTTTGAGTTTTCTATAATCCGTCCCGCCAAGCTTTTTCATGCCCCCTCCTCAGTCCATTTTTGAGTTCTTTCCTAGCTATCCTGTAATCCTCAAAAGCTGTGCCAGATCCTTAATTCCTCAACCTTCAGCTTCCTTCTTCCTCTTGATGAGAAGCTCCTCTGCTCTTGTCATCCATTCCTTGCCTGTCTCAGTGGGACAAAGTTATCCAACACTTGCAACAAGTGCTCCTTAATCAGCCTCCACATTTCTGTTGTGCATTTCCCATAGAACAATTGTTCCCCATTTATACTCCACAGCTCCTGACTAATAGCAGCATAATTTCCTCTCCCCCAATTAAATACCTTCCCATACTGGCTGTTCATATCCCTCTCCAAGGCTATGGTAAAGGTGAGGCAGTTGTGGTCACTGTCGCCGAAATGCTCTCCCACTGAGAGATCTGAGACCTGGCCTAGCTCGTTGTCTCGCACCAAATCCAATATGGCCTCCCCCCCCCCAACTGTCTTATCTGCATGTTGTATCAGGAATCCTTCCTGAACACACCTGACAAAATCGGCTCCATCCAGACATCTGCACTAAGGAGTTCCAATCAATATTGGGGAAGTTGAAGTCACCCATAACAACAACTCTATTACATCTGCACCTTTCCAAGACCTGCTTTCCAGTCTGTTTTTCCATCTCTCTGCTGCTTTTGGAGAGTCTACAGAAAACACCCAATAAAGTGACTGCTCCTTTCCTGTTACTGACTTTCACCCATACTGACCTTTTCTGCAGCTATGATGCACTCTAATTAGCAATGTTACTCCCCCTCCCCGTTCTTTTTAAAAGATCCAAACTCTGGAACATCCAGCAACCATTCCTGTGAAATCCATGTCACCGTTATGGCCACAACATCGTAGTTTGAAGTATTGATTCATGCTCTAAGTTAATCACTTATTCCTGACTCTTCGTGCACTGAAACAGTCACACTTTAACCCATCCCTTTACCCCATCAATCGTGTATCCTTCCTGATAGATGCTCTACATTCTATTTCTGCTTGTTCAACAACTACCCTCTCCTTTGATCTGTAGCTCTGGTACCAATCCCCCTGCCAAATTAGTTTAAACACTCCCAAAGTGCTCTAGCAAATCTCCCAGCCAGGACATTGGTGCCCCTCCAGTGCAACCCATCCTTCATGTACAGGTCCTACCTTCCCCCGAAGGTACCCCAAAGATCTACATATCTGAAGCCCACGTGTTTAGCTGCACTCACTCCCTGTTTCTCGCCTCACTAGCACGTGGCACTGGTAATAATCCTGAGATTTCTACTCTGCTCATCCTGCTTTTTAGTTTCCAACCTAACTCCCTGAAATCACTTTTTAGATCCTCATCCCCTTTCCTAATTATGTCATTGATGCCAATGTGCACCACAATGTCTGGCTGCTCACCCTCCCCCTTCAGAATCTTGTAGACTCGATCATAGACATCCCGGACCCTGGTACCTGGGAGGCAAATAACTTTCCATCCCTTGGTAAAAGACTGTAAGCATACATCGGATCTACGCTCCTCATGATTTTGTATACCTCAATAAGGTCACCCCTCATTCCCCTACAGTTCAAGAAAAAAAGTCCTATCCTGGCCAACCTCTCCCTACAACTCAGGCCTATTACTCCTGGCAACATCCTCATAAATCTTCTATAAACTCTTTCCAGTTTAACTATGTCTTTCCTATAATAGGGTGACCAAAACTATACACAATACTCCAAGTGTGGCCTCACCAATGACTTATACAACAGTAATATAACATCCCAACTCTTACACTCTAGAGTCAGAGTCCTACAGCACAGAAACAGGTTATTTGGCCCAAACTGGTCCATGCCATCCAAAATGTCCATCCACACTCATCCCATTTCCCTGCACTTGCCCCATATCCTTCTAAACCTTCCTTATTCATATATTTGTCCAAATGCCTTTTAAATGTTGTTACTATACTAGCCTCAACCACTTCTACTGGCAGTCATTCCACATATGTACCATCCTCTGGGCGGCACGGTGGCACAGTGGTTAGCACTGCTGCCTCACAGCGCCAGAGACCCAGGTTCAATTCCCGCCTCAGGCAACTGTCTGTGGGTTTGCATATTCTCCCCGTGAATGTGGGTTTCCTCTGGGTGCTCCGCTTTCCTCCCAAAAATGTGCAGGGTAGGTGAATTGGCCATGCAAAATTGCCCATAGTGTTAGGTGAAAGGGTAAATGTAGGGGACTGGGTTTTGAGTGGGTTGCTCTTCAGAGGGTCAGTGTTGGGCCAAAGGGCCTGTTTCCACACTGTAGGGAATTTAATCTAATCTAAAAGAATTCACAAATGAATACTCCATATTTTGTATGTGAGACATCCCAGTCAGTTATTGTTTTAGTGGTATAGTAGGTCTTAGCTTGCAATTTCCTGGCAAGGCATGATTGAATACAATTAGTAGGAGGAGTTGCATGACGTGGAATTATTGGAATTCTCATGTTGCAAGTCAATATGGTTGTATTTAATACTTATTTTAAGAATACATAATGTATGGTATGAGCTGAATGTAGTAGTATATAAGTTGATATTGGATATGGTACCAACAAAGAATCACAAAAATTCTCTCTCCATCTTTTTCTTGTTCTATCACTTTTTAATTTTATTGATCTTACACCTGCATATTTGATTGCATTGATTTATAATAACCAAATCTAGATAAAAACCATAAAATGTTAAAAGGTATGGACGAGTTGGACGGAAGGGTGTTTCCGTGCTGTACATCTCTATGATATATGTGACATTTCGGTGAATTATAATTATTTCAGAATTTTGGTTGCATTTAACTTTTGAAAGAACAAGTACTTAATGCTGTTAAGATTATCAGTGCATTTGATAAAAATTCATTCGAGCGAGTGATATAGAAGAGAATCACTGGCTTTGAATCACCACCGTACACCTGCTGGTTCTGATAGCAATTTGTTGTCGAAAGCCTAATGTAAAAATTACGTGCCATGTGCACAGAAACCCAGTTTATTCTGCCTAGGTCTAAACTTTTATCTTAAACCCTTGCCGACAGATTAATATCACCACCCTTTGCTACAGACCGAAGCAGTGGAAGGAATTAAAAAGTTGTACAGGTCTGTAGTGACTCATTATTAACCTAATTGAAATGGCTAGCTAGAATATATGAGACGGCACAATTATCAAGTTTGAATATTTTTGTAGGCTGAGTTTAGGTGTTAGCAATATACAAGAAGAAAATTAAACCTACCTTGAAATAATGAGTAAAAGTGAGTTAACAACCAAATTACAAATGTTGTAACTAAAAACGCGTCACCCTCTTTCTCGTTGTTAAATAACGTATCTGGTTGCTAGGTTTTTTCAGTGTTTTGAAGATCCTACAGAAGCACATCGGTTTTACAACTGAACATCTCTTCTCGGAGTTGACATGTGATTTGGTATTATCGTGTTTTTTTTCTCTATCCGGTAAAGCGTCTATTGGAAATGTCAAACGTGTAGGCAGTGGATTGACCGGGACGAAAACACACGACCGTGGGATGTATTCCATCGTGGAATACAAAGGTTTAAAATCCGGTTATCATTGTGGATATTGTAACTCGGACAATGGAAAAGTGTCCACGGGTAAGTCGGAGAAGCTTCGCAGCAGGATCATGTATTTAAACGTGAAGCTTTGTCAATGGCGACAGCAGCTTTGGGACCGAGGCTTCGGCCCAGAGTACAGGCCTCTGCCGCTCTCCACTTTTCACAAGATCCAGCATTTTATGACAACCTGGTGCACAAGCGAGATCGTATTTTCATTCTTTAATCAGCCTTCACGAATGGAGGGTTTTGATTGTTAACTATTTTTTTAAAACTCAAAACCTCTTCAATTTTATTAAAGACGCCTATAGATTTCAAACCAATCACGGAAAGTGTGTAACTGATGGTTGTTAGGTGCTCCATTTAAATAAATAAATACTCTGATGTGTGTAAAATCACGCTGCCCTCTCTCCAGGGGAGCGCACTCTTTCAGCGCCTTTCCCCAGCCGCCGGTGCAAAGCAGAACGTGCGCGAGATTCTCCCGCCTATCGCGCGGGTGCACAAACAACGTGCACGCGATTCTCCCACCTATCGCGCGGGTGCACAAACAGAACGTGCGCGCGATTCTCCCGCCTATCGCGCGGATGCACAAACCGAACGTGCGCGCGGTTCTCCCGCCTATCGCGCGGGTGCACAAACCGAACGTGCGCGGCCCCGCATGTGGTCACTGATTGGTTGGACTGGCCTGGGCGCGCGCCTTGGCCTGAACGACAGTTGGACGATGATGGCCGGTGGCAGAGTGCACAGTATCCTCGAGTATTTCACCGCGGATGACGGTTATAAATGTGGTTACTGTAAGGGGTCTTCCAGCAGTTATTCCAATGGTGAGAGGTTATCCCTGTCTTTGGATGGGAATAAAATACTCTGCATAAATATTCAGTGATACAGGAGCGGAAGGTGTTTATGCAGAAATAATGAACCAGGCTTCCTTATTTCCGAGGCCACACAACCAGCTGTGAGGTCTCAGAATCGCTGCAGTTACAGGTTTTTGTAAATTGCAAAAATATATTTTATGTATAAGATCTTTACATACGCGCGCAGATATTCAAATATTTTGCACCTTCTTTCCTCTCCTGTAAAATCTGAGGAGAGGACTCTGATTTCAACATTGCTCAAGCATGCATCATGTTTATTATCGTGACTGAAATGTTGCACTTAAGTATGCTTAGTTACGCAAGTCAAATTGAGTTTACTGTTTGAGGATGTTGCCTGCGTTGTTGTTTGAGTTCAGCAGATAGACTTGACAGCTCTGAAAATACGCCTGCAAGTTTGAGTATGTGATGCCTGATTACCTACCATTTGATCACAGTGTGTATATGCAGTTCCCACTGCTTTTAGCAGACATGTTTGTACTAGAAATCTCCTTGTATATGCAACATAAAATATCATGAAGGAAAGAAAGTTGACTATGTTTGCACTTTTCAGATTATATTATGAGACTCAAACACCATAATGCTCAAACAAAATAATTGACGAATTGCTAGTGGATCTGTTGTCCTAATGCAGTCAAAATTGAATCATTTGTGTACTTTTGAGGTTAAAACAATCGTGGGGTTATAGAACCATATTGCATGAAAACAGATCCTCAGTCCAACTAGTCCACACCAACCATGTTCCCAAACTAAACTAGTCCCACATGCCTGCGATTGGCCCATATCCCTCTAAACTTTTCCTATTCGAGTACTTAAATGTTGTCACTGTACCTGCCTCTGGCAGTTCATTCCACCCATGAACCACTCTGTTTTTAATTTTAAAAATTGCTCATACTCTAGCCTTTAAAAAATGTGCCCCCTAGTTTTGAACTCACCCAGTCCCAGGAAAGGACCTTTTGCTTTTCATCTTATCTATGCCTCTCAGAATCTTATAAATTTCTGTAGGGTACACCTCAAGCTCCTACTCCTGTGGGGTGAGGGAGTGGGGAGAAGAGAAGGGTGAAAGTGAGGACTGCAGATGCTGGAGATTAGAGTTGAATGTGTGGTGCTGGTAAAGCACAGCAGGTCAGGCAGCATTTGAGGAGCAGGAGAATTGACGTTTTGGGCAAAAGCTCTTCATCAGAAAAGATCCAGCCTATTTTTATAATTCAAACTCTCCATTCCCAGCAAAATCTTGGTAAATCTTTTCTGAACTCTCTCAAGTTTAATAATATACTTCCTCTAACAGGAGGACCAGAACTGCACACACTATTCCAGAAGAGGCCTCACCAACATCCTGTACAATCTCAACATGACTTCTCAACTCCTATACTCAAAGTAGGAACAAATTATTGCAGTTGCTGGAATCTGTACTAGAAACAAAAAATCCTGGCGATCACAGTAGATCAGGTAGCACCCATGGAGAGAAAGCAAGCTAATGTTTCGAGTCTAGATGACTCTTCATCAGAGCTGACATGAAGTGGAGAGGGGCAGCATTTATGAAATGGATGGGGGAGGGGGAGGAGTTGGAGTGCTGAGAGAGAAAGGATGTTGATTATTCAGACCCTGTAACTATTAGGTCAGATGTAGTGAATTATCTCGTGGTGGCTTTCCAGTAGGTACAGTGTCACAAACCACTGACAGTCCCTGTACTGTAATTACATCATATCCAATCATGATTGTGAATGTAATGAAATCAAAGCAAATATAAATGTACTTTTGCATTAACTGCAAAATTCAAAAGATATTTAGTTTTTTAAAAATTGCAAATAAATTTCAGAATTCTGTCCAAAGCATTCTGTGCTGCACAATGTAATTCTGAAATCCTTGAGTACTGTTTGGATCTTTGCAACTTAAACATACATATGAATGTCCATTGAACTCAAGACCAATTTGTATTTGCAAAATCATGGTTACTCAGTTGAAATAAATGTAATCTATGTTTGTTACTTCAGTAATTTATAGTTTCAGTGAATGCAGAACTCAAGATGAAGTTTGAATTTGTAATATCTGTTCTTATTAATTTTTATTCTTCTGTTGATAACTTATGCACACTTTCCAAGGACAAAATCCTTGTTGTTGGAGGTTGGTTAGCTCAGTTGGCTATATGACGTATGTGATGCCAACAATGTGGGTTCAATTCCTGCACTGATGAAGGTTACCATGAAGGATTCCCTTATTCAAGCTCTCCCATCATCTGAGGTGTGGTGATCCACAGGTTAAGTCACCACCATTCATTTCTCTTTTTAATGACAAAGCAGGCTGTGGTCTGGTAAGACAAACCATGGTGATTTTACCTTTACAATATTTCATTAAAGTTGCATCTTTGTACTGTTATGGATGCAGCTGCGAGGATATGCAAAATGAGCTGGTAATTTCTCCAAATTATGCTGCATTATAGAGTCATACAGTCATAGAGATGTACAGCATGGAAACAGACCCTTCGGTCCAACTCGTCCATGCTGACCAGATATCCCACCCCAGTCTAGTCCCACCTGCCAGCACCCGGCCCATATCCCTCCAAGCCCTTCCTACTCATATACACATCCAAATGTCTCTTTAAATGTTGCAATTGTACCAGCCTCCACCACGTTCTCTGGCAGCTCATTCCATACACGTACTACCCTCTGTGTGAAAATGTTGCCCCGTAGCTCTCTTTTATATCTTTCCCCTCTTACCCTAAATCTATGCCCTCTAGTTCTGGACTCCCCGACCCCAGGGAAAAGACTTTGCCTATTTACCCGATCCATGCCCCTCATAATTTTGTAAATCTCTATAAGGTCACCCCTCAGCCTCTGACACTCCAGGGAAAACAGCCCCAGCCCGCTCAGTCTCTTCCCTATAGCTCAAATCCTCCTCAAGGAGTTAGAAGACGCAATGTTGTCAGCACCATTCATCAAACAACTTGCAATTTTTTCCTTCTTTCTCTCATAGAATGTGGGTGTAGCTGCAAAGTTTATCGCTCATCCCTCCTTTAGTTGAGTGGATTTATAAGCTGCTTCAAAGGGCAGTTAAGAGTGCAGAAAAACAAATGTGAAATAATCATATGTAGATCAGACCAGACAATAATGGCAGACTTCCTTCTCTAAAGGACATCAGAGGTCCAGATGGAATTTTAGAACAATCAAATATATTTTTTTTTCCAGATTTTAAACTTTTAATTTAAATTCATCAACTACCATGTTGTATTTGATCCCATGTCCCCAGAGCATCACCTGTGCTTCTTGATTACGAGTCTAGTGACAAAACCACTATGTCGTAATTTCTCCACAAAATATCTCCATAGGAATATTGACCCAATAGATGCTATATCACTTCAATAAGCACAAGTTGTTTAGCAGTCTTCAGAACTTCCACCCTTTAATCAATTTTAAAAGAAAATTATTTCTGTCAAAAAAATCATTCATGTACATAAAGTACATCTGTATAAAATGCTGAAGTAATTCTTATAGAATGGGTAATTTTTTTCCTACTATTCATACTGGCAGGGAAATGCCTTTTATATTTGTGATTGTTTTGGGTACATGTGCATTCAGGTGAGAAGCTGAAAGTGACATATCTGTGAAAGTTAGAGATGATCAGATGAGTTGCTGATTTTTCATTTTAATTGAACAGTTGCCGAGCTGTTTGGGTCTGGACATTGCTGCAATTTTAGCTGAATAAATAAACAAGCTATTAAAATGGAAACATTCATTTTGTAATTAAGTCTAATGTTCATGGCTGCTGTTGTACTAAGCATTTTGAAAGCAGTAGAATGACTATTTCCCTAATTGCACACAGATCTTGTTTTGAAAATAACAAAAAAATTTTTGAAAAGAATTCAGAGATGTAAGAAATAAAGCATTGGCACAAATTATTATGTATGGATGTGACTGGGTAGGGAAGGTTTGAGTATAAAGAAAGGCGGGGACTTTTTGCACTGGTGCGTAGGAGGTTGTTACAGATAGTTAATTGTAGTTGTCTTTTCCCTAGGATGAAACAGTTCAAGACTCGGGGGCACAATTTACAGTGAAAGGAGAGAGATTCAGAAAAGATGAGGGGCAAGTTTTTTACAGGAAGTGGATTGCGTGTGGAATGAACTTCCTGAGGAAATGGTGGATATGAGTATAATTATAATGTTGAAAAGACATTTGGATGGATACTTGAATAGGAAAGGTTTGGAGAGATATAGGCAGGGGCAGACAGTTGGGACTAGTTTAGTTTGGAATTATTTTTGGCATGGACTGGTTGGATCGAAGGGTCTGTTTCTGTGTTGTGTGACTCTGACCCTATAAATGTCTGAAGTGATTAGTTAAACAAGGCACTAGGTTTTATGAGAAAATGTTTTCACTGAACCACGTTTGTTCAGAAATTCAGTTGGACTCAACTTTGCATTACTTTTCACTTGAGCCCTCGGTCCTACATGGTCAGGCTAGCTGTATGTGCAGTTATGTAGAGATTGAGGTGTTCTACTGAAGCTGTCATTGACCACACAAACTCTTGCTTTTGAGACTCCTTTCCCTTCCACATTGCTTGCAAAGTTCAAGTCTTAGCTCAATGTTTCTCAAACATTTTTAGGTGAAGGATCGTTTTCAAAAGGATTCATAATCATGTTCTACACCAATGTAAATTATAATACACTCCTTGTACTTTTATATTTCTGAATGTAAGGTCGCTGACCTCTCGAAGTGGTTTCCATAAATGTTTTACAGGGTGACTTGATATAGTGAATATTGATGTGGCTGGTAATCGGAAAACCTTTATCATTTCATTAGCTGAAAGATGCTGTGTACTGGCCTGTTTGTCCTAGGGTATGTAGCATTAGTGCCATTGGGTTTCTGTCAGAATTGAGGCATTGAATCTTAGTTTGATTGCTGTTCTGGACCCAAATTTGAAGCTGCCCAGTCCCCAGCCCTGCTTTAATATTCTTAATGTGACTGTCTCCTCATTCAGGATTCTCTGACAGTCAGAACCTCATTAATCCAGTTTGATATTTTCAGCACTATTTTGACCCAGTGTCTGTTTAGTGATTGTTTCCACATGTCTTGCTAGAAACAGGCTTTAGTGACATTATTCTACATGACCCCTGGAGCATTGCCAGTTTGCATGGATTCCATTTTGAGAGCTACTGCCTTAGTTTTCCACTTGCTAACTAAAGATAGCTGTATGAATGACAGACTTCTTCATTAACCCACAATTCTAGTGTCCATTTTCATTAAAATTTCTGTTTATCATGAACTTTCAATAATTGTCACTAGAGAGAGAGAGAGAGAGAGACCAGTGGTGGTGGGTTTCACTTGTGGATCACCATGCCTCAGGTAAGGGGTGAAGTTGAGAAGGTGGGATCTTTGTGGCAAGATCAGCTGGTGCAAACATTGAACTTATGCTGTTGGCATCATTCTGCATTAAAAGCCAGTCATCCAGCCAACTGAGCTGACCAACTGAAGCATGATGACTACCTGTCATGCCTCTCATGGGAGAAATGCCCTATTTTTCTCTGGGACTATGATAACTTTTATAAAGAGGAGATCATGGAATTTCAGCTATGCTGCTTTGTCCATTACTCCCTTTACTTGATTGTTGACTTTTTCCGAATGCTTCAGCACAACTTCTGCTATATTTAGACAACACCTTATTTCTCCATTGACTTTTTGTTGCTGCCTTTTTCTTGAAATTATTTCTTCACTGGTTAAGCGCCTACTTACATTCTTTCAATCTTCTATGTTTTCCTCTCTTCCTGGGTTCCCTGAAAAGCTGATTGGCAGGTTTTATGCATTGATTAGGAGAAAGTGAGGATGGTAGATGCTGGAGTATCAGAGTCGAGTGTGGTGCTGGAAAAACACAGTGGGTCAGGCAGCATCCGAGGAGCAGGAGAAATAACGTTTTGGGCATAAGCCTTTCACCAGGAATGAGCCTCATTCATAATGAAGGGCTTATGCCTGAAATGTCGATTCTCCTGCTCCTCAGATGCTGCCTGACCTGCTGTGTTTTTCCAGCACCACACTCTCGAATTTTATGCATTGATTCCTTGGCCCCTGATGCATTGAAAATGCATAACTTGGACTTAATAACATTTATGAGAGGAGGTATCTGAACACTGGTTTTGCTAGTAATGAATGGATTCTGTGTAAAATTAAGAGCTTATTGGATGTTGGTTAGCTCAGTTGACTGGACAGTTAGTTTGCAATGCTGAGTCATGCCAACAGCTTGGGTTCAATCCCCACACTAGCTGAAGAACTTTTCTCAACCTTGCCCCTTGCCTGAGGCATGATGATCCTCAGGTTAATCTGTTACTATTGTGTCTCTAATGGGAGAGCAGCCGTATGGTGTGGTAAAATTGTGATGACTTTATCCTTCTCTTTGTATTAAAAGAATAAAGTCTGGAGAACCTTGTGTGGGAAGCTGTATTTCCTCTTCAAAATGGTTGTTTTGTTGTAGATTTTGTAAACATTTTTATGCATGTAAATATTTCCAAATGTGTTTCTGTAAACAAAATTATTTTAAACACTCAGTTGGATTGATTCATATCTGGAAAGGTTAGAAAAGCAAGGGTGCCCAAATGATGCGTTTAGAGAATGTGATAGGTTGGCTGTAGGACATGTGGTCCAAAGACATTGAGCCCAGACTACATTAGGGAAGGTTATTGTGCAACAAGATATGTTTGATTAATGGTCTCTAAGTGACAATGTCCCCATGTAGCAGGGATCTGATATGATAGAATTTTGCATTCAGGTTGAGGGAGTTAGGAATGGGTGCGAGACTATTTTTAAAAAAAAAGATTATGAAGGAAATTATGTGGGTACAAAAGCAGACCAGGCTAAACTGAATTGTGAAATTAGGTTAAAGATAGATAAGATTAGATTAGATTAGATTCCCTACAGTGTGGAAACAGGTCCTTTGGTCCAACAAGGCCACACCAACCCCCTGAAGAGTAGCCCACCCAGACCCATTTCTCTCTGACTAGTGCACCAAATGCTATGGGCAATTTAGCATGGCCAAATCACCCAACCTGCACATCTTTGGATTGTGGGAGGAAACCCACGCAGACACTGGGAGAATGTGCAAACTCCACACTGTAGAGATGTAGTGGCAGGCTTTTAAAGGGATATCACTGAATGCACAAAGATATATTCCCAAGAGAAATTTCAGGGAATGGAGTCACTGTATTAAAAATAAGAGGCACCCATTTAAAACTGAAATGAGGCAAACGTTTTCCTCTTAGGGGTTTGTGAATCTTTTGAATTCTCTCCCTAAAAAGGTAGTGGAAGCAGACTTTTAATATTTTGAAGGCAGAGGCAGAGGTGTATAGATTATCAATAAGCAAGAAGTGAAATGTTTGCAGATGGGCAGCATGTTGATTTGAAGTTTTAATCAGATCAACCATGATGTTGTTAAATGATAGTGATCTTGTGGGGCTGAATGGCCTACTGCAGTTCTTTGCTATATGCAAGTTCCTCCCTGCTTTTTGCCCTGGATTTGGATTACCTTTTGGATTTTCAGGTTGACAGAGTGGTGAAGAAGGCATTTGGTGAAGAAGGGTATTTTTACCTGGAACATCAGAGGCTGAGATGTGACCTCATAGAGGTCTATAAAATCATGATGAGCATGGATAAGTTGAATAACAAAGGTCTTTTTCCGAGTGTTTGAGAAGTTTAAAACTAGAGGGCAAAGGGTAAGGTGAGGGGGGAAATATTTAAAAAGGACCTTAGAGATAACGTTTTCACAAAGGATGATGCTTGTATGGAATGAATTGCTAGTGGAAGTGGTGGAGTGTGGTACAATTACAACATTTAAAAAGTATCTGGATTTGTATATGCATAGGAAGCATTTAGAGGGACATGGGCCAAATGCTGGCAAATGGGGCGAGGTCAGATTGGGATGTCTGGATGGCACAGACAAATTGAATCAAAGGGTCTGTTTCCCTGCTGAATGACTCAATGACAAGGTAGTAAAGTATTGTGAAACCTTGCTAAAACATTCTGCTTGGATTAATTAACTATAAAGGAGGAGCAAATTACTGCAGATGCTGGAATCTGTACTGAAATGCTGGAGTGCATTTACATAATTGTACAGCATTGTAGTTTAGGCATAAGTTTGTATATGACCATGGAAAGTGCATATGTAAATGTACAGCATGTGGGCACAACATATGGATCTATTAAAAAGCAGCATCAACAGAGACATGGATCGAAGAAAGTGAAGATTGAGACCTTGATCAGGAAAATTAGAGAAGGAAGAGAGTTGCAGTATTGATTTAAGAATCAGTTATTATACTGAAAAAAATCCTAGAAACTTGCATCACAAAAGAGATCATTTGGCTGCATTACCTTTTCTGGGTCTTTGAAAAAGCATTTGTTTTCAACATCATGTCCTTTTCTTTATGTCCTCATCCTTTAATATCTGTTCAATGCCATGCAAATTTGTTTATGGGAATCGACTTCAACCATGTTATTTGGTAATATTTTAAATCCTGAAAACTCTGAATGAAAAGATTTCTTATCCTCCCTCTAGAGTTTTTCTGATGATTTTGAATCTGTCTCCCATAACTGGTAAATAACCTACATGCCAGAAGGTTGTCTTATTTGAAGGGGTCAAATATAGATTCAGTAACCCCCCCCATTACAATAAAGGTGCTATTCTGATAGTGAATGTATTCGCAACATCTTCATAAATCTCCTCCACATGTACCCGTCTATTCCTGTCACATAACTTGTTTAAATCTGTTGGCTTGCTTGCAGTTTGTGCAATATAGTTTTGATTTTCTGGCTTTTTTGATGTAGCACAAATGTAAACTGTCCAGCATAGCTCTGTAGAGCATAATGTCAAAAACAAGCGCTGATATGTTCTTTTGGCAGAAAGTGAGGGGCAGAAAGTAACCATCCGATGAGTTGTGCAGGGCAAGTACAAAATGAAAATTTTGTTTAGTTTGTCAGTTCAGCAAGGTTTAAAAAAAACTGACAGCTTGTGTTTATGTTGTGACTTCTTCATAACTATGACAAATTAGCATTGCTGAGGTTCCTTAAATTTGTGACTATTTGTTATTTTGGTATTAAAACTTTTTAAATGCTTTTATATTATAGGCATGTGGGCTCATACCATGTCAGTCCAGGACTATGAAGATCTAATTGACCGAGGGTGGAGGAGGCAAGTAGCATTCTTGAATGATATTGTATATTAATGTCTTGTGATTCATTTTTAAAACTTTGTATTTTCATTAAATTGATCTTGAACTTCTTCAGGAATCTGAAAATGACTTGAACCATTGAGATACTTTTGAATTGTTGTTAGGTCATGGAAACAGTTTACATATAACAAGTTCCTGTAAAAGGGCAGGCCGGTGGCTCAGTGTTTAGTACTGCTGCCTCACAGCACTAGGGCCCCAGGTTCGACTGCAGCCTCCGACGACTGTCTGTGTGGAGTTTGCGTGTTCTTTCCCTGTCTGCATGGGTTTGCTCTGGGTGGTCTGGTTTCCTCCCATCATCCAAGGATGTGCAGGTTAGGTGAATTGGCCATGCTAAATTGCCCATAGTGTTCAAGAATGTGCAAGCTAAGTGGATTAACCATGGGAAATGCAGAGTTACATGGATAGAGTGGGGTGCTCTTCGGAGGTTTGATGTGGACTCAATGGGCCGAATGGCCTGCTTCCACACTATAGGGCCTCTATGATTGTGTTGATTCTATAAACAATAACAGAGCAAATGATCAAATAATCTGTTTTGGTGACATTGGATGTTATATATAATTGCGTGTCTTTTTGTTTTGAACAATGCCATGGAATCTTTTGTTTACTTGAGAGATCAGATCAGGCCTCAAGTGGTACAGTACTGTCTCAATTCTCACAGATACATTTGAATGAATTATGTGGCCAGATTTTTGGAGGACAGATTGAATGCATAAACTGTGTAATTCTGAGGCAAGACTGCCATTGCTGACCCAATTTATTATTTTTCTTTTCATTCATGAGATGTGGGCATTGCTGGTCAGGCCAGAGGGCAGTTGAGAGTCAACCATTTACTGTGGGTCTGGAGCCCCATGGGCCAGACTGGATAAGGATGGCAGATTTCCTTCCCTAAAAGATGTTAGTTAACAAGATGGGTTTTTCTGACAATTGGCAATGGTTTCATGGTCATAATTAGACTCTTAATCCCACCATCTGCCATGGTGGGATTGAACCTGGGTCCTCAGGACATTACCTGTCTCTCTCTGGATCAATAGTGTCATAACAGTACCCTTGGGCCATCATCGGAATGTATGTAGGTGTAGGCGTTCAGCCCATCAAGTCTATGCTCCCATTCAATTAATTCACAGCTGGACATCTATCTCAATGCCACATTCCACACTCACCATCTTTATCTGCTGTACAAAGCTTTGGTTAGGCCACAGCTGAGTGTTCTGGTCATCACACCAGAGAAAGGATATGATTGCAATGTAACAATTGCAGAGCAGGTTTGCCAGGATGATGGGGTGGAGCAGTTTTTCTGAGAAGAGAGGCTGGATAAGATCTGGATGTGTTTGTTTTAAGAGCTGAGAGGGCACCTGATTTGAAATGTGTAAGGGACATGGACAGGGTGGATAGTTGAAGGGAACATACCTTTTAAGGTAAAAGGCTAAACATTTAAACTGGATTTGCGGGAAATCTTTTTCACCGGAGAATAGTGGGAATCTGGAATGCATTGCCTGGGAAGGTAGTTGAGAAGTGAAAACTCTGAACCTTTTAAAAAAAATTATGTGGATAAACACTTGAACTGTCTCAGAACATTTAAGGCTGTGAGTCAGGTGCTGGAGAGTGGGACTAGTGCAGATTTTAGTTTTTGTTGGTGCCAACTCTGGGCCGAAAGGCCTGTTCTGTACAGTCTGATTCCATAATCTTTGATATCATTACTCTCCAGAAATCTATACCTTTCTGTCTTGAACATGCTCAATGATTAAGCTTTCAGCCCTTGGAATACACATTTCCACCGATTCTCAACCTTGAAGTGAAGAAATTCTTCCTTATCTCAGTTTTGAATAGCCTTCTGTTTATCCTGAGATTATGTAACCTGGTTTTAGACTCCAGTAACCAGGGGAAACATCTTGCCTCTATTACCCTGTAGTACCATCTTGTAAGTTTCAATGAGGTCACCCCCTCATTCTTCAAAACTCAAGAAAATACAGACCCAGTCACCTCAATATAATATTAAAGACAATCTTGCTACCCCAGGAATTAATCTAGAGAACTGCTATTGCATTGTCACCAAAGTATATCCCTTCTTAGATAAGGAGACCACAGGCCAGGTAAGATCTCACCAAGGCTTACCGGGGAGAATGCGGGTAAGTGGAGTTGAAATGCCCATCAGCTATGATTGAATGGCGGAGTGGACTCGATGGGTCGAATGGCCTTACTTCCACTCTTCTGGTCTTATGGTATTAAGGCTCAGTACAACTGCAACAAGACATTTCTTAATCATATTCAAGTCCCCTTCTTATGAAGGCAAATGTATCCCTTTCTGTCTTGATTAGGAACATAACAACAGAGGTAGGCTATTCTGCCCATTAAGTAAAATGATTTCTCCTTATGTTGGTCCTAGGTGGCATCCTTGTTGTTTTGTATTCCCTGGTTCTAGACTCCCAAACCAAGGCAAAATCTTGCTTGCATCTACCCAGTTTTAAATATTGTCTAGGCATCAGTGAGATCAGCATTCATTCATTAAAATGTCAGAGAATACATGTCCATTTTCCTCAATCTCTCTTCATATGATAGTCCCATCATTCCAGGAACAAGTTTGGCGAAGCTTCATTGCACCCTGTTTATGCCAAGTATATTCATTTTGGTAATGGTACAGAAATGCTGACTGCAACCTAACTAAGGTCCTGTACAGTTGAAGCCAGACTTTGCTACCCTATGGTAGCAAATAATCTTATGATAAAGACTCATTAGACTCCTAGGTGTTTACAGCACAGGACGAAGCCATTCCGCTCATTGAGTTTGCACTAGTCAAGAAAGATAACCACACTGATCTTGTTTTCAGGTCTTAGTCCAGGATTCTATGAAAATGCAAATGAATATCTAAACACGACTAAAATGTTATGACTGAAGCACCCTTTTAGACAGAGTTTCAGATTCTCTCTCCACACCCTCCCCCCAACCTCTGGTTGGAAAAAGATTCTCCTTGACTCTCCTCGTAGATATCGACTTCTTAGCTTAAATCTATACCCCTGGCTGTTGATCCCTCTTCTAATGGAAAAGTGCCTTCCTATCCAACCTATCTATGGCCCTCAATTTTATATGCCTCTATCAGCTCCTCTCTCAGCCTTCGCTGCTCCAAGGAAAACAGCCAGAGCCCATGCAATCTTTCCTCATGGCTCAGACTGTCCAGCCCAGACAGCATCATGGTAATTCTCCTCTGCACCCCCTCGAGTGCAATCACATCCTTCCTATAATGTGTTGACCAGAAAGCCATGCAGTACTCCAGTTCAGGCCTAACTTGTGTTTTATACCTTTATCTCCCTCCGTCCACGCATCAATGAACTTAATACGCATTGTGACGTCAAACACTTCTTCCTCTGCCTCCGCCTCGGAGCTTACTTTTACAATCAGGACTCCCACCATCTTCTGAGGTCCCCTTCACTTGCCTCCAACACACTACATCCACCTGGACACTCTGCGCTGGCCTATTACCCACCCTCGACCTCTTCATTTCCAACTGCTGCCGAGACATTAACCACCTCAAACTGTCTACCCCCCTCCCCCACTCCAACATCTCACCCTCACAACGCGCAGCCCTCCACTCCCTCTGTTCCAATCCCAACCTCACCATCAAACCATCAGATAAAGGGGTGCAGTGGTAGTTTGGCGCACTGACCTCTACAGCGCTGAAGCCAGACAACAACTCGAAGACACCTCCTCCTACCGCCCCCTCGACCATGATCCCACCCCTCCCATCACCAAACCATCATCTCCCAGATCATACAGAACCTCACCTCAGGAGATCTCCCACCCACAGGTTCTAACCGCGTAGTCCGGAAGCCCCGCACTGCCCGATTCTACCTCCTTCCCAAGATCCACAAGCCTGACCACCTCAGCCGACCCATTGTCTCAGCCTGCTCCTGCCCCACCGAACTCATCTCCACCTACCTCTATACTGTCCTATTTCCCCCCTCGTCCAGGAACTCCCCACATACGTTCGAGACACCACCCACGACCTCCGCCTCCTCCAAGACTTCTGTTTCCCTGGCGTCTAACGCCTTATCTTCACCATGGCCATCCAAACTCTCTACACCTCCATCCCCCATGACCAGGGCCTCCAAGCCCTCCGTTTCTTCCTCTCCTGACGTCTCCAACAGTATCCTTCCACTGACACTCTCATTTGTTTGGCTGAACTGGTCCTCACCCGTAACAATTTCTCCTTCGAATCCTCCCACTTCCTCCAGACCAAAGGGGTAGCCATGGGCACCCTTATGGGCCCCAGCTATGCCTGTCTCTTTGTCGGCTTCGTAGAACAGTCCATCTTCTGTAGTTACACCGGCACCACTTTCCACCTCTTTCTCCGCTACATTGATGACTGCATTGGCGCCACCTTGTGTTGATGAGGTTGAGCAGTTCATCAACTTCACCGACACATTCCACCCTGACTTTAAATTTACCTGGACCATCTCTGACACCTCCCTCCCCTTCCTGGACCCCTCCATCTCCATTAATGATGACTGACTTGACACTGACATTTTTCACAAACCCACCGACTCCCACAGCTACCTGGATGACACCTCTTCCCACCCCACCTCCTACAAAAATGCCATCCCGTATTCTCAATTCCTCTGCCTCCGCCGTATCTGCTCCCAGGACGACCAGTCCACCACAGAACACACCAGTTGGCCTCCTTCATTAGAGATCGCAATTTCCCTTCTCACGTGGTTGAAGATGCCCTCCAACGCATCTCATCCACATCCCGCACCTCCGCCCTCAAATCCCGCACCTCTGCCCTCAAACCCCACCCCTCCAACCGTAACAAGCACAGAACCCCGCTGATCCTCCCTTTCCACCCTACCAACCTTCACATTAACCATATCATCCGCTGATATTTCTGCTACCTCCCCTACCCTCCTCTCTGACCTATCACCTCCATCCATTCACCCATTGTAATCTTTGCTACCTTTTCTCGCCCCCCAGTTTATGTCTCCATCCTGGAGGCTTCCTGCTATATTCCTAATGAAGGGCTTTTGCCCGAAACGTCGATTTTCCTGCTCCTCGGATGCTGCCTGACCTGCTGTACTTTCCCAGCACCACGCTGATCAAAAAACTTGTGTTTTATACAGTTTCCATATAATCTCCCTGCACATGTATTTTATGTCTCTGCTAAAAAAGTTCGACTTCTTGTCTCTCAGCTATTCTTGGATCCAACATGTCATTTTTCCTTTGATCCCATAGGGTCTTATTTTCTTGAACAGTGTGCCATGCAAGACTTTATCAAAAACCTTGTGAAGTTCATGTAGACCACATCAAATACATTGCCCTCAATAATACTCCTGGTTATCTCACCTTTTTAAAATAAATCAAATTTGTCAAATGTGACTTTCCCGTAACGATCTATGTTGACTTTCAGTAATTAATCTGTGTCTCTTCAACTTTTTTTTATTCTATTATGGGACATAGGCATCACTGGCTGGCCAGCACTTATTGGCCATCCCTAGTTTCCTGTGAGAAGGTGGTGGTGAGCTGCTGCCTCTGACTGCTGCAGTCCACGTGCGGTAGGTAGACCCACAATATTGCTAAGAAGGGAATTCCAGGAATCTGACCCAGTGACAGTGAAGGAATGGTGTTTTGTTTCTAAGATAGGATGGTGAGTGGCTTGGAGGGGAACGAGCGGGTATTAGTGTTCCCATGTATCTGCTGCTGTTGGCTTTCTACTTAGAAGTTGTTGTGGGTTTGGAAGGTGCAGTCCTAGGATCTTTGTCAAATTGTTGCAGTGCATCTTGTAGATAGTACACACTGTTGCAACTGAGCATTTGGTGGTGGAGGAGGGAATGGATGTGGTGCTGATCAAGTGGGATGCTTTGTCCTGAGTGGTGTTGAGAAAGTGTATAGGGAAGAGCAGGTAGGGAAAGAGATTAAGTTTTGAGTTTTTGGGAAACAAAAGGTTCAACTAGCATGACTCGGATCAGATAAGAACTGGCAGTAAACAATGGCGTGCTGGAGACAAGGGTATTGGGTTAACAAGGTGGAAAAGCATTCATTATGTAAAGCCATTTAACAAGATGAAGAAGCATTCAGTATGTAAAGTCAGTTAACAAGGTAGAAAGTATTCATTATGTGATGCCAGTTAACAAGGTTACGAACATTCCTTGTGTAACAGCAGATGGCTTAATCTTTACTGTTGACACTTGCTGATTGTAACGGTCACCCTTTCAATATGTATGTTGCCATATGGATGCTCCTGCCTGTAAACAACTATATAATGAATTAAGAAACTGCTGTTCGAGAGAAGACCGAGAACTCATGGCCCTGTGCTCATGGGCGATCGTGTTCTCTCCCTCCAGGGCCCAGGGTAAAGATGAAGGAGGTAAAACTATACTGTGTCTGAGTGTTTTGCTTCGACTGAGGTAGGAATGGGACAACAATGTCAAGCTTCTTGACTGTGCTCAGTCAGGCAAGTGGGGGGTATTCCATCACACCCCTGACATGTTCTTGTTGATGGCGGACAGAGTCTGGGGAGTTTGGAGGTGAATTACTCATTGCAGTGTTCCTGGGGGCCGGGGAAGCAACACACAATCCTAGAGTCGCATTAATTGTTGTAGAAAAGGCTCACTAATACCATGACAATGGCATCTCCTATTACAATTGCTCTTTCATTTTTTTTCCTCCTGTGGTTCCAACAAATTGGTTTTGGCTGCAATCCCCTGAGGAACTCCATTACCGTCCTCAATTAACCAACATGTAAGCCGATTGGCAAGTAAAATTGAATTTCTGTACTTCTTGCCTGGTCCTGTTAGACAGCCTAGTATTGCACATTCCTTCTCTGTTTGTTTGTATACTCTTAACTTGGTGTGACCACTCCCCTAAATTTCCAGTGACGTTCATCAACATCCTCTGTCTCCTCCTTGATAATATGTTGGTGATGGTTCCCACTGGTGGTAATACGGTAGAATCCTTTTTGAGGTCAAGATAGGGGTAAAGCGGAGATGTAGCATCATCCGAAACACTCTCTTATCCATTTTTGTCGTCATCATTCTTCTTCACAAGAACAAGCTTTGCAGTGGTGTACACATTGTCTACAGGATGGACAGAAAACGTTTCAACATCAACCATTTGAAATACAAAAAGATAATGATACCAGCATCATTTGTGGAACTTGAGTATAGGTGACAACGTCACCTTTAACCTTTTTGAAAGAGAATCTTCAAGTCTGACTTAATGCCATCACGGAAGCATACAGAAGAATTGGTCTTGGTCTCGGCCTCAACTAAAAGAAGTCTCAAATCCCTTACTAACCTGTCCCAGGTCAAAATCTGGTTCATCCCTTCATTAAGATAAATGGAGAAATCCCCCCAAATGTGGAATATTTCCCCTACCCGGGAAGCTATCTCTTATGTAAGGCTGGCAATAATGTAGAGATTCCAGCATCACATCCAGTCAATGAACGCCATCTTTGGATGAGAGTCTTTGACTAGTGACATTCGTGCTGACACCAAGATCCTTGTGTATAAGGCAGTCATCTTGTGAATCTTCTGTATGGCTCCATAACATAGACTACAGTACATACAGACCTCAAGACTTTGGAAATACCATGAATGCTGTTTGGGACAGATTCTCCGCATCAGCTGAGAAGACAGGCATGCTAACATTAACATCCTTGAAGCAGTTAACAAAATCAGTATTGAAGCCATGATCATCCAAAGCCACTTCCTCTGGGTCGGCCACATTTTTCATATTCGTGAGTCGCGACCACCAAAGCAAATCATCTTTACCTAGCTCAAGGAAGTCACTCGAACAAGAGGAGGAGAAGTGTTTCAAAGACTCCTGAAGGCTTCCCTCAAGAAAGGCAACGTTGGAGACCCTTAGAGGAAGTAAGAGGAAGGAACCGGAGAAAGGAATTTCAATGATCTCCAGAACAATTCCACCTGCTGGAAACACAGTAACAAAGAGGACAGAGCGGTAAATATGATCTATATGGACTTCAGTAAGACGCTCGACAAGATTCCCCATGGGAGACTGGTTAGCAAGGTTAGATCTCATGGGATGCAGGGGGAAGTAGCCATTTGGGTACAGAACTGGCTCAAAGGTAGAAGATAGAGGGTGGTGGTGGAGAGTTGCTTTTCAGACTGGAGGCCTGTGACCAGTGGAGTGCCACAAGGATCGGTGCTGGGTCCACTGCTTTTCACTATTTTTATATAAATGATTTGGATGCGAGCATAAAAGGAAAGTTAGTAAGTTTGCAGCAGACACCAAAATTGGAGGTGTAGTGGACAGTGAAGAAGGTTACCTCAGGTTACAACTGGATCTTGATCAGATGGGCCAGTGGGCTGAGGAGTGACAGATGGAGTTTAATTTAGATAAATGTGAGGTGCTGCATTTTGGGAAAGCAAATCTTAGCAGGGTTTATACACCTTAATGGTAAGGTCCTCGGGAGTGTTGCTGAACAAAGAGACCTTGGAGTGCAGGTTTATAGCTCATTGAAAGTGGAATCGTAGTTAGATAGGATAGTGAAGGAGGCATTTGGTATGCTTTTCTTTATTGGTCAGAGTACTGCGTACAGGAGTTGGGAGGTCATGTTGCGGCTCAACAGGACAATGGTGAGGCTGCTTTTAGATTATTGTGTGCAATTCTGATCCCACTCCTATCGGAAAGATGTTGTGAAACTTGAAAGGGTTCAGAAACGATTTACAAGGATGTTGCCAGGGTTGGAGGATTTGAGCTACAGGGAAAGGTTGAATAGGCTGTGGCTGTTTTCCCTGGAGTGTCGGAGGCTGAGGTGTGACCTTAGAGGTTTATAAAATCATAGGACATAGAACAATACAGCGCAGAACAGGTCTTTTGGCCCTCTATGTTGCGCTGACCTGTGAACTAATCTGAGCCCATCATGAGGGGTATAGATAAGATAAATAGACAAGGTCTTTTCTCTGGGGTGAGGGAGTCCAGAACTAGAGGGCATAAGTTTAGGGTGAGCATGGAAAGGTATATAAAAGAGACGTAAGGGGCAACTTTTACACGCAGAAGATGGTACGTGTATGGAATGAACTGCCAGAGGAAGTGGTGGAGGCTGGTAAAATTGCAACATTTAAAAGGCATCTGGATAGGTATATGAATAGGAAGGGTTTGGAGGGATATGGGCCGGTTGCTAGCAAGTGGGATTAGATTGGGATTGGGATATCTGGTCAGCATGGCCAAGTTGGACCGAAGGGTCTGTTTCCGTGCTGTACATCTCTTTGACTCTGATTCTATGACCTGCCAAATGTTTAGTTGGAAATGCAGCTCAAGGATCGGGTCTTGTCAGCTATGCAAGGACCCACAGAACCCTGGATCAGTGACATAGAATTTCCAAGGTGGACAATCATACTGTTTAGTGAGTGATTACCAATTGTTCTCCATGTAGTTAGTTCTTTGTTTTGCTGCCTAAGTTCTGAAATCCAGACCTCAAGCTTCTTCAACGAGTGATACTGCCAACAGATATGCTCATCTAGGACACATACTGTGTTAATTACAGCAGGATGTCCATCCTGCTTGGTAGAGTGGACCTGCCATAACAAAATGTTTTTTAAGAACTACTTATTACAGGTAGAATAACTTAGCAGGTACTCACTAGTCAGTGTCTTCCCCAGCTCTCTGTGCAAATAATTGAATTCCTGCCACTCTGTTGCCTTGCAGTTTTTCAACTGCCACTCTCCTAGAGGCTGAAAAATTGAGAAAAAGAAAGGAGCACCTTCCTCCCTTCAACTCCTTTATTCATCAAACCCTCAGATTTGCACTCTGTTTTAGCTGCATTCAGTTCTAGTCTTTCATTCTAATTATGTTCATGAATAATAGTGATATTTATGTCTATATGAACTTCTGTCATGCTCAGTAGCTTTTCACATGTTGCCAATAATGAAACTAGATAGAAACCCTGTTCTGACCTTTTGAAGTTTACATTGAATAAAGCACTTTTGATTGTACAAGAAGCAAACTCCCAAATACTGGCTCGGTTTCTGCTGCTGAACAAAGCAACTATGAGATGGGGCGATGGAGTAGGCAGTGTTAAGGCATCTGTGCTCGGGTTTGTCCTCCTCATCTACATTTTTCTTTTCCCTTTACCCCCTTTGTTTTTCTGTCAAACTTACCTGATAAAGAGAGCTCTGTGGAGGAGGCAGCTTCGATGGTTTCCAGAGCAATGGTGGCGTTTTCAGAGGTTGCATGGCTGCAGAGATGGTTGGTCGGCCTGTGAAACCTGGATGAAACTCTCGCTTTTGCACAGAGTAGGCCCCTGATGACAGCATGGTCTAGGCTGGTGTAGCCCAGAATGGGACAATCTCTGTGGCATCACGTGGACTGGTGTAGCCCAGAGTAGAACTCTGGTGGCAGTATGCTGTAGTAACAGAGAAGGAAAAGTTGGACTCTGTTATCTTTTAAAAATTTTATTCTGTGAATGGTGCTTATGTATGAGTGATAGCACACACTCTTCACTGTATTTTATATTGAATGCATGTGACCAAAGATGTTTAACTTATCATGATGACATTATCAATTAAGGATTAGTTGTATGTTTTAGTTATATTGCTCTTTTTCTGTTTTTTTTTCCTGACAATCCTTCAAAGTTTAGTACTGAAACTTTCAAATTCTTGCTATGTGTTTCTAAAATTATGATACACTATTGAGGTATAGGATGCTCCATTTATGATTCTTAACTGTTTTCATTTACAAGCTAATTTTGGCAACAACTGAATCCCATCCTATTTAATTACAGTGATTTTGCCTGTAAAATTTAAACCATGATAAGCTGATTGTGATTCTATGGAGCTCTAGATTAGAATTCCACATCACATTACCAAAGAAAAATAATCACAAGCTATATATTCTTATGCAAAGTCAAGGAAGTCACATGTATTGCAAATCAGCACCATGTCAACTGAGCTAATTACATAGAACATAGAACATAGAAAAATACAGCGTAGTACAGGCCCTTTGGGCCCTCGATGTTGTGCCGATCCAAGCCCACCTAACCTACACTAGTCCACTATCCTCCATATGCCTATCCAATGCCCGTTTAAATGCCCATAAAGAGGGAGAGTCCACCACTGCTACTGGCAGGGCATTCCATGAACTCACGACTCGCTGAGTAAAGAATCTACCCCTAACATCTATCCTATACCTACCACCCCTTAATTTAAAGCAATGCCCCCTCATAATAGCTGACT
>NC_057731.1:31694937-31779187 GCF_004010195.1 Chiloscyllium plagiosum
ACAATGACATAAAAATCAAGGCCAATGGCTCTGCAATCTCCTCCCTTGCTTCCCAAAGAATCCTAGGATAAATGCCATCAGGCCCCAGGGACTTATTTATTTTCACCCTTTCCAGAATTTCCAATACCTCTTCCCTACGTACCTCAAAGCCGTCCATTCTAATTAATTGTGACTCAATATTCACATCGGCAACAATGTCCTGTTCCTGAGTGAATACTGACGAAAAGTATTCATTCAGTGTCTCCCCAATCTCTTCAGCCTCCACACGCAACTTCCCACTACTATCCTTGACTGGACCTATTCCTACCCTAGTCATTCTTTTATTCCTGACATACCTATCGAAAGCCTTAGGGTTTTCCCTCATCCTACCATGTCCCCTCCTTGCTGCTCTTAGCTCTCTCTTCAGATCCTTCCTGGCTACCTTATAACTCTCAATCGCCCCAATTGATCCTTCACGCCTCATCTTTACATAGGCCGCCCTCTTCCATTTAACAAGGGATTCCAATTCCTTATTAAACCATGGCTCCCTTTTCTTTTAAAAGGGAAACTCGTATTTCCAACAACATGTTTGGAACTTAGAATGAACAAAAGGCAGATGAGCACTGAAATGGTGTTAATGAAGTCCAAGTGGCTGCTCTCCGAAAGCTTGTGATTTCAAGCAATCCTGTGGACTATAAACTAGTGTAGTGGGACTTATGACTTTGTCCACTTCAGTTGAACACCAGCACCTCCCACATTGTGGTGTTCATGAAGCATTTGAATGGTACTGAGTGATGACTATCCAAACAGACATCATCCTATCTGGCAAAAGAGCCATTGGGCTAGCTTGAGATTGTTTGGATAGAGTTTCCAAAAGTACTACAGCTAGTGAAGGGAGAGTAAGTCAAGTGAATTCATCATAAAAGGAAAATTCTGGTATTAATTTATTGTGACATTCTGCTTCTCCTAACTGACTTGAACAGAAGCCAAGCAATTGATCACTCACCTATCCGTTGGTGTCTGCTGCTGGAAATCTAGTTTGTTCAGTGATGTGTGAAATTCGTTTACATTATAGCTGTGTAATATTCTAACCTAAATTGTTTAATCAATTTCAGGAGTGGTATGTATGTTTATAAACCTACAATGAATCGAACATGTTGCCCTCAGTATACAATAAGGTAAGAATTATGTCTACACATAGCCATCTGCATTTCCTATTTGCTAGTTTTTCTATATGGTGTATAAGGCACCGCATTATTGGAAATATATATTTGTGGACTAGGATACGGAACTGTTTGGATACTTTCTGGATTTGAAAAGGGCTTTTAACCATGTGGTTTCTTGGAAAATGAAATCATCAACTTAATGTGTGCTGTGATCTACCTGCTGCTTAGAGAGACGTGGCTTTGGAAAAGTCTTTGGGGAGACCACCCTAGTGATTTCAGTTCAGTGATTCCTGAAAAACAACATTTTGAGCCTGAACTAGGCTGTTTGTAATCTTATTTTTGATCCAAAATTAACTACTTAATGTACATATATCTGCACCACTACTGAGGCCATCTCTTTTTAGCTCCATAACATTGCTTGATGACCTAGCTTCTGCTGCTGAAACTCTGTCATACATTTGTTATCTTTGTTTTGAGTATTTAACGGTACTCTTAGTCTTCCACATTCTTATTGCCCATGCCATTATCTGTGCCAAACTCTGTTCTTTTATCACACTTGTTCTTGCTAACTGACATTTGTTCCTATTCGAACATATTAAGTGGGGCCAGAAGTAGGCCATTCAGTCCCTCAAGCCTACTCAAACCATAACATTATGGTTTATCTGTTTATGTTTCGAATTCTAATATACCACTGATAACCTTAGATTCTTGTCAGGCAAAGGGGAAAAAATCTACGTCTTAAAAATATCCATGACCCCATCTCAAATGTCTCTGAGGCAGAGTTCTCTCTGAGGGAAAAAACATCTTCTCCTCTGTCCAAAAAGGCAAACCCTGACTTTTGAAACAATGTCCTCTAGTTTTGGACTCCTCCACATTGCCAAGACTTTTTAGGATCTTGTATGCCACAATGAACTCACTTCTGAATTCCCAGAGAAAGAAGCCCTGTCTGTTCAACCTTTCCTCAAGACTACCTGCTCATTACAAGTATTAATTTGGAATACATTCCCTGAGTCCACCACTTGTGCATTTACATCCTTCCTTTAAATAAGGCAACCAAAACTGCATGTTATTTGAGATGGGGTCTGAACAACTCCCTGTATAACCAAAGCACAGCATCCTTCCTTTCATGGTCAATTCCTCTCATAATAAAGGATAGCCTTCCATTAACCTGTTTAATTACTGTATCTGCATACTAACCTTTTTGTGACTCAAGCACTGAAATGCCTAGATCCTGCGCACCTTGGAAGTTTGTAATCTTTTTTCATTTGATTTAATCCTCTGCTTTTTTATGTTCTGCTTACCAAAGTGAACAACTACCTTTTTCTAATTTATACTCCATCTATCAACGCATCTGTATCATCATCAACTCTATGTCCTATTCACACCTATCTTTGTGTCATCTGCAAATTTAGTTCCTATGCCTTCACTCTCCTTATCCAACTAATTGATATAGTTATAAAGAACTGGAACTCAAGCACAAGCCCCTTTGGGATGCTGCTCATCACATTCTGAAATCAGAAAAAGACTTATTTATGCATGCTGTGTTCACTGCCAACCAGCCAATCTTCTCTAATGCTCATTTCTTAAGCATCACGCCATGAACTCCTATTTTGCACAAAACCTTTTTTTTATGTGCCATCTTGTCAAATGCACTTGAGAAATCCAAGACCAGAAATCTACAGGCTTCCCTTTAGTTTCATTGCATGTTACTCCTCCAAAGAATCCCAATTAATAGGTTAAACATGGTTTTTCTTTCATAAAACTGTACTGATTCATCCCAGTTACTTTCAGATTTACAAACTATCCAGTTATAATCTCTTTGATGATTAATTTGAACATCTTCCCCATGGCAGATGTCCACCTAGTGCCCCATAGTTTTGTGTTCTATGCCTTCTTTCCTTGGTTAGAGAAGTTATTTGCTACTTTCTGGTTTATGGAACCATTCCTGAAACTACTGATTTTTGGTAAATGTTTGCACCTATATAAATTTTATCTCCTTCATAGCCTCTTTTAAAAGCCTAGGATGATGTCTTTCGGGACCTAGAGACATGACAGCCAACAGCTGCATTTCCCCAGTGATTAAAATTGCAATCAGGTTCTCCTTCACTTCCATCACCTGACTTTTGATCCTCTACGATGAAGGCGGAAGCAAAATATTTGTTCCTTTTCACCCGCAATTTCCTTATTATCCACTCTTTTTCTCTCTGGGAGACTGACACTTCATTTACTCTTCCTTTTTAAATAACTGTAGAAACCTCCTTATCTGTTTTTTACTTTTCTTGCTAGCTTCTCTTACAGCTAGCTGCTTTTTACCGATTGACCTTATAATTATGTTTTGCAAGTCAGATGACTAGACGGAATATAAAGAACAGTCGATCATCATTGACTAATTATATGGTGTTTCCCTGAGTCTGATGCTTTACTTAATTTTAGTTAACCATGGGTGGTAGTTCCTCCTCATTCTGTATTGAGCCCTTAACAGGCTCCAGTCAGAACTAAGAACATATGAATTTGTTGTTTGCTGCAACCCAGCAAGGAAGTTTTTATTCTAAAGCTGTGCACACTGACAAAGCTCAATCAAGTCTGAACAAGTCCACAAGTACTTGCTGAACGCTTGCCTGTGTCATGTGACTCAACTCTTAAAGGGACACTGTCCTAACACAATATACACCAATCATAATACCAAACACCCCTTCACATTTACTTTAAAACGTCCCCTTAAACAAACAATCCCAGTACAGTATTTACATTGTTCTGAACACAGTGAATACGTAGAAGCAGCAAAGGTATTTGCAGGAACATGATGCACGGTTCTGCTGGATACAACAAACAGGAGGACCTATTCATAAGGGTTTGTTTGGATGGTACCTGTTTTGGGTTAGCTGTCTTTTTTACTCTGGTGCTCAATTCATCCTAGCAGATCCTGGGACCCTCTGGTAACCAGGGCTAGTCCCGGAGCCTACAAACAGGTTCTTCCACAGGGGAAGGTATCTTCACTCTCTTGTGGGTTACTTCAGGGGTAGCGTGCTGCCTTCAGGAAGCAAAGCTGAGGACCTGTGGTGCTAGATGGTTCTAATACTTGGGGGTATGCTACCAATGGCTGATCAGCATCCCCTCGCCTTGTGATCTTGTGTCAAATCTGGACTCCGTAGGATACAGGATCTGTCTGCACCAGGACTGTGTCTGATACCCACTTGTCAGTTGTATTTTAGCTCCCGACCAGTACTTGATCAGCCTAGTGAAGAAAGAATCTCTTGGTGTTAGTTTTCTTTCTGGACATCTGGGCTTACTGATCCTTAACAATTTTGTGCATTTCTTCAGGTAGCAACAGATCAAATATGTTCATAACTTTCTTTTAAAAAGCATGTATGCTGATGAGTTCTCGGTAGTGGCATGAGATGTGTTTTGGTATGTGACTATACCCAAACACATTTCATGATTGATAACTGACTAATGATCAGGGATCACCCTTTGACGCTTTAACAGTTGCACAAAACTTTTCACAACTATTGTTTGAGAGATAATAGCTCCTGACTTAATGTGGCAAATAACATTACGTTTCATGCAGTCAGTAAATTCCTACATGAGGAAATGAGAACTATTACCACTGACATCCTGCTCATGGTTACTGAACTTTGCAGATACTTTGTCCAGTTTCTCGGTGCTCAAGTCTGCAGAAGTGGACTTCATTACTGCTACCTGTAGCCACTTAGAATGAGCATCAACTGCCATCAGCAGCAATTGACCCTCAGTGGCTGGCAAAATTAATGTACACAATACCACAGTATTCCCAGAGCTGTCATGGCAACAATGGTGGGGCATTGCTGTTTTTTACACAAATCTTGCACAAATTAGCTGTCCCTTCGACTTGAATAGTTCCTGGCGAGTTCCTTCAAAGCTCACCACTCCTGGATCATCCTGGTGCAACTGCTCCAGCACCTGATATGTTCAGAGAGATGGTCACCCTCATTCCCTATTGAACATAACTGTTCCGAACCATGAACTCCCATCTCTCCTAACATATATGACTTAAGTGCTTGATAGGTACAGTTGAGCCTCTTTTTTTTTTAAAGTACCAGATCCATCACTTGGCTTAAAACAGTGTTGTTTCTGGTATTGATCTTCACTTGGTCATATCCTTTGGTCCAACTCATATGGCGACCAGAAATCCCAATCTGACCCAGTCCCATTTTGCCAGCATTTGGCCCATATCCTACTAAACCTTTTTATTCATGTACCCATCCAGATTCCATTTAAATATTGTAAGTGTACTCTTTTCCATCTTCTTTGGCAGTTCAACCCAGACACAAATCACCCCCTGCATGAAGTAGTTACCCTGGAAATCCTTTGTTAGTTTTTTTCCCTCTCCCCCTAAATGTATGCCCTCTAGTGTTGGACCCTCTGCCAGCTATTCACCCTATTCATGCCCCTCATGGTTTTATAAACCTCTATAAATATGATCACCGCTCTATCTCCAATGCTGTGAGGATTTTTTTAGAGTGTTTGTAAGACAGAGATATCAAGCAGTGTACCAAAACCACAAGAGTAAACCGCTTGAATCCTTGGGGTTTTTTAAAAAGTTGTAACAATGGAGGCACCCTTGATATGTATGGCCAGCTCTCTCAGATCAGGATTTCTAGTTTTTCTTTAGTTTCTAGGTTTAGCTTTAAGTTGTTGTGCGCTTGAAGAAGTGAAAGCTATCATTTTCCTCCACTGGGTTACACCTAAAAACTGGGACATCTCTCTGCTGGGTCACCTGTGAGACAAATCTATTTTTCTGAATTCTCCTTTTTGCCAAGGAATGTGTTGATGGGATGTTACCTACATTGGAATAGTTAATTAGTAATGTTACCTATATCTCTTATTCTGTTCACTTATTCTAAATTTGTGTTTCTTTAGTTGTATTTTAACAACTATATTTAATTAAATGTTTTGCTTAATATCGAGTAGTTTGACCAATCACTTTGCATCTCTAACATGGCACTTCACATTTGTCTTTAAAATAAGAAAAAGTTAGGGTCGAGGTTACCTTCTTAAAATATTTTGAGGGGGTCTGGTCCATAACTCTATTGTCTCCCCAGTTAGTCTTTTGCTCTTAATGTATTTATAGAATCTCTTCCGATTCTCCTTAACTCTATTTGCCATAGCTGTCTCATGTCCCCTTTTTGCCCTCCTGAGTTCCTTTTCAAGTATACTTCTATTACTGTTATACTCTTCTAGGCATTCTCTTGAACCCAGCTGTCTACATGTTATATATGCCTCCTCCTCTTTCTTGATCGGAGCCTCACTTTCTCTAGTCATCCAGCATACTGTCTCTGAACTCTCGTTACCTCATCCTTAAAAGCTTCCCACCTCCCAACAATCCCTTTACCTGCGAATAACCTCCCTGAATAAACTTTTGGAAGTTCCTGTCAAAATTATCTTTATTTCAGTTTATGACTTTAAATTTTTGATCAGTTCTTTCCCATTTTAAAGCTAATAGAATTATGATCACTGGTCCCAAAGTGCCCCCCCCACTGACACCTCTGTTGTTTGCCCTGCCTTATTTCCCAACAGAAGGTCAAATATTGCTCCTTCTCTAGTAGGTACATCCACATATTGAATAAGAAAGTTTTCTTGAACAAACTTAGCAAATTTGTCTCCATTCAAGTCCTTAACACTATGACAGTCCCAGTCCATCTTTGGAAAGTTAAAATCCCCAACCATATCAACCCTATTTTTCTTAATGGATATCTGAGATCTCCTTACATATTTGCTCCTCTATTTCCTGCTGACTGTTGAGGGGCCTATAATACAATCCAAGAAAGGTGATCATCCCTTTCGTCTTTCTTGGTTCCACCTGTAGAACTTCATTGGATGATCTTCCAGGAATAACCTCCCTAAGTATGGCTGTAATGTTCTGCCTCACTGAAAACGGCACTCCCCCTCCTCTCTTGTCTCCTTTTCTTTCTTTCCCATAGCATCTGTATCCTGGAATATTAAGCTGCCAGTCCTGTCCATCCCTGAGCCACGTTTCTGTAATTATTATGTTTTCAAGCATGCCCTGAGTTCATTTGCCTTACCAGTCAGACCTCTTGCATTGGAGTAAATGCAGTTTAATTTATTAGTCTTACCTCATTTTCTGCCAAGCTCTTGTCTCTTGTGACTAATAGACTTGCTCCCTCTTATCTCCTGTACCAGTCTCAGCCTTTTCTGTTTTCTCACTATCGCTTTGGTTCCCACTCCATGCGTCTTATGGTTTAAAGCTTCCCTAGTAGTACTCGCAAATTTGCCTGCAAGGACATTGGTCCACTTCCAATTCAGCTGAAACCTGATTGTCTTAAACAGGTCATTTTTACCCCCGAAGAGATCTGTAGTCCAAAAATGTGACTCCTTGCCCCCTGCACCTGCTCTTCAGCCATGAATTCATCTGCTGTATCCTCCTATTCCTACTCTCACTTGCCCATTAATAGTCCAGATATCACTACCCTCAAGGATTTTCACTTGTGCCACTGGCACCAGCATGCTTTCTGTTTGGGAGAAGTAGGGAATCTTTCATTCATTACTGTGTTGTCCTTCACTTGAATGAAGAGGCAATCTGCACGATGCATCTCATTACGTTGCCTATATTTCATATTGTGCGAGTGTGCTACAACGCGTTAGAGCCCACCTCTGAAATTGACTGGCTTCTATGGAGGAAATCGAGCTGAAGATTGATGTGAGGGAGCAATGATCTGTCAGCAGAACAAAGTGATAGTCGTATAAGCAGTGGTAAAATTTCATCCATGCCAAAAATGATGCTGAAGGCCTCCTTCTGCAATTGGGCAAATATCATTGCTGCACTAATGAGTATGTGCAAAGCAAAAACAGTTGGCCTCACCTCTCCACTGGACCATGCAACAGTACTGTCCCAACTTATATTCTTGGTCGTAACCATAATGATCTTTTTTTTAGATTCGATTAGATTACTTACAGTGTGGAAACAGGCCCTTCGGCCCAACAAGTCCACACCGACCCGCCGAAGCGCAACCCACCCAGACCCATTCCCCTACATTTACCTCTTCACCTAACACTACGGCAATCTTGATGAAATCATCCCCAAGGCTGTGAAATATCGAAAGAACAAATGCAACATTAGCAACAAATTTCTTCTTTTTGATTTGTAGTTCAATGTAAATTTTATTAAGAGTGTGCTGTTATCTTTCCAGGTGTCATGCTTTAGACTTCAAACTTTCTAAATCATCAAAGAAAGTATTGAAGAAAATGGCACGGTTCCTTTCCAAGGGAGAGGTAGCAAAAGGAACTGATGGTAAGTACTGTTTACTGCCAGTTGTGATTCTAATAAATTCGGTCTGATACTGTTATGTTATCCATTTACTGTGGCAGAAATTTTATTTTATTTCCCACCACCCCTCCCCTAGGAAATAGTGAGTTGAATTGAGGCACAATTAAAATCATGGGTATTTGAGATATTTGTATTTGTGTGATTGGTCACTCTTGTATGAATCATGCTATTCAGTGAGGAGATAACATTAGGTCTTACACTGCTGGGCATTCGGAGAAGGCAAGTTAGTTTCCAGCAGCGATTATCTGTTATCACCAATGGAATCCTGGTTGAGTTTTCCTGGTCTTTCTGTGTGTCCTGCTACCACCAAGTCCAGGAAAATTAGGCCAGTTGTTGTACCACGATGCTGTCTTTGTAGAGATTGTTGTCTCTGCTCAGACGATAGAGTGAAACTGAGAGAATCTTGATTCTATTTGACTAATACCATGCCATGTCGTTCAGTACACCACATGTGCTGTAATTTATAAAGTAAGATGCAACTATTTTCAGTATGTGGTTAGAACTAATATTTCTTTTATTCCTAAGTAATGAATCCAGGTTATTGCTACAGTTTGCATATTTCAAAATGATGTTCCTCATTAATAAGATGAAGCAAGCCAAGTTTATGTTGTTAATTTAGTTTGGTTGCCCCAGCAAAAATATCCTGATGTTGTTTTTTAACAAATACAAATTAAAGCTATTTGCTGAGTTACTATTCCAGGCTTAGTTTTACTGAGTTCTTGTAGATAATCTTGTGCAGTTTTTTGCAGATTAATAAATTAATTGTTTTGCCAGTTGGCAAAGCAACAGTGAAAATCCTAGACCACCATTTAATTGAAATCAAAGTTAACTTACTGTCTGTGAATCCATCCTTGGCAATCATCTAGTGTTCCAGCAACGCAGGACGTGACCTTGGCCCCCCCCCCCCCCACTCCTCCCCAAACACCTCCAATGTTGAGTATTTAGACCTTGAACCGTATTCTACTTGGATCATGACAGATTTTAATCCTATTTTTATCTTGGATTTTGTAATCCTTGGTATCCTGTCAATTCTGAAATTTTCAATTGACTTCGGTTCAGTGAATTTTCAGGGAGAGTGATCCAGATCACTTCAGCATGATGAAGTGCTTCTGATATAGTTTCTGAATCGTCAAGTTTAAAATCTTAAGGTTATGTAATCTTCTCTTGAACTCTCCTACCGGTGGTCATTTGTCTCTGTACATTTACTTCTTCAAAACCTTTAATCAGTTTAAGTGCTTGTCCTCATCACTTATGTCTTTAAACATTCCAATGAATCTAGTGTGTGGAGAGCACCATATCCTTTCCAAGGGGTACCCCAAAGTTGATCGCAGTACTCCAGATGGAGTCTGACAAAAGCTCTTTACAATTGAAACACCAACTTCCCCATATATTCCAGCTACCTTGAGTCAAAGACTGGCATCCCATTTGCCTTCATTGATTTTTCTTTTGTATCTGTGTATTAGCTTTTAGTGATGGTACCTGAACAGCCACAATTCATGGTTGTTACACATCATCTATCTGCTGACTAATTTAGTTTGCCTAAGTTCCTTCATAACTTCTTGCTCCTCCATAGGATACTTCTTAGTATCTGATAAACTAAGAGACGATTAAGTTAGGGTACATTCTCTCTATCATTTGTCTCTTCCTAATTAATTATTTATACATCACAAGTTTGTATCCGAGTCTCTTTGCTATTCTCTTGAGCACAATTTTATTAAATATTTTCTGGTGTCTATCTAGAAAACTGCCATAGGCTGTTCTCTGTTCGGCTGTGCTAGCGACCTTCTTAAAAATAAACTCTGTGAGGTTGTTCAGATATAATCTGCCTTCACAGATTCATCAATTAGATACAGTTTGCTGGTCAAAGTGACACTTGTGCTGTGCCATGCTCCTTTAATGTAGCTTAAAAAAGATACATCCCTTAGTATTTATTCACATAAGGGAAGTTGAATAAACTATCAGCATTTTGACCAGTGTATTATGCAAGTTGGTAACAGCTCACCAGGCAAAATTGTTTTGTGTGTACTGTAGTAAAGGTGAAACAATTCCCTTCATAGATTGTGATATTACCACCGAATTTGCTAGTACAATTAAATATACTTCTAAGGAAGATTGTTCTTTGTTTAATGAGAAGATTGAATTATTTGGTATGAAAAATATTCAGATATACTTTAATGGAAAATATAACTTGGAAATGCAATGGATGTGCCATATTTCAAACTGTTGAAATCCATCATGTAATTATGCCTCTTCATGTGTTAAAGTTGAACCCATGGATTCTCACAGTGAAGATGCTGGAATTGATCATCAGGCTGTACCATGTAACTCAGAAGTCAATGTAGATATAGAGAAACCTTTGAAGATTGTGAGCCTCGAGGAATTACCGGAGTCTGCTGAAATACAGGAAAATCCTCAACCAGATGCTGCTAGTGAGAAAGGGGAACCAGGACAAAAACATGCATCCTCAGAGACCAATGTTTCCACTGGTTCACTTAAATGTACTCCGAAACCAGGTAGGTTTTAAGAATTTGAATGACATTGTCAAAATTATCATGCAAGATTCTTGAAGCAAACAATTAGCTGCTAATATTTGTGAATGTTCAACTTTTTGATCTGTATCGCATTTCTATAACTAAAATGGAGTCTGATGAATTGAATTGTTTGAAGTACCTCTTTGTTTGTTCCCTTGCTGGTTCGGAACTATGAAGAAAGTAGAAACCAATCTTATTAATTTTCTTGCCACTGCCTAATATATCCAGGATATTTTTGATAATGTATGAAAGTGGTCACATGGCTGCATTTTGCTTTTAGTTGTGATACCTTCGTTCGTTCAAGCCAGCCTTAACACTAGGCCATAAGCTTGGTCAATAGGGAAGTATGTTAATTTGTCGCATCCTACTTTTATTACACAGGTTTCTGGGATTTGTAGTTATTTCAGGAATTGTACTTTGCTTTTCTGGCCATTTGCATTTACGGCTTGCAGATTCATGGTAACTGAGCAAAGTCAAATGGTTCTTTTAATTACCCATGATTGAGCTGATCAGAGCTTTCATGTGTATTTCACGAATTGCATTCTGTGATTCTGTAAATCTTGAATCAGTGACCCTTGGTCATATAAGGTGAATACTCACAAAATTTAATTCAATGACAAATGTTCTCTTTTTAAAAAAAAAAATCCCCTTTCTTGCCTTTGGTTATCTTTCTGACCTGGTGTACCAAGGAACTTGATTTTTGATGCAGAATTTTTCATTTATTTAAAATTGCTCCTTATTAAATAGTTTACTTGCCAAAAAATGAATTGTGGTTGACAATGAGTGTATGACCCAACTCAAGTTCTTGCCTAATTACCTGTGTGGAACCTATTGTGAAGTACAGCTCTTAAAAGGCAGTACAGAACACTCCCCTCTTCACTTCTCTGAAAAAGTTGCTAGCTCCAGAACTAGAGAGGTAGAGAAAGAAAGAAAATCAGAGGATAGTTTGTTTTGAAATTGATTTTCTTTTGATGCACATACAATGTTGAAACTTGTAATAACTTGAGCAAATTTCAGTAGTTAAAATATGAGAAATTGAGCTGAGAGAGAGTGGTACTGTTTTGTTGGTCATCTTGGCTCTGAATGCTCCTGCATCTTTGGGAGCAGAAAGCTGTTAATAAAAATGCATAACCTTCTTTTAATTTGAATGTTAGTATCGAATTGAATATTACACTTCAATCACCAACATAGCCAGCTGGACAATATTTCCTAGGTAAGTATTTGAAATGCTCATTATTGTGTTCAGTTCAAGATTTACGACTTTATTAAAATTAACAGCAGGTGGCAGCACAGTACAGGAATTTTGCCTTAAATTGGAATATGTGAAATGTAGCTCATCTGCAGTAGATTAGATTCTCTACAGTTTGGAAACAGGCCCTTCGGCCCAACAAGTCCACACCGACCCTCCAAAGAGTAACCTACCCAGACCCATCTCCCTCTGACTAATGCACCTAACACTATGGGCGATTTAGCACGGCCAATTCACCTGACCTGCACATCTATGGACTGTGGGAGGAAACTGGAGCACCCGGAGGAAACACACGCAGACACTGGGAGAATGTGCAAGCTCCACACAGATAGTCGTCCGAGGCTGGAATTGAACCTGGGACCCTGGTGCTGTGAAGCAGCAGTGCTAACCACTGAGCCGCCCATACAGTACTCCTGAATGTTGTACCAACTGCCCTTTTTTAAAAAACAGTATATACAAACAAAATATGGATCGATTTCTTAGGTTTTGCTCTGAACATTTCTGTAAGTAGAACTTCACCCCAAATTGATAATAAAACAGTGTGACAATGGGATGTAATATTGTGTATCCTTGTCAAATGAATTACTTATTGCACTGAAGTGGCACAGTTTGCAAAGCCAAATAATGACTAAAGTAACAATTCTAGACATTTTTCAATTACTCTTAGCACTACATGTTCATGTTGAGTTATCCCCAATAATGCATGGAATATTTAATTCTATTCTTTTGCCAAATTCTTTGTAGCTACGAAAGCAAAATATACTTTGACACTTCTGGGCAAGATCTGTTTTTTGGCAGCCTTTATTAGGCGTTTTTTGTTGTTAGGCTTGACTGCTGCTGAATGTAGATCTTCCTTTCCCTTTTTTTTGTTAATTGTACCTCAGCAATCAATTTTATCAGACAACCCAGGCAGTGACCCGGAGGTCAAATCAGTGCCATCATATTGTTATAATCCCAGATGAAACTCTAAAATTCATATTGCTGTCTGGCTCGGAGCCAGTATTTTATTTCAAGCCAGACCAAATTTGAGAGATGTGGTATTAACTAAGAGAATAAATCAACTAGATGCAACTGTTCTGAACAAACAAATTAAGTGTTTAACAAAATTAAGACAGTATGCCAATCCATATAGTCATTAGCATCCCTGGGTTGTTGAAAGAAGTCTTGACCACATTTACTATTTGATGTGCTCTGAGGGGTGTTCCACCATAGTTTGTCCGTTGCCCATACTTGCCTCCTATAATTCTGGATGTTGGAATATAAGTTGTAGCAAACTGGTGAAACACCTCACCGAACATCAAATAGTAAATGTAGTCAAGATTTCGCAGCAATCTTCAGATGTTAATGATACAATGGTTTGCCAAATCTCGCTAAAATGTTGTTTTCTCTAGAAGAGGTTCCAATTCCTTTCTCTCCAAAGATCCGGCTTTAGACAACACAGTCAACTTGTTCAGTCACAGACTGCGTTAACAACTGCTCACATTCAGGAAATTTGATCTCTTCCCCGAGACTGCGTTCCACTAATTCCTGAGACTGCATTCCAGCATTTGTTTGTG
Source organism: Chiloscyllium plagiosum (assembly GCF_004010195.1). Taxonomy (NCBI): domain Eukaryota; kingdom Metazoa; phylum Chordata; class Chondrichthyes; order Orectolobiformes; family Hemiscylliidae; genus Chiloscyllium; species Chiloscyllium plagiosum. The sequence continues at coordinate 31,708,743 of NC_057731.1, forward strand.
GGCACATGGCTAGAACACGGAACGTTACAGTGCAGTACAGGCTTTCGGCCCTTGATGTTGTGCCGACCTGTAAAACCAATCTGAAGCCCATCTAACCTACACTGTTCCATTAGTATCCATATGTTTATCCAATGACCATTTAAATGCCCTTAAAGTTGGCAAGTCTACTACTGTTGCAGGCAGGGCGTTCTACACCCTTATTACTCTGAGTGAAGAAACTACCTCTGACATCAGTCCTGTATCTATCACCCCTCAATTTAAAGCTATGTCCCTTGTGCTAGCCATCACCATCTGAGGAAAATGGCTCTCACTGTCCATTCTATCTAACCCACTGATCATTTATAGAAACCTCTCAATCTTCTTCTGTCTAATGAAAACAGCCTCAAGTCCCTCAGCGTTTCCTCACAAGATTTCCCTCCATACCAGGCAACATCCTCGTAAATCTCCTCTGCACCCTTGCCAAAGCTTCCACATCCTATAATGTGGTGACCAGAACTGTCCACAATACTCCCAAGTGCGGCTGCACCAGAGTTTTGTACAGCTGTAACATGACCTCATGGCTCCAAAACTCAACTCTGTATCAATAAAAGCTAACATACCGTGTGCCTTCTTAACAACCCTATCAACCTGGGTGGCAACTTTCAGGCATCTGTGTACGTGGACACCAAGATCTCTGCTCATCTACGCTACCAAAATTCTTACCATTAGCCCAGTACACTCTATTCCTGTTGCTCCTTCCAAAGTGAATCACGTCACATTTTTCCTAACTAAACTCCATTTGCCATCTCTCAGCCCAGCTCTGCAGCTTATATATGTCCCTCTGTAGCACATCCTTCAGCACTACCCACAACTCCACCGATCTTAGTGTCAACTGCAAATTTACTAATCCATCCTTCTACATCCTCATCTAGGTGATTTATAAAAATGACAAACAGCAGTGACCCCAAAACAGATCCTTGCGGTATACCACTAGTAACTGAACTCCAGGATGAACATTTCCCATCAACCACCACCCTCTGTCTTCTTTCAGCTCGCCAATTTCTGAACCAAATCACCCCCAATCCCATGCCTTCATATTTTGTACAATAGCCTACCATGGGCAACCTTAGCAAACACCTTACTAAAATCCAAATACACATCAACAGTCTTACCCTCATCCATCTGTTTGGTTGCCTTCTCAAAGAACCTAATAAGATTTGTGAGGCACGAACTACCCTTCACAAAACCATGTTGACTGTTGCTAATCAAATTATTCCTTTCTAGCTGATGATGAATCCTATCTTATAAATGCTTTCCAATACTTGACCCACAACTGAAGTAAAGCTCACTGGTCTATAATTAATAGGGTTCTCTCTACTCCCCTTCTCGAACAACGGAACAACATTTACTATCCTCATCTTCTGGCACTGTTCCTGTAGACAATGACGTCATAAAGATCAATGCCAAAGGCCCTGCAATCTCCTCCATGGCTTCCTAGAGAATCCTAGGATAAATCCCATCTGTCTATTTTCACACTTTCCAGAATTGCTAAAATCTTTATCTCAGTATTCTCCTCAACAGTATTGTCTTTTTCCAGTGTGAATACAAATGAAAAGTATTCACTTAGTGCCTCTTCTACTCCTCTGACTCCACACACAATTTCTCACTACTGCCCTAGGTTGGCCGTATTCTTACTCTGGTCATTCTTTTATTCCTGACATACCTATAGAAAGCTTAAGGGTTTTCCTTGATTCTACCTGCCAATGACTTCTCATGTCCCCTCTTGGCATTTCTTCGCTCTCTCTTTAGGTCTTTCCTGGCTAAGTTGTAACTCTCAAGCACCCTAACTGAGCCTTCACATCTCATCCTTACATAAGCCTCTTTTTCTTCCTCCTGACAAGAGATTCAACTTCTTTAGTAAACAACGGCTTCCTCGTTCGACCACTTTCTCCCTGCCTAACAGGTACATACTTGTCAACGCAGTAGCTGTTCCTTGGATAAGCTCCACATTTCAATTGTGCCCATCCCCTGCATTTTCCTTCCCCATCCTATGCATCCTAAATCTTGCCTAATTGCGTCATAATTGCCGTTCTCCCAACTATAACTCTTGCCTTGCGATATCTACTTATCCCTTTCCATCGCTAAAGTAAACATAACTGAATTGTGGTCACTGTCACCAAAGTGCTCTCCTACCTCCAAATCTGTAACACCTGGCCAGGTTCATTACCCAATTCCAATGTGGCTTTGCTCCTTGTTGGCCTGTCGACATACTGGGTTAGGAAACCCTCCTTCACACATTGGACAAAAACTGGCCCATCTAAAGTCCTCAATCTATAGTGTTTCCAGTCAATGTTTGGAAAGTTAAAGGCCCCCATAATAACTACCCTATTATTCTCGCTCCTATCCAGAATCCTCTTTGCTATCTTTTCCTCTGTTTCTGGAACTATTCGGAAGCATATAGAAAACTCCTAACAGGGTGACCTCTCCTGTTTGTAACCTCAGCCCATACTACTAAGTAGACGAGTCCTCAAACATCCTTTCTGCCACTGTAATGCAACCCATGACTAACAATGCCTCATCTCCCCCTTTTTTTTTTTAAACCACCTTTCCTGGTCATACTGAAACACCTAACCCCCAGAAGCTGTAATAACCATTCCTGTCTCCAAAATGGCCACAACATCAAAATTCCAGGTACCAACCCATGCTGTAAGTTCACTCATCTTATTCCAGATGTTTCTGGCGTTGAAGTAAACACACTTCAAACCATTTTCCTGCCTGCCGGTGAACTCTTGCAACCTTGAAACCTTATTTCTAACCTCATAACCTCGTAACTCTCAACCTCCTGGATGCTGGAGCCACAATTTAAGTTACCATCCCCCTGCTGAATTTGTTTTAAACCCTCTCGAAGAGCATTAGCATACCCCCCCCCACCCCACCCAGGGTATTGGTTCTCCTCTGGTTCAGGTGTAGACCATCCTATTTGTGGAGGTCCCACCTACCCAGAATAAGTTCCAATTATCCAGGTATCCGAATCCCTCCCTCCTACACCATCCCTGAAGCCACATGTTCAACTCCTCTCTCTCCCTATTCCTCGCCTCACTAGCACATGGCATGGGTAACAAACCAGAGGTAACAACTGTTGTTCTAGCTCTAAGCTTCCACCCATTCTCCCTGAATTTGCGCCTTAAATCCCCATCCCTTTTCCTATCTATGTAATTGGTACCTATGTGGACCACAACTCCCTTTCCCCCTCCCCTTTAAGGATCCCAAAAACATGATCTGCGACATCATGACCCCGGCGCCTGGGAGGGAATATATCAACCACGGGTCTGTCTCATTCCCACAGAATCTCCTGTCTGTCCCCTAACTATGGAGTCCCTAATGACTAATGCTCTGCTCCTCTCCACCCTTTCCCTTCTTAGCAACAGTACAGACTCTGTTCCAGCGACCTGTACCCCATGGCTTACCCCTGTTAAGTCATCTCCCCTAGCAGTATCCAAAACGGTATACTTGTTATGGAGAGGAACGGGCACATGGGATCCCTGCACCGTCTTCCCATTCCCTTTCCGTCCCCTGACTGTAACCTATCTATCTTTTTCTTGTACGTGAGGTGTGACTACCTCCCTGTAATTCCTCTCAATAACCCCCTCAGCCTCCTGAATGATCTGAAGTTCATCCAGCTGCAGTTCCCTTGCACAGTTTCCAAGGAGCTGGAGTTGGATGCACTTCCCACAGATGAAGTCAGCAGCGACACTAGTGGTGACCCTTACCTCCCACATTCTGCAGGAGAAACATTCAACTGCCCTAACCTCCATTCCCACTATTTTAAATTCCCAAATAGACTATCGGAACATAAAAGAAAACTAATTACCTCACCCATCTAGCACACAGCCTTTTTTTTTGGTTAGAGGAAGAGGAGTGGGAGACATTACTCAAGTAGTGTTTTGGGTAAAGCAGCTGCTGAAATATATTACTGAACTTACTCAGCAGTCCTGTGTGTGCTCCACCCATAGACAAAGTTAAGTTTTTATAATTTAAAAATACCTTCCCAGCAGGCCCCTTGTCCTTGCTGGGATTTCTGAATTTCAATATTTCTCAACTTCACCCAGCATATACTGCTTATAGGCTTTCTTCATCTTCATTCTCAGTTGCCCTGAACCATCCCACTGCTACCGCTGCTAGAAAAATGGAGACCGCTGAACACACGAGCTAAGTTTTTTTTATAATTTAAATTTACCTTCCCAGCAAGCCCCTTGTCCTCACTGGGATTCCTGAGTTTCAATATTTATCAACTTCATCCAGTATATATTGCTTGTCGTCTTTCTTCATCTTCGTTCTCAGCTGCCCTGAAACATCAGTGGCTTCCAGGAATGTCTTATGTCCCAACAACTGTGAATTTTCTATCAGTAGCTCTTTAGCACTTGCTTAAGCACTCAATTGCTGCTGCCTTCTCCCAGCAAATACATACCAGACAAGTTGACACCAGAGAGCCACCTTGGGCTCTGTCCATCTCATTAACAACATAGCCTGCTTTGAACTAGTTTTATTTTATTTCAAAGCTCGCTGCTTTTACACTAATTTATCTTAACTTCCAAAACAGACAATCTCTTATTCTAATACCATTAAACAAACATGGGTAGCCTCTTAAAGTACTGTGACCTCAATTTTTTAAGTGTATTAGATTTGCATTTACATTTGTCATTTTGTACAATTAGATTTAATTTTCTAATCATATCATACTAAAATACATGAGTCGTGAAATGGTTGTTTGCAAAAGTATCAAGAACCGATGTGAATGATCACTGCAAATGTTCATTGATCATAAATAGAGTCCCTATAGTGTGGGAGCAAGCCATTCAGCCCACTGAGTCCACACTGAATCTCCAAAAAGCATCCCACCCGGACCTACCTGTTACTCCTGTAACCCTGCATTCCCCATGGCTCACCCACCTAGACTGCACATTCTTGGACACTGGTTAATTTAGCATGGCCAGTCCACCTAACTTGGATTGTGGGAGGAAACCCATGTAGACACAGGGAAAGTGTGCAAACTCCACGCACAGTCGCCCAAGGCTGGAATCAAACCCAGGTTCCTGGCGCTGTGAGGCAGCAGTGCTACCCACTGAGCCACAGTACTGCCCTGGCTGTTGTTTGAAAGATTTCCCCATCTGAATTTTATTCTCAGTCACAGGTACTATCTCCTGTGACAGCTTAGCTTAGTTTACCTCACGAGGTGCATTTTTTACATTGCCAATGCAAAGGGACCTTTGTAATCTTTTAAGTTTGTAATTTTGTTTTAGTTTGTTCCAATAACATTTAGTTAAATATTTGTTAAGCTTCTTAAAACCTTCTGCCTTGAAGATTAAGGCATTGTTCCAATCTTTTGGAGGTCAATTTTAGTTTAACAGCAATGAGGTAAAAGATGTTTAGATAGGTTGGAGGAATTTGACTTTGCTGTGAAGAAGTTATTTAAACAAGAACTTCCAAGTTGCATTTCAAGAAGAGAGCCACTTTAAATAAATAGGTCATTGCTCTTTTACAGCAATTATTTTTACAACACTTATAAATGTTTAAACTTCTGCTTATTCATGTAAATCCTTTTATTTTGTGAAACAGTTAAATACATCATTCTTGATTCAATGCCCAAATCTCTCTCGCATGCATATTGCCTATTCAGAGAGAGCAAAAGGATGTTTCTGGAACTTAGTGACTTTTGATAGCGTTGTGACATTTGTAAAACTCAAATTAATTTTAACAAGAGTGCAATTCAAACAGAATGTGTTATACTTCAACATTGGGTCATGCTTATGTCAAAGCTTTGGAGCTAGTGGTGACAAGTATATTAAGAAATCTCTAGTGGCAGTGGCTATCGAGTTAAATCAAACAAAGAGCCCAGAAAGATAAGTTATTTGATGCTATTTGAGTTAGGAGAGTGATAGCATGTTTAAGTGCATGTCAAGTCTTTCAGTTAGAGTTAACATGTAGCCAATACATTTGGACTTTTGATGAAAAGTGGAATTGTCAGAATAGGTGCAACTGTGGATTGAAATGGAAACAATGAGCAAATATGCATTACATGCCTCTTGACTCTGAAGCTACCTTAACTATATTTTCTCCTACCCCACTTCCTGTATGGCCATCAACGCATTCTCTCAGTTTCTCAATCCGCAGTTGCACCTATTCTGACAATTCCACTTTCGATACCAGTGCCTCCATAATGTCTTTTTTTTCTTTGACTGATGATTCTACTGCTTCTCCCAATGACAGGGTCCTTGATCCTGTACGTATCATTTTCTACATTCGTCACCCCTTCACCTCCTGGCCAAGACCTTGGTGTATTTTTTTCTTATCTTCACTTTCCAACTCACCGGCTGTTCATATTTAATTGGTTATCTATTTTTGCCTCTTCAATTACACATTTGGCTCTGTTCTCTTTCAAGCGTACAAAGGGATTGTTCACTTTCTATCTCCTTGATCCACTCCTCAATTACTCTCTTTGGTCTTTTCAAGTGTAACTAGCAAGTGATGTCCTCATTCTGCAAATGAATAAATAAAAATTCCCTTGTACTACATTCAGTTTAGTATGCTCTATTTGTGCTCTTGATGCAGACTCCTCTATTTTGGAAGACTAATCACAGATTTGTCATGTCCTGAAACAACGCCTTTAATTCAGTCTGCAAGTATAACTTGGAGCTGCATCACTTCTTCAGTTCTTCGTCCCACTATCACTGTGATGTCAGCCTGCTGCATTGTTCCACTGGAGTTCAGATTAAATTTAAGAAGCAGCACCTTGTCTTTTTCCATCATAGATTTTTCAGTTTCAGAATCTAAATTGGGCTCAACAATTTCAGATCATAATTTTTGACTTCTTTTTTCTTTTTGGGAGGCAACCCTTTTCGCGTTTATACAATAGAATAGAATCCCAACAGCATGGAAACAGGCCCTTCAGCCCAACAGGTCCATTCCGACCCTCTGAACGCACCCAGATCCATTCCTCTACCCTATTATCCGATATTTACCCCTGACTAACGCACCTAACTTATACATCATTGAACACTATGGGCAATTTAGCATGGCCAATTCACCTAACCTATTGTGGGAAGACACTAGAGCACCCTGGGGAAACCCATGCAGACACTGGGAGAAAGTGCACGCTCCACACATAGTCGCCCAAAGTTGGAATCGAACCCGGGTCCCTGGCGTTGTGAAACAGCAGTGCTAATCACTAAGCCACTGTCCTGCCTCCTGCTGCCCCTTATATTTCCTTGAGTCCCATATTTATTTAGTCACTTAGAGTCATAGAGATGTACAGCATGGAAACAGACCCTTCGGTCCAACTCGTCCATGCCAACTCGTCCATGCCAACCAGATATCTCAACCCAATCTAGTCCCACCTACCAACACCCGGCCCATATCCCTCCAAACCCATCCTATTCATATATCCATCCAGATGCATTTTAAATGTTGCAATTGTACCAGCCTCCACCACTTCCTCTGGCAGCTTATTCCACACACGTACCATCTTCTGTGTGAAAAAGTTGCCCCATAGATCTATTTTATATCTTTCCCCTCTCGCCCTAAACCTATGCCCTCTAGTTTTGGGCTCCCCCAACCATGGAAAAGACTTTGTCTATTTATCCTATCCATGCCCCTCATAATTTTGTAAACCTCTATAAGGTCACCCTTCAGCCTCCGACACTCCAGGGAAAACAGACCCAGCCTGTTCAGCCTCTCCCTTTGGCACAAATCCTCCAACCCTGGCAACATCCTTGTAAATGTCTTCTGAACTCTTTCAAGTTTCACAACATCTTTCCGATAGGAAGGAGACCAGAATTGCACGCAATATTCCAACAGTGGCCTAATCAATGTCCTGTACAGCCACAACATGACCTCCCAACTCCTGTACTCCATACTCTGACCAATAAAGGAAAGCATGCCAAATGCCTTCTTCGCTATTCTATCTACCTGCGACTCCACTTTCAAGGAGCAATGAACCTGCACTCCAAGGCCTCTTTGTTCAGCAACACCTCCGAGGACCTTACCATTAGTATATAAGTCATGCTAAGATTTGCTTTCCCAAAATGCAGCACCTCCCATTTATCTGAATTAAACTCCATCTGACACTTCTCAACCGATTGGCCTGTCTGATCAAGATCCCGTTGTAATGTGAGAGAACCTTTTTCACTGTCCACTACACCTCCAATTTTGGTGTCATCTGCAAACTTACTAACTATATCTCTTATGCTCACATCCGAATAATTTGTATAAATGATGAAAAGTAGTGGACCCAGCACCGATCCTTGTGGCACTCCACTGGTCACAGACCATCAGTCTGAAAAATAACCACCACCACCCTCTGTCTTCTACCTTTGAGCCAGTTCTGTATCCAAATAGCTAGTTCTGTCCCTGTATTCCATGAGATCTAACCTTGCTAACCTATCTCCAATGGGGAACCTTGTTGAATGCCTTACTGAAGTCCAGATAGATCATGTCCAGTGATCTGCCCTCATCAATCTTCTTTGTTACTTCTTCAAAAAACACAATCAAGTTTGTGAGACATGATTTCCCACGCACAAAGCCATGTTGACTAGCCCTAATAAGTCCTTGCTTTTATAAATACATGTACATCCTGTACCTCTGGATTCCCTCCAACAACTTGCCCACCACCGACGTCAGGCTCACCGATCTAAAGTTCCCTGGCTCGTCCTTACCACCTTTCTTAAACAGTGGCACCACGTTAGCCAACCTCCAGTCTGCCAGCACCTCACTGTCACTTTCAATACAAATATCTCAGCAAGAGGCCCAGCAATCATTTCTCTCGCTTCCCACAAAGTTCTAGGGTACATCTGATCAGGTCCTGGGGATTTATGCATTTCAAGACATCCAGAACTTCCTCCTCTGTAATATGGACATTTTTCAAGATGCCACTCTCTATTTCCCTACATTCTATATCTTTCGTGTCCTTTTCCACAGTAAATATTGTTGCAAAATACCCATTTAGTATCTTCCCCCATCTCCTGCGGCTCCGCACAAAGGCTGCCTTGCCAATCTTTTAGGGGCCCTAGTTACCCTGTTCTCTCCCTAGTTACCCTTTTGTCCTTAATGTATTTGTAAAAACCCTTTGGAATTTCCCTAACTCTATTTGCCAAAGCTATCTCATGTCCCCATTTTTGTCCTCCTGATTTCTCTCTTAAGTATACTCTTACTGCCTTTATACTCTTCTAAGGATTCACTTGATCTATCCTGTCTATACCTGACATATGCTTCCTTTTTTTTTAACCAAGTCCTCAATTTCTTTAGTCAACCAGCATTCCCTATACCGACCAGCCTTCCCTTTCACCCTGACAGGAATATACTTTCTCTGGACTCTTGTCATCTCATTTCTGAAGGCTTCCCATTTTCCAGCCGCCCCTTTATCTGCAAAACTCTGCAACCAGGTCAGCTTTTAAAAGTTCTTGCCTAATATCTTCAAAATTGTCCTTTCTCCAACTTAGAACTTTAACTTCTAGATCTGGTCTATCCTTTTCCATCACTATTTTAAAACTAATAGAATTATAGTCGCTGGTGCCAAAGTGCTTCCCCCACTGACACCTCAGTCACCTGCCCTGCCTTATTTCCCAAGAGCAGGTTCAGGTTTTGCATCTTCTCTAGTAGCTGAAAAATGTGTTGCTGGAAAAGCGCAGCAGGTCAGGCAGCATCAAAGGAGCGGGAGAATCGATATTTCGGGCATAATGCTGCCTGACCTGCTGCGCTTTTCCAGCAACACATTTTTCAGCTCTAATCTCCAGCATCTGCAGTCCTCACTTTCTCCTACCTTCTCTAGTAGATCCACCCACATACTGAATCAGAAGATTTTCTTGTACACACTTAACAAATTGCTCTCCATCTAAACCTTTAACTATGGCAGTCCCAGTCTGTCTATGTTTGTAAAGTTAAAATCCCCTACCATAACCACCCTATTATTCTTACAGATAACTGAGATCTCCTTACAAGTTTGTTCCTCAATTTCCCTCTGACAATTAGGGTGTATATAATACAATCCCAATAAGGTAATCATCTCTTACTTATTTCTCAGTTGCACCCAAATAACGTCTCTGGAAGTATTTCTGAGAATATCCTCCCTCGGTACATCTGTAATGCTATCCCTTATCAAAAACTCCACTCCCCCTCCTCTCTTGCCTCTCTTTTTATCCTTCCTGTAGCATTTGTATCCTGGAACATTAAACTGTCAGTCTTGTTCATCCCTGAGCCATGTTTCTGTAATTGCTATGATATCCCAGTCCCATGTTCCTAACCATGCTCTGAGTTCATCTGCCTTCCCTGTTAGGCCTCTTGCTTTGAAATAAATGCAGTTTAATTCATCAGTCCTACCTCGTTCTTTGCTTTGTCCCTGCGTACCCTGACCATTTGACTCCCCTTTGTTCTTGCCTGGTTATTATTTCTTTTTGCTTTATAGCACCTCCCCTTTTTGCCATTTAACTATTTCTGCCTTCCATTTTGTCTGTGTTTGAACTGGAGGCGACTTTTGTGTCTTAATTGACCCTGAGATATGCTTCCAATTGTAATTTGACTGCATCATTTAAAATCGACTATATCTATCTTTGCCTGAATCCGTCTCGTTTGAACTTGTCTTTTTTGCATTTGCATTTGACTATTTCAATGAACATATGGGTGATACCCCATTTTTCTGTCCTTTTTAAAAATGTGAGGCAATCCAAACCTATGCTGCCTGTATGTTAACTTGCATCACCAACCCATCCCTGAATTTGCGAGCAAGCATTGTGGGTTTGCCTAACCAGGTACCTTGGGTTGGTTTCCGGTTTTGCCACATTTTAATTAAGTTAAAAGAATTATATAAATAAAGGTCATTGATTAACCCCCATCCTTTCTATCCTGTCTCTGGACTGGTTTAAAACCAATTGCATCAACTTTTTCCAGTTGTTCTGACAGAACATAACCTGAAATGCTAAAATTTATGGACAGAGAAAGAGTTAATAGACCTTGGTTAAATGTTTCCAGCATATGTTTTTATTTCAGCTTTCCACCATATGCAGTATTTTCCTTTTGCGCTTGCTGCCTTTTGTATTATGTCAAATTTTGTCCCGTTTTAGGATTAACCAATTTTTTTTCCTTTGTAAAAGGCAGAGGAGCAGATCCAAATAAACCACCTTGTCGCAAAGCAAAAGTTATTCGGAGGGAGATGAAACTGACGAAACTGCTTCAGAAACAGCAGCAGAAAGAAATGGCAGATATATCCCAGCACCAAGAACCCTCTTCTTCCAACCCTCATCCACACCCTCTGCAGCATCATGCCACCCAAGCAAATAAGCCAAAATCATTGGAAGAGTTTATTTCTGAGTCTTTAACTCCAGATGCAGCCCATAAGCTTGAGGTAATTCTTAAATTTTAGTACGGTTTATCTTGCTGGTGGTTTTGTCCTTTTTAATCTTGCCGTATTAATTTCAGGCAAGTATGTTTCAGATACCTTGACTTTGGTATTACAGGTAGTCCTCCTATAACACAGTTGCTTTCCAGCAAAAAAAACTTGCTTAATATAAATAATGGGACCTATGGGAAAAGTGGGGTTGGGGCAGACCGGCAAATATAAAATCACTCATGATCACTCAGAAATCATCCAAAAGACTAATGCAAAGTATAGCATTGCCTCAATGAAAATTGAAACAAAAGTAATTTTAACACAATTCACTTAAAAAGTGTAAGGAAGCTGCTGTCTGCACAGTACCTCTTAGAGCTGCTCTGTCAGCAGCTGGCATCAGCACATGTGCAGAACAGCATGAAGTCCGGAGCTCCCGTTGTGCATGCGCAGTTAGCATGAAGACCTGCAGGGACATGGCGCATGCATGGGAACTGGCTGTTACGCAGAATGGCATGGAGATTTTGGCATGTACATTGCATGCACAGAACAAAGCCTGCAAGCCCATCCCTACTGAAACCGTGCTATTGCCAACGGAATTATGCATTCTCCAAAATACCGTTCCCTAATTCTTCAGCTTCGTTACAGTCAAACCACGCCACTGAAACTCGCATTATTCCAGAACTACCTGTATTACTATCAAATTGGTTTTTACCACAATCCATGTGGTTTAGGAGCCACAGTCAAATTGTTTAATTTACCATAACTTTATGACTTTTCAAACATTTTCCTTTTGGGATCAAATTTAATGAATGTTGAATTGGATATTAGTGTTCAAATACTTAAATTGCAATGATAGCATTTTGCAAAAAATTTCATAACATTTACAATTCGTTTTACTGCAAAATATCAGTGTAAATGCCATGCATTGTTCAAGAATTTGCTTCTGTATGCTAATCCTACTTGTCATCCATACTTTCTTTGAAATTAAGAGACACGCAAGTCTTTGTTTTTGATAATCTCACATATCAATGTTCATCATGCTATATTTTTCAAGTATTTTGCTGTCAAAAGCTTTCTGCAATATAGAAAGTTATTCTTGGTAGCATTCAATAATATTTCATGACAAACTGGAGAAAATGTAGTTGATTGTAGCACTAAAACTCCTAAAAGGTGCTTATCTAAAATGGCTAAAGTTGTTCCTCTTTAATTAAAAATCTTGTATCTAACATTTGTAACTTTTCAAGAATGTCCATACGACAGAAGGAAAACATCAAATGTGTTAGAGGGAGTTATATGTTCTTCTTGATCAAAACACTAACAAGGAGAAAAAAACTTATTATTTCCTTCGCCATCCCGTTGTATGCCAAATACAATACTAGCATAATTAATATGACCTTTCACCTATTAACTTTCTTTGCAGACTTTCTAAGTGATAACTGCATCCAGACCTTTTTGTTAAATTTAGATTTTTATGATTCTATCTAACACCATGAACAAACCAAGCTAGACTCTGATAATTATAGAATTTTAAAGGTTTTATTTGTTGGTATTTGTAATGCTTGGTAATTCTTTTTTGGCTATTTTCAATGATTTCCCAAGCCATTTTATCACATAATTGTGTCTCCAGTGAGATTTCCTCAGATGATAATAAACAAAGTGTCAAGCTTGCATGTTGGTGAAGGTAGTTGGTCATTGGTAGATTTTGGTATGGGCCAAAAATCAGAAAAAAAAAATTAACAATCATGCAGTTATAAATAAATGGCCTAAAATCCCCAAATAAATCATTCAATGGGAGCGTTAATGTGCCAGCTCATAAATGCAGAATTGGAAAATCAGTGGGCCTCCTTGCAAACTTTCTTGTCTACCCAAGAAACTTTATATTAAGCATTAGTCTATTCAATGTATCACTGCATCAGTAATTATATTCAACATAACTGAGAATATTGGATGCAAATGTTTGATTCTTTAATATACATGATATTCATTGCATATTTTTGTTACATTACATTAAAGTATTTTTTTCATCTGTAATTCCCAAAAGACCTGGCATGCCAAATATTTTTTAAAAGCAGAACTATTAAGAATGACAGCTGTTTTTTCATTTCTAATTTGCTTAATGAGTCCTTTGTTCATTTATTCCATATCTTAATTTAGTGATTTTAGAATGAAATCAATTTCCACTATCTATCTGGAAGCTAAAGTTTAAAAGAGCTGTGAAAAACTTTGCTTATATATTGAGTTGAACTTCTGCTATTGAATGACTGTCAGGCATTAGTAATGGCTCAGGGCATTAGAATAATGGCTTTCTGAAATGGGTAGATGTAAGAATTGTATCATATTACTGAAAAAACTCAACAAAAATAGATTTTTAATTTTATAATAATCTAAAAATGTAATTAACTCATTAATAGTAAATAGTTAATTGTGGTAATGCAATACAATACTAGATGAAGCTGCTACACTATCCTATAAATGAGATCTTTTTACTTTTTTTGGGGCGGCACGGTGGCACAGTGGTTAGCACTGTTGCCTCACAGCGCCAGAGACCCGGGTTCAATTCCTGCCTCAGGCGACTGTGCGGAGTTTGCACGTTCTCCCCGTGTCTGCGTGGGTTTCCTCCGGGTGCTCCGGTTTCCTCCCACAGTCCAAAAGATGTGCAGGTCAGTTGAATTGACCATGCTAAATTGCCCGAAGTGTTAGGTAAGGGGTAAATGTAGGGGTATAGGTGAGTTGTGCTTTGGCGGGGCGGTGTGGATTTGTTGGGCCTAAGGGCCTGTTTCCACACTGTAAGTAATCTAATCTAATCTACTTAATTATTAGGAATTTGAAATAATTTTCTATAGTTTTCACATATCTTGCTTTAATAAAATGCTTTTCTTTTTGCTGCCTGAAGGTGAGACTAGTGAGGTCATCTCCACCAAACTCCCAGTTCAAAGCAACTTTTCAGGAGTCTTACCAGATCTATAAACGGTACCAGATGACCATTCACAAGGACCCCCCCGATAAAGCAACTGAATACCAGGTCAGAATAAGATACGTATAATTCATAAAATTTAAGAGGTAAAGCAACCAGCGTAGCGAAAGGATGATCACTTAGATTCATGTAGGAAAATAAATAAAAGATAGTTAATATTTATGTCTTTTTACTATTTCAGTGAGTACCCTGTAATATCTAAATTAAGGCAATGCAAAATTAAAAATAAGACTAAACCAGTGAGAATGAATACGCCGAAAAGACAAAGTAGAAAATGCGTGTATATCCATAAATAGTGCACTTCCTTGAAAAACTGTTTCGTGATCTGATCGAAACAACAAGACTTAAAAGCAGAGATGTTCCAATTTTCTTTTGTTAAATTAATATTATGAATAATATGAAGGTGATGTAAAATAATGCCATTCTCAACCTGAAACTTTGATTGTCCTGAGGAGGAGCTCTGCTCAAATGTGCTAGTCTCAATCGCCAGCTAGAATTTAATTGCTTTGGGCTTTGAGGTACAGTATATGCTCTAAACATTTAAATTAACATAAATCAATTTCCACTGAGTAGAATAGATGCTACTGATCTCTCAATAGATTTATACTCTAACTTGATATTGACCTAACAATGTATATGAATTATTTTTGAGTCCTTGGGCAGCCTTTTGGAATTTCTATTGTAGAAAAGACATTAAAATAATGTATATTGTACAATACTGTAACTATTTCCACTGCCCCACAAAAGAGCAAGAGCAGAGTCATGAAGGTTTTGATAGGCTGAATTGGGAAAGGTGGCTACTTTTGTTGAGTGATTAATTTAAAAGAACCACTTAATTTAAAAGAAATGACTTCACCTGCTTTTCTTCTAAGTCTGATTTATAAACAGTTAGTATACTGATAATGCTAAACTTGTACAGATATGGCCACAAATGGGTATTTTCAAAACAGAAAATCTCTCATTTTGATCTCTTATTCAGTTTTGTTTTACCTCTGTCAAATGAGCAGTTTGTTGCACACAAAAGAGCTAAGCAGATTAAAGTGCCCTATCGAGCAACCTGATTTGAAGCCAACTTGAAAGGCAAACACATGCACTGTTAACAGCTTGGAAACTTGGCCTATATTAGATATCAAGTTATAAATCGGGTGCAGTTAAAAGTGCTTATTAGCAAAACTAAGCATAGAATAAACAATTTTATTAATACTTATCAATTTGTTTAGAATACTTTGACACATTATATTGGGAATGGGACAGATAATAGGTTTTTGAACTGGATTTGGAGGAGAATCTGCACTAATCTTACCTTCAGTGGTAAAACTTGTGGTAATTTTTCAAGTTTACTTTAGTTTCTATTGTCAAAGTATTTCCAATGATTTGTTTACTTCGCAATTTACATGGATTGCCTGCCCTGAAGGTGAAACTAGTGCCAGTTTCCTTCGATGACCCAGATTTCATTGAATCCTTTAACCAATCAGCAGCTTTGTATGCCAAGTATCAGATGGCTGTGCACCATGATTCATCTGATGAATGTAATGAATCACAGGTAAAACGATTTTTTTGCACTTGTCATTTTACTGATTGTTATTAAAATGTAATTCATTTAAATAGTGCTGTTTGAGGGGGTTCAAAGCCAGTTCACCAGCTTCATTTTCTGCTTGTATTTTATTCATCATATTGTTCATGCCTGTGTCACATCATGAAAACTGTGCCAGGTTTTTGCCACTTAAGTAATCTTTGATAAGATGGACATCATTGTCAATATAATAGTGCTATCTAGGCAAAGAAAGATAATGAAGGTAGAATATTTGTTCTATATATATCCATATACAAAATAGATATGTGACCATTACCTATTTTCATTGAAGCTATCTCTGTTGATATATCTACATTATGGTCATATGTTTCTCTATATTGTATATATGTGCATTCTTCTAGAGCAGCAGTTACATTATTAGGAAAAGGCACATCTGGAGCTCTTATTACCGTGGTGACTGATCACATTCCACTGTATCATTTACCGGTGAACCAACTTTCTAATGCAATGAAATGTTATGTATACTTCAAATTTATATGTATCTCGAATCCTGTTCTGAACATCAGGGTTGCAAAAATAACAATGCTTTCTTGATTCGTTGATTGTAATTCTAATATACACTGACAGCCAGTTGTATTTGAAATTGTCCCAATCCCTGCCTCTCTTTTCAGGCTCGGAAACAAAATGTTGTAGCTGTCACAAAAATGTTTTTATGATGTAATGATGAAAATCTGTTATGCATTTTGGGAAATACAGGCACTTTTGGAAACTAATATAAACAAACAATTTACATTTTTTCCTAATTGAGGTACATTGCTAAAACTGTTGCCTCTATATACACACTCTTGAAGGCTAAATTTTATATGGATTACCTTTGGTCAGAATACTATATTTTTCTTTGAGAGAAAAATAATTCTGTTTCTTTTCCTTTCAGACAGAACCATTTCTTCCCCACTGCCCACCACTTTTAAAATTTCTTCATTAGGCCTTGAGAAAATGTTGGTTTCTCCTTCCTGTGTTAGGATCAACCATATATTTTGTTATTGACCAGGTGAAATCTATAACTTTGGTGTGTTTTCAGTTAGTGTTTCTTTTAAAACTGGATTTAGTGTGCCCTGTTTCATTTCAAACTTTGCAACATTGAAAGTTACAGCTTCTATTAGAGGGAATAGTAAGCATGGAATTGCATTTGTGATATTAATGCCAATAAGTGGTATTTTGTATTTATTTTGGACAGATCATGCATCGCCAAAGTTACAACTTGGATGTTCAGTTTTTATATAATCGTGTAATGTTTATTTTATGTCCCCCGTGTTAACATTAATACTCTAATGTTTAGCTCAAAGGTACAGGTTGACTGGTATGAAATTACTTTTGAAATCACAAAACTATTAGTGTTCTGTTGAGCCTTTTAATATTTTTACTTAACTTAATGTGATGGAGCCTTCAAAATGCAGAATCTTGTGTTGTATTTTCATATCAGTTTGTATTTCCTCAAATTTATCAGTCTTAAAATTTATTTTGCCGATTTGCTAAATGCCTCAGAAACCACTAGATTTCATCCCTTCAAACAAGCTCGTTTTGGTGAAGCACGGTTCTATCTGTTAATGTAAACATTTTACTTATAATTATCAAGACATTTGAACACTTTTTTTCAATAACCAGATTATTACAACTTTCCTATTATTTTACTGATATGTTAACTAATTTGCTGTACAGTTCTGTATCCCAAGAGCTGTGACTTCTACTTTCAAAACAGGTGTACAATATCTACTGCTTCTACTGATTTTGGCAATATCTTTAAAGACTGTCAGATTTATTAACAATGATCTGTAGCATTGATTGAAGCTCTGATATACATTGGCACTGATTTTCTGTTGACCAGGGAATCCTTATTCTAGCGTAGATGGAGTTGTGTATATGGACCTGTGGAATCTCCATTGTAATAGATTTTGAGGGAATAGCCCAAGAAATCGAAGATCCCACTCTCCATGAGTCTCCATTTAAATCAGCAAGTTTGGATGATTCTGAAGACAATTAAGTAAAATAGCTACTCAGGAAAAGTTAGACATTGCATTTAATAGGTTAATTCCTGAGTAGCTGTTTGATAGATGCATACTTACCACACAAACACACACTGCACTTCCTCCAGACCGTATTTTTTTCCCTGACACCCACTTCTTTATGTCCCCACTGGATATTTCTGCCACCCACTCCCTAATCATTGCATCGCTTACCAGACCTCCTTGCCGTCTTCTGTGGCATACTATTCACTTGTCATTCTACTCCCTACTCACCTTGGATCCTATCCTCTCCAGCCAGCTCACTACCTATTTGGCACTTTACTTTGTTGGTACTCCAGTACCCTAACTTCACGCTTACCTTACGTATGTGCTATTTGAGAGCAGCTATCAAAATGGATGTTGGAACCTTCAAACTTTAGAATATGATAGCTGAATGATGTGGAAAATGGCATGTTTAGCCTTCTCCCAACACGTCTTTACTAAAGAATTTCAGATTGGAAGTATGGTTCTGTATTCCTGAAGGAGTCCTGTTTTGAGTCTCCTCTCAGAAATGCAGGCTTCCTTTCTTTAGTTAAAAAAAGGGACTCAATTGCAATCTGCGTGATTGCCAATCCTCAGAAAATTTAACCCATTATTTCCAATTAATCAGCTCCTGATATTTTCAGTTTCAGTATAGCTAATGTGTAATCAGTTATGCAAGCATGTATTAGTTGTTGGAGGTGATTCTGAAAGGTAGAATTTGGAGAGTTAAGGAATGATTGGGGATAGTAAGATGATTTTGCGATGGAAATTGTGTGTCTCAAACTTGATTGAGTTTTTTTTGAGGAAATAAGCAAAAGGATTGAAGACAAAGCAATAGACGTTGTTTACTTGAACTTCAGTAAACCTTTGGCAATGTTTGGCATAGTAGACCAATTAGTAAAGTTAGATCACATGGGATTCAGGGAGAGCTTGCCAATTGGATGCACAATTTGCTTCACGATAGGAGTCACAGTCAAATAAGGGTTTTTTTTTCGGACTGGAGGCCTGTGACCAGTGGTGTGCCGCAAGATTCTGTACCGAGTGCACAGCTTTTCATCAGTTACATAAATGATTTGGATGTGAATATATGAGAAATGATTAGTAAGTTTATGGATGACATCAAAGTTGTTGGTATAGTGGACAGTGAAGAAGGTTATCTAAGATTACAAAGAGATTGTGATCAATTGGATCAATGGGCTGAGGAGTGGCAGGTGAAGTTTAATTTAAATAAATGTGAGACATTGTATTTTGATAAAATAAACCAGGCTTATATAATTAATGGTAGGACCTGCAGTAGTGTTGTAGAACAAAGAGACCCAAGAGTTCAGGTATGTAATTCTTTGAAGTTTGTGCCATAGGTAGATAGGGTAGTTAAAGAGTTTAGCACACTTGCCTTCATTGTTCAGACCTTTTGAGTAAAGGAATTGGGACGTCATGTTGAGGTTGTACAGGACGTTGGTGAGGCCTCTTCTGGAGTACTGTGTGCAGTTCTGGTCGCCCTATTATAGGGAGGATATCAAGCTGGGGAGGGTTCAGAAAAGGTTTACCAGAATGTTGCCACAAGTGCAGGGTTTGAGTTATAAGGAGAGGCTGGATAGGCTAGGACTATTTTTTCTTAATGTAGGTCGTTAAGGGGTGACTTTATGGAGGTTTATAAAATCATAAGGGGTTTCAATAAAATGAATGGCAGGTGTTTTTTCCCTAGGGTGGAAGAGCTCAACTAGAGGGCGTATTTATAAGGTGAGAAGAGAATGAATTAAAAATGACAAGGGGCATTTTTTTAGTGGTTCATGTGTGACTGTGTAGAATAAACTTCCAGAGGAAGTGATAAATGTGGGTACATTTACAACATTTTAAAAGACATTTGGATAAGTACATGAATTTGAAAAGTTTGGAGGGATATGGACCAAGTGCAGGCAAGTAGAACTAGTTTAGTTTGGGAACATGGTCAGTGTTGGGGTGAAGGGTCTGTTTCTATGCTGTATGACTATAGCCTACTTCTAGCAAATAAAACCTCAAGAAAGAGAACCACCATCATTAATGCAGTTTGTGGTTGGACTTTTGAAAAGTGAAGGAAATGCTGTTGGGGCTGTATTTTCTTCATGTTTCAAAAGACTAAGTCATTAACTTGAAGGATTGATTAACGTGTTGGATTAACAAATTGAAGTGGTCATCTGACACTGAGGTTTGAATTTTATGTCTTTATGCTTGCTACATATAAGCATCTGAAGTTACATCCATTGGTACGCATTTCTGAACATCATCATACATCATTGATGCACAGCCTGTTAACATTTAGCTGAGTTAACAATTTCTGCCAGCATGTGAATGTAAAATAAACCCTTTATTATAGAATTGACACCTAACATGTGCTAACTAATGCTTGACAATGATGTGTTGTGAAGTGATTCGAGTTTTTTTACAAATTTTTAAGGTGAACCCTTTCAGTTAGATAAATGGCAGTGCAGTTTGATCATTGAAGTGCCTATCCTCCTATAATTTTACTTGGTGAACTGTGTGACAAAAGGTGTGAAGTAATTAAATGAGCATTTATTAATTATTCAAAGATTTCAGTCTTAGTTATTGAACGCTTGAAAATCAGCAAATGAAGCAGAAATCCACATGGATCTGACTAATCATGACTGAGGATGACTTTTTTAAGTTTGTATTTTCTGTATTGCACTACGTGCGAACTATATCATCCTTTGATGCAGCTTGCTCCAGTACTCTGCAGTTTTTTTTCTGTCAAAAGAACTTTGAAAGAGAAAGTTGTCCATCGGTCAAGGAGTTTTAAGCTAAGGTTTAAAGGCAGGAAAGCCCATGGAATATTGATTGTAGGAAATAAACAGTGCATCACTGATTTTTCTTTAAAAATAAGGGACAGCGGTTGATTTATTGTTTGGTCCCTTTTATCAATGGCAAGTTAACAGCTTTTACCGTGAAGGACAAATCTATTACCTTGTCCTCTTGAATTAGTTGCATCTTGTAATTTACATATATTTCCTATTTCTCTTTGTTTTGGGCTTGCTGGCCTGTTTTTTGAAAGAGATTCCAAAATATTTCCATTGTACATGTGCACATTTCTATTGCAAATCATGCAAGATTTGTGCATACACCCCTCACTAAGACCAACAGCACACTGAGGAGGCAAATCTTGACATCAACTGATATGATGTCATTACTGCCAATTCGAAGCTCCATGCTTCAGCCCAAACCCCTGTGTTAACCTCCTATGACTGAAAGACTCTCCCCTCAAGCATTGTTTAAAGGATTATCCAATACCCGTTAGTTGCTGGATTATCTTTTTTCTGACTGTTGCTGCAATTCTAGACATTTGAGAATTTTTTCTTTTTTTTTTTAAAGCTTCATTGTTTAGTAAATTGCCCAGCTGGTGGTGGAGTTTCCTTCTGGTGGCTCACATTTGAACATAAGTGAGCATCTTTCACCCAAGGGTGCTTTATTAAGCAGGACTAGCAGAATGAGATTAGACCACACAAGATAAGCTGCCAGAAGAAAAATGAGATGGGGTTGAGGAAAGAAAAACTAATAGCTAGAGAAACTCAGCAGGCTTCGCAGCATCTGTGGAGAGAAACCAGAGTCAGTGTTTGGGTCCAGTGATTCCTCTTCAGAACTTTCTGAAGAGTCACTGGACCTGAAAAGTTGACTCTACTTTCTTTCCACAGATGCTGCTAATCTTGCTGAATTTCTCCAACTATTTCTGTTTTTGTTTCAGATTCATAGTATCTGTAGTTTTGATTTAGTTTGGGGTTGAGGAAGTGGTATCATCATGAGCTGGTCTCCATAAAGGGACTTCAACAAGCAAATATTTTTTGGAGAACAGCTTGCAGGAATGCTGTGGCTACCTGGAAGTGTCTTTGCAAAATACTATGCAGAAGTATGATGGCAGCAAACTGAGACTGCATGACTGCAGTCTAAGCTTTCACTGAATTATTAAGGTATTGGTTGGATCCTACTTGTGCTATCAGAAATTGAATCATGATTGTCTCCACAAATGTGTTGATGAAAATTACTGAAATGTTTATTAGATTTCAAAAGTGCAATATTTTATGAACAAAACAACTCCCCAGCCTACCTGTTTTTATTTTTTTGACTAACCATATATGGTACATCATCTCACATGGATTCACTGTTGTTCAGATTCACGCATAACCCAGATATATATCGGCACCTGAAGTGATCAGATTTTCATTGTTTGACAAAGGCAGGACTGTGTGTATACTAAATTTTATTTTCATACTGTTTAATTCACTCCAATAAAATTGTAAACTATACAAAAGTATCTGCTTTAATGTTTAATTGTATATCCTTGAAGGAAGGCTAGTTCATGCAAACAGTCAGTGATCATCCAGTTTAACTGTAATATTATGTTCACTCGGACTAAGTAATCCAAGATAGTGGTGGAGTATGGCTTCTGTGCCAGAGCTTGTATGCTCGAATTTTTGTTATTCTTTTCTTCTTGTTTTCCTTTCCAGCTTAGCTTGGATAGCAGTCTGGAGACGAGGCCAGCCAGGTGCTAGTGTGGACTGGGGTACAAGGACTGTAATTCTGAACTTTTTATTTCTTTAAGTTATTTTCTAATTTATTCCTATGTTTTTATATTTTTGTACCTAATGTTGGACTTTTTAATTTCTTTTTCTAATTTTTCTAATTTAAGAATTTGTACCTGGGTACCTTCGTACCCAAGATGGCACTGTAAATGGCAACCTGTAAACTTTTTACTGTGTACTTATGTCAGTATATGTGACAATAAAGCTAATTCTAATTTTAAAACTTTTATTATTCCTCAGCTGTTCGCAATTTGTTTTTAACAAATTTCTTTAAAAATGCAAAAAAGAATTATTTTTAAATCATCCATGCTGTCATAAGTATGTCTCCCAACCCAAAATGAGTTTATATTGTTACCTTGTGATTTTATGACTTATGGTGAATTGCAGATGGAGTAGATAGCAATTCTGCAGAAAATGCAGGCCTTATGATTTAATGACCTTTTTAATTTGTTAGCAAGTTATTTCAATATTGGATTACTTACCAGCAGATATTTTCACGTACTGGTCATAGAGGTGTACAGCATGGAAATAGACCCTTCGGTCCAACTCGTCCATGCCAACCAGATATCCGAAACTTATCTAGTCTCATTTGCCAGCACTTGGCCCATAGCCCTCTTAACTCTTCCTATTCATGTACGTGTCCAGATGCCTTTTAAATGTTGTAATTGTATCAATCTCCACCAGTCCTTTTGGCAGCTCATTCCATACACACACCACACTCTGTGTGGAAAAAGTCCCCTCTTAGGTCCCTTTTAAATCTCTTTCTCCCCCCTCCCCCTCAACCTAAACTAATGCCTTCTAGTTCTGGACTCCCCCAACTCAGGGAAAAGATCTTGTCTATTTACCCTATCCATTCCCCTCATGATTTTATAAACCTCTATAAGGTCACCCCTTCGGCTATGACTCTCCAGGAAAAACAGCCCTAGCCTCTCCCTGTAGCTCAAACCCTCCAACCTTGGCAATATCCTTGTAAATCTTTTCTGAACTCTTTCAAGTTTCACAACATCCTTTCCATAGGAGGGAGTGCAGAATTGCACACACTATTCCAAACATGGCCTAACTAATGCAGCCACAACATGACCTCCCAACTCCTATACTCAATGCTCTGACCAATAAAGGAAAGTAACATACTACACTCCTTCTTCACTATCCAGCCCACCTGAGACTCCACTTTCAAGGAACTATGAACCTGCACCCAAGGTCTGTTTGTTCAGCAACACTCCCCAGAGCCTTACCATTTAGTGTATAATTCCTACCCTGATTTGCTTTTCCAAACTGCAGCCATTCTATTGTAACGTATGTTTTGTAAACGTGAATTTGCTGTAATGCGATTGACAAATTGGGGACACTGTTTGTAAAGCATGAGCTTTTAAATCATATGTTGGCTATAATGCAATTACATCGGCAACACTTTAAGCTGTTTCTAAATGCAATTTTTCTTTAATGCGGGGTTGCACAAAAACACTACCATTGCATTATAGAAAAACTGACTTACATTTTAGAGTTAATGGTTGATTTGGTAAAAACTACAGTCAAGTTCATTTCACTTGACTAATAAAAAATGTTTTTAAATATGTGCATTGAAAATTTAGGGATGCATCTAATTACTTAGTCTGGAATGTTTTATTGGTCTTAAGATCAGTGTTTTACGTTAGAGTTTAAGGTCACAGGAGACATCTGTGCAAACATTGCCGAATCAAGCAGTGTATGTGACCCAAGTGTCTTGTGTAACAGTATATGAGCCTGTCTAGAGGTGATTTAAATAAGGAGGGAAAATTCATTGTTAAGTGGAAGTCACATTTTGTTAATTTGGTGTTACTATTAATAGCACTTTAAAAATTGATTGCTTTCCTCTTTTTCATATTGTTTTCCAGTTTAATGCCTGCATGTTTTTGAACGAGATTGAAGCTATTCTTCCCATAAACCAGAGTAATTTCTAATTGCAATCCACTACTTGCTCAGTTATGCAAGTAAATTGAAATGGGAAACTTTACATTTTTTTTAAGCAGTAGCTGATCCAACAAGCAATGTTAGAGCTATTAATTGGAATGGTGTCCAAATAATGGAGCATTTATTTTCAGGATTTAAACATTTATTACATGAAGGAATTAGATATTTATGTTATCAGCGTCCGATTTTGAGCATTTGCAAGCTGCTAGGATGATAATATGCATTGTAGAAACACACATTGAGAATTTGTCTGAATACATAAAGCCAGGAGGAAGTGGTTGTTGGCAATTTGTTCTTAAAATTGTTGATCTCTACCTTAGTATCAGACGATCTCCTAGAACAATGTTTGTGTTTGGTTTGAGGTTGTTCAGTTTGGCACATCCTGCACTTGGAGATAATTGTCAGTAAGGCAATTACTTGTAAAGTCTGAGTGGTTTAGTTATAATGTTTTGGGAAACTTGGAAGCAGTACATTTGGATTTTCAGAAAGCATTCAGTAAGGTGTTGCTCATGATTGGGCTCAAGGAATTAAATAGTAATGTTTTAGCATGGATTAGCAATTGATTGTTTTCTGACCATTATCCGAAGTAGGAAAAAGCAAGTTTAATTTTTATAATTGTGTGTAGCAATGCTGGTTTGTGATCTTGATGCATAAAGCATAATTTTATGAGCTACCATTGACTGAGCATTTGATAGAGCCAATTTATTGGATCTTTACTTGAGACAGAGAATTACTAAACAATAAAATGGTTCGAGTCAGTGAAGCATTCAGCTGTGGTTGAATCCAGATTGATAAAGCTAGGACTCTGAGGCTAAACTATAGAAATCTTTTTGATCTTGATTGATATGTGAACAAATTCAGTTGCTGACAATTTAGATCAAATGTATACTCTTTTTATATTCAGGTAGTTGGACGTCTGTAAAATTATTTCCACTGCCAAATGTTCAGTTTAGTTAAACAGCTTCCCGGAAAGAAGCATAGCTCTGTAAAGTATTTGAAGTAATGGGCCTTTTTAACATTTTTGTTCAACATTTTTGACCTGCAGCTTGTGATAACCTGTTGCATTTTGACATTGTGAAATCACAGATAAATTGAATTAACTGATACCAAAAAAGAAAACTTAAAAGTTTGGAGCCAGTGTAGTTGTTTTTTAATGTTTTACTTAATATTTCAGTAATTTAGTAGCTATTATTAATCTTTGTATTCATACTATGTGTTTATTAAAATATTCTTTGAATGATATTGTGTTATGACATAGTCAGTTCTAAACATATAATCAACAATAATGCCACTAAAACTGATCATTCCACAATTGTGTTTATGTTCCTACTTGCTCTTTGTTCAAAATAGAAAAGTGTTTATGTTTGAAACAAATGTTTAATAGAAAACACATTTCATTTAATAGATATTAGATTAACAACTGTAACCATGATTTATTTTAACAGAATGCAATAGAAAGTTTGTCACTAGCTTTATATTCATATTGACAGCTTCATCAAACATAATAGTCTCCCACAGCCTCTAATGTAAAGGTAGCTATAGAACCTTCTGACCTGTGCCTGACTAAATATTGGCTTTGGCACTTATTAATCCTGGAGGAAAACAGATCATTTGGCTATGAAGTTAAAATAGAAATACATGTTAATATAGTAATAAATAGTAGCATTGAGAAATGTATGAATGTTTTGAAATGTGGTCAGGCACACCAGTTTAATTGGGGATATTGGGACATGTGGCCGTAAATGAGAACATTTGAGTCCAAGCTGTCAGTGACCTTTAACAGTAATGTGATACTCCCCAAGCAGTGATCAAATACAAAATGTCCACATGATGAACTTTCAAATAGTTTTGTGCTGAAGGAAAAATATATAATAGTGTTGTATCATGCTACAACAATAGAGGAGCATTGAACTGGACACAGAAATATTACCATGAAAGCATTCTAAAATGGCAGTGAAGATAAGCTGGTCACTCAATTTTCCTTCAATATGATCCTAAAATAATTTAAACTCATAGGGGTGGGAGGAGGAACAAGGGAATTGAGCCAGTATATTTTTAGTAAGAACATTGTAAGTGTCTTTTTTTCTGCCCATGTTTCTTGCAACCCTTTTTTTTCCTTAACATGGGCAGCTGAGCTTGGTTCTTCCCCTACTTTGATTCTGAACAAATTCATTGGTGATATTAGCCATGTTACCTCTTAATTAGTTCTCTGCTGACGTTAGTTATCTGAATGCCGACAAGAGATTGAACCTGTTATGTCTCAGTCGGTATATCTTTAAAAGACATGCTCATAATATTACCACTGCAATGCAGCACGGGACCCTTATTCCGTCTTACCTGGAATTGTTCGAAACATGGCATGCTGTAAGAAATACATAGCTCTTTGGATGAATATTAAGCTGTTGCAGATACTCTGGGCTGAATTTTTCCAAGCCCTGAATGATGTAGACAATCGTGAGTTGGATTGGAATGTACAGCAGAAATGAAAAAGTTCGATTATTGTCTGATTATTGCTCATTAGGTTTCAAAAGCTGATGATGAAAATCTCATCAGTAAGCGGCCATGGGTTGATCTGCATACATTAATATTTCATGATCATCTAATCACACCTAATTTATTTCCAGGTTGTTACATTCCCAGGTAGTACAGAGAAATGAGACAGGGAAATTCCTGACATGAGTCATTGGGTACCTGGCAATGCAATTTGCTGGCATCTTCTCCCAAGCATTTATCTTGGTCAGCATTCTCCATCTCAGGGCACTATCTGTGGGCATTTATGGAATCTGGCATCAGCTAAGTATCAGATTGAGGCACAGATTCAATTCAATTATAATACAGCTCAGCTCTTCAATACTGCCTTTTGGAGTTCACTGACACCTTTACATTACAATTCTGTTGCTAAGCCACTTCGCGCACAAAGACAGACACACCTCTCATGGATCTAAACAGTCTGCATCTCTGTAGACTTGGCTTGCTTCCTTAGCACTGACTTGTTTTGCAACTACTTGCATATGCACAGTATCTCTGCCTTGTCTTTTTATAATGCACTGGCATCTCATTCAGAACCTACAAGCTCACAGTGTTTCCACTTTGCCTCGTCTTGCCTCACCTCACTTTTTAGTACAGCCACAAAGCCAGGCAGCCTCTTGTCTTTTCCAGCAATGATTAGTGAAGGGAGATATGTATGGCATTATGCTACATCAATATTAATGTACTAGACTCAATATGTGAACTCTATTTCACTCTTTTACAGATGCTTCCAGACCTACTGAGTTTCTCCAGCACTTACGACTTTCATTTTTGGTGAAATTTTGTTTGGAGGCAAGACCTGGTTGTCATCCATAATTTTAGTAAGAAAATGTGACGCCAAGATGTTGGTGGCAGGCATTCAGAAACTGATTGTAGACCAACTGAACAACAGCTCCAGATATCAAAGAATTTTGTCAATTAGCACCATCAGTGTCTGTGCACCTTTACAGTCTTAGGGCAAAAACCAGCTAGAAGTCACAACTAATTTCTTTTTGCATAAAATCTAAGTTCTGTCATGATGCAAGGTATTTACATGATTCTCTTTGCTCTAAAGTTAAAAGGCTAAAGAAATAAAGGTAAAGGCTATACAGTACATAATCTAACCTTCTCCAAGAACAAAAGAAACAAAGAAACTGTTCATCTTTTTTTCAAAAAAGCCTAATTTAAACTGTCCTGACAGCACTGTTCTAAAGTGTTCTAAGAAGAATGTATCTCTTCAAGAGCAGTAAAACACCTTAGGAGGGCTTGCCTGTGGTCAGAGATCTGTTGATTGTACCATTTTATTTCTCGAGCTGATACAAAGTTATACTGAAGCCTGTATGATGATATCACTCCTTATGTGGTGAAAATGCTGCCAAGACAGTAAAGCCTGTAATTCTCAAACTACAAGCCGGTAGCTCATTCGCAGTCATTTTTTAAAGGGGCTAAGTCCATTAAAGGAACAACAGCAGTAAAAGTGATTAGAGAATGAAGTAAAACAGCAAATAAATAGACAAATATTGCAGACCGTGCTCTAATTCAAAATTAATAATGCAGACCTGCAAACAGAAATGGAAAGCAAGCACTACTAGACTGCACTTTTTTACTGATTTATAGCTATGCAAACAATACACACTTATATTTTACAGATCAGGTGGTAGGTAATCCCACGAAAAGAGCTGTGAAAATCTTGCTTTCCACTGGCAAAAAGAGATTTTGCAAGCTTAATATATGGTCTTTTCATTAGTAGTATAATGATTTGAATCCATCTGGAAAGTTCTTGAAGATCTGCTTAAGGTAAAAATTGACTTCAGGATTCATAGGTTCCAACTCTTATCATTGCAGACAATCCCAATAATCAATTTACCAGTTTGTCAGGAGATGCTGCAGCAAAGACCATGAGTGCAGCTTTTTAAAAAGGGTAATGTCAGAGGTTCATTTGAGTTAGGCTCATCTCTACAACAATTTAAAGCCTTTAGTAAGGATCTTTTGGGTATGTAAAAGGATCATATCATTGACGTATTACTTGAGGATTATGTACATATAAAACCACACTGATAGAGCAACGATGGTTATGCTTTAGATACAACTAACACAATTGCAATGTGTGTATCAACAAAGCTCACAGGACAAAATCTGTATCACTTGCTTTTTTTTTGTACCTCCCCAGAAGTTTTCTTTTATCTGTGAAGTATGTGCACCAAGGAACATTGGGTAGAGGTGTTCAAGAAAATATGGTTTCAAAGTCCAGAACAAAGTACAAGTCACCAACAAAACAGTGCAGCACTAGTAATAAACAAAAATGTTAAAACGGACTAGAATTGCACTGTGAACTAGGCAAAAAACAGAATTCAAAGATGAGCAAGTTTTCCAACTTGTTAAACTCCAACACCATCTCCACGGTATTACACAATCAGAAGCTTTTATAACTATTCACTTTAAAAAACTGAATGACACCAGTTTAGACCTGCTAAAATTGATATAGGAGCCAGTGCCAAAATATTACTAATATGTAGCCTGAAAAAGGCACCCCTCAGCAAGTGGCACTTCATTGTACAACCTACTCTAACTGTCTCTCTTATTGTATAATGCATTATTAATTCTATATATTGGCAGACTCACTGTAGTGCCAAAATGCAATTTACCTTGGCTTCCCAAAATAATCATCCTGGTAGAAATTGATGGTTCAGCATGTCAGGACACCAGTATGCACAGATTGGTATAATCACAGTGCATGATATTTGAGCCACAACTACTGAGGCAGAGCAGACCGCGTAATGCAATCAAATCATTCAGCAATCTCAAATGTGTTTGCTCAGACTGATTTAAGGTGATTGACAATTTTAAAGGTATTGCAATATGCATCTTAAGAGTCCCATTTGTTGATCCTCCAAGGAAGAAACTTTGAGTGGAACTGAACAAGACTGAGCAAATGGTATAATTTAGAAAGTTGGCCACTTGTGGCATTGACTGATTGTTACGTAATTTTATTATCATTCACTTTTAAGTTTCGATTTTAAATTGAGAGGAACAGGGTTTTTTGGATGTTATTTGCAAATATCCAGAATCCTTGAATCTCTACAGTGTGAAAAGAGGTCATTCAGCCCATTAAGTTTAGACAAGCCCATTGAGTTTAGACCAGCCCTCCGACGAGCATCCTACTCCGAACTAGCCTACTACCCCATCCCTGTAGCTCCACATCTCCCATGGCTAAATCATCTAGCCTGCACATTCTTAATCGTTATGGACAATTTAGCATGGCCAATCCACCTAACCTGCACATCTTTGGGAGGAAACTGGACCACTTGGCAGAAACAGTCCAAACATGTGCAGATAGGTGAATTGGCCACGCTAAATTGCCCGTAGTGTTAGGTGCAGGGGTAAATGTAGGGGAATGGGTCTGGGTGGGTTGCGCTTCGGCGGGTCGGTGTGGACTTGTTGGGCCGAAGGGCCTGTTTCCACACTGTAAGTAATCTAAAAAAAAAACCTATGCAGACCAAGGGAGAAAGTCACCCAAGCTGAAAATCTGTTGCTGGAAAAGCACAGCAGGTCAGGCAGCATCCAAGGAACAGGAGAATCGACGTTTCGGGCATAAGCCCTTCTTCAGGAATCAGCCCTTCCAGAAAGTCACCCAAGGTTGGAAATCCAATCCAGGTCCCTGACGATGTAAGGCAGCAGTGCAAAACACTCAGACACTCTGCTAGTCTGTGGGCATGATGGTTTATTTTAAAACCGTTTTCAGCATTACTTTTGCAACCTAATAATTGTTTGTTTATTTAGGATTTTACAACCTAGCAAGGTACACAGTTGTACCTCCAGTACCTGGCCTGTCCATTTAGCAGAAGAATCCCAAGAGCTCATGATATTTTGGATGCCATTTGAATCATACATTTTTTTTGGTTGTAATTTCAGCTTTCAGTTCAAATATATTCTAGCAGCAAATGGATAGGAATATATGGATATGCTGAACATGTGTTCTGTAGGCAAAACTTTGACTACTGCAAAATCACAAACTCAGGAAAGACATGAAACTTGAATCTGGTCCATTTTCTGTAGCAGTGCTTCCCAAACCTTTTCACACTGTGACTTGATTTTGAGGCTTGAAAATTATCATGAGCCATGGAGGGAGTGGAGAAGTCCTAGGAGATTTGAGTAGGGGGTCACTGTTTCTAGGAGAAAGTGAGGTCTGCAGACGCTGGAGATCAAAGCTGAAACTTTATTGCTGGAACAGCACAGCAGGTCAGGCAGCATCTAGGGAACAGAAGATTCGACGTTTCGGGCACATGCCTGACCTGCTGTGCTGTTCCAGCAATAAAGTTTCAGCTTTGGTCACTGTTTCTACTTTGGCATGCAAGACCCCAGATCTCAGTTTGCAACCCTACTTGGTATCCTGACTCTCACTTTGCAAAGCCCTCTTTTTTCGAAATCTGCAGATCCCACATTGTATATCTAAACTCCTGTTATAATGCTGGGCCATTTACCTTTATTACCTTGTCCAGAAGAACATTCCAAGTCTCAATCATTCTTGCCTAAACAAGTGCTACCTTCTGGGCTTCGCATTTTTACTGTTTTGTATCAATGATACAACAGAACCTACGCTTTTGATTTAATTTTAACTTAAAATTGTCCTCTCAATTATCTATCTTCTGTCTGTATTATATGCCTTATTTTAAGGCTAAAGACTGAGGAAGATATGCATTTGTTTTACTGATAATCTGTATTATTTCCCAGTGCAGCCTTGACACTTTTTTTAATTGTCTAGTTTCCCCTACTCCTGCCTATCATGAGCCATGGAGGGAGTGGAGAAGTCCGAGGAGATTTGAGTAGGGGGTCACTATTTCTACTTTGGCATGCTTGAGTGAGCTTAACTTTCATTACAAAACACCATAGTTTTATGTTCCATTTATTTTATGGATTATGTTGGTGAGGTGACTCTGTCAGAGATGGGATGGTAATCTAGTGTTTCAAATGGAAACCTCTCATCACTGTGTTCTCTTGGGGAGAAATATGTCTTTGGTGTTGCATTGTTCTTTTCTCTTAGACTTTTTAGCACTTTTTTTCTGACATTTTCATTATTCAGTTTCAGTCCTTGTAAATTGGTTGGTTTCTTTTTCATTTTACACTTTCTCTTTTTCTTTGTCTTTTTTGCTTTATTTGGCCTCTCACTGCAATGTTTTGATTAACTTCCTTTTAGTTCTTTACTGAGACAGTCTTGTATATCATCAAATAATTTCCTGCTTTCTTTTTGAGTGCGCTTGAAGCCATTCAACCCATTCATGACCTCCTATGGAGTAACTGCCATTTGAATCCTTATTCACCCAATCTTTATTTTTCCAACACTACTATAAATTCTTGATAATCTTTCCATTTTCCAATCTAAAATTTCAGCTATTTGAAGTAGGTACCTTTTTCTCTTTCCAGATGTTTGTACTTCTGTTTGATTTATAACAGTTACAGTTTTTCTTCCAATTTTAGTTCAACATGTTAACTTTAACAAAAAGGTAAATGATAATAGAATTGACTGGGTCCAACATGCAAAACATTAACAGTAAAATGTGAAAATTGGAATAAATTTGTAAAAACCAAATCAGTGGATCTCTATAAATTACTGAAAATGTGTTACATCTTTATGTAAAAGTTAGTAGATTGTGCAGAACAAATACAATTTATAATGGCTTCTGCTATAACACGGTAGTTCTGTTCTTATGCAATCCTATATTATAAGAAAATCACGTAATAGCAGCACCATTTAAACTAATGGGGCCGGAATTGTGTTGTATCCAATGCACACTTTAAAAATTTGCACTTTAGTAAAAGTGTCCCTAATTCGTCAATCACGTTACAGTGAATTTGCACTAACGAAATGTGCATTATAGCAGAACAGCCTGTACTTGAATGAAATTTGATAATTCTAACACAATCTGTCTGAAGATGTTGAAAGGTTTGCTTTGAATTAATCTTCCGTTTAATTTAAAAATATTTCAACTTTTAGCTAAGAAACGAGTTAAGGTTTAAATCTTTTTCTGTTTTAAAAGTCATCCACTCAGTGCGAACAAGTGTTATGTTTCCTGTAGAGATTGACAACTTTAACCTGATCTGAATGCCATATCCAAATTTAAGAAATTGACAAGATATCAAGTTTGAAGACCTTCAGTGCAACAAACCAACTAAAAGCAAAATTGATGAAATTGTACTTGGACGGCACAGTGGTTCAGTGGTTAACGCTGCTGCCTCACAGTACCAGGGACCCGGGTTCAATTCGACCCTTGAGTGACTGTGCAAACTCCACACAGTCATTCTCCTCTGTCTTCTTGGGTTTCCTCCGGGTGCTCTGGCTTCCTCCCACACTCAAAAGATGTGCAGATTAGGGTAGAGTGGTTATGCTAAATTGTCCATATTGCCCAGGGATGTGCAGGTTAGGTGGATTAGCCTTGGGAAATACAGGGTACAGGGATAGGGTAGGGGGTGGGTCTGTTCAGGATACTCTTCAGAGGGTTGGTGTGGACTGGATTAACCAAATGGTCTACTTCTGCGTGGTAAGGATTCTGTGATTCTATTTAATAGGTATTAGTATTATAAGTTAGAGAAAATTCACCTTTTCTTAATGTTTAACATGACTAATAACCCCACGATGCACGTTTGCTACATACAATGCTCGCCACAGGATTATAGTATTTGTTGGAAACAATCCATAGTCTCAGTTTCCAATCAGTTCACATGACCCCACTTCACTAAATTGTAATGTTGAATGATTGCCAAAAGAAATTTCACTCAGTTTCATGAATTTCGGAACTGTTATCTAGTAGTTTTGCCCACTCCAGCAATTTCTTCTGTGAAAGTAGCTAGGATAGATTTTCCAGGGTCTTTAGATTATCATGGGATGTGCCTCTTTGAGTAGAAACTCTCTTCCCTCCTGCATTCTGGCTGGTAGCTTGCAGAGGGCCATTCACCTTCTCCCCTTTGTTGACCATCGCAGCTATAGCAGAGCCAGCATGTCTTCATGAAGGAGAAATCATGCCTGACATATTTTTGAATTCTTTGAGGAGGTAAGAAGCAGAGTAGATAACGTTGGCTGTAGATATTCAGAAGAGTCATTCCAGACTTGAAGCATTAACTCTGTTTCTCACTCCGCAGGTGCTGCCAGACATGCTGAGTTTCGCCAACATTCTATGTTTGTTTCAAATTTACAGCACCCACAGTATTTTGCTTTTATCCTTGACTGCCTGTTCTATTGATTCAGCATAATGCACATGGTTCTGTAGCGCTACAACAATAACAAGTTGTATTTTAGTCATTCCTTTTAAGTGAATAAACCACACAAGCAATTCACTTTAAGAGATATGAATCTTCACATAAAAATCTCCTCTTACCCAAGATCAGCAAAATAAGTTTAGCTGATAAATGTTTTCATCATTTTTTGTAGAATTTTGCTGTGTGATAAATTACTGCTATTTTTAAAATTCATAGTTTATAGACATTCATTGTGAGGTCCTTTCAGTCATGAAAGGTAGTTCTTCTATGGTGTGATGCTTATGTTCTTCTGTAACCCCTCATTATAGAACAATCACGCTTTATAAACGGGGCTTAAAGTGTTGGTGATGGATTGTGTTACAGCTGTACATGTTTTAAATGTTTGCACTTTTGAAACAGTGTCCCCAATTTGTCTATTGCGTTACAGCGAATTTCTGTTCATGAAATACGCATAATAGTAGAATAGCCTGTATTATATAGCATTTTATAAGCATAACTTGTATTTTTGTTTCTGGCTGTCACACCAAAGAATTTGTGTTTTGTTATTTTGGTCTGGGAGTCTTTACTGACTTGCCATTTTTATTTCTTGAATCTTTGTAAATGCAGGATTTTCAAATTACGTTGTGAGCGATTGCTGAAAAAAGATGATGGTGCTGTCTGCTTTATCAAACTGGCATTTAAGCTAAAAGATATTACATTTGATTGGTTTCATTTTTACAAGTGTTTTATCAACAGCTGGTGAATTAACATTGGTCTGTGTTTATGCATTCCCTGCAAAAGCACAAACTTAGTGATCCAGATGCCATAATCTTTCTTCCAACTTAATTATGGGTATCATATAACATAGCGGTTGGTGAAGTAAATTTGTTTGTGAAATTCAAAATAAGCTAGTATTCAATTATCAAGAGTAGAAAAACTTTCTTTTACTGTTTTCCTCCATTTTAGTTCTTTTAAAATTTCTCTTCTTTGTAAGCATTCAAAGGAAAACAATGCAAAGCTGCAGTTAAAACCAGGAAATGGGACTTTCTTTTGACTCTTCGAAAGAGGAACCACACAGACTGAATGACTGCTTGCGATGCTGTATGATTCCATGAGATGTTGTTCATTGGAACTTTCACATTCTGTCAAATGTTTGAAGTTTTTCAATATCAAAATCAGTTAGCAAATGGTCATCAACTGAATGTTGTAGATTGTGCATGTGTTTATAATGGTGTTGAACCAGATGCCAGTTTATAAGAGGCACCATTACCGAATTGGTGCAGACCCATGCTTATAGAATCATAGAGCCCCTACAGTACATGTTTAAGGAAGATTTTTACACATTATGGTGAAAGAGCATGAGGTTGGGACAAATTGGATAGCTCCTTCAGAAATTTAGAATATGCAGTGGTATGCATTCTGATGTAAGTTGAGGTCTGTGTGTTGACAGGAATTGGTACAAATTTCAATTTGCTGCAGGTTAAGACAGCTGTTTCATGAATGTACTTCTATTCACATTTTTATGTATTGTGAACATACTTACTCAAAGTTGTTACTTCATCTATGTCCCCAAGCTGAATTTATTTACCTGGCACACGAGAACAAAGTTTGACTGTTCCAGCAATAATCCAATTTTACTACCTTAGTTTTGTGTGCTGACATCAGCTTGGTGATGTTGCTTGTTGATATTCTATTCAAATAATGGACCCTGTGTGTTGCTGGTTGGAGTTTAAACTCATAAAAATGACCCTAACATTTATCAGGGCCCCCAGCTTTGAATATATGGACACCTAACTTGGGGAAAGCCAGTTATGATGGGCCAGTGTAACAAATGGCCTTAATACAATAATCTAGCCGATTACAAAAAAAATGCCCAACTACAGCTCCACCTTTTTATTAGAGCTAGCTGCTGAAGTTATGCCAACCTACTTTTAAATGTATGCCAACTGACATACTGTATCATGTTTTTTTGTATACTTTGAAACATTTTATGAAAGCCTATTGTAAATGAACAGCAGTTGTAAATGGTGGGGGAACAAACCAGCCAAAAAACAAAATGAGCTAAGTCCCGGGTGGGCCATCTGCAAGAGTGCCTGCCATAATGGAAAGAAGCAGATTCCAAACCACATGAGCTGCTGACTTGCAAATGTATCAGTGTTGGGTCTGGTTTTTCAAGACTTTCCAAAGTCGAGCAGGCAGTTGGCAAAGAATATGCTAAGTCATGCATCACACTCCAGTAATGATGCCTTTATAGAAACTAGCTATACAAAGATTCTTTTGAAATTACTGTACAAAACCAATGTGCAGGAGGTGCAGTAAATTATTCATGAAATGTGAGCTGGGGCATATTTTATGGTGATGCTGTAATGTTTATGTCCCTCTACAGTAAATAGGTCAGTAACCTTTGTGTCATTAGTGCAATTATTTGCAACAGATGTTGAGTTATACTCACATCTTTGACAGAATGTGTTTGTAACTCCTGTGTCTTTTAGAAAAAAGCAGGCTTTTCGTCATACAAACATAACCACAATTCATAGAAATCATATCAGGCAGTCTTGGGAATTTTTTTAAAGAAGTACCTTTGGCACAGTCAGTGACTTGAAAGGTTATTTACACTGACTGCCTAGTAAAGAGTACAGATTGTAAACTTTTGGGTGTATGTTGACGTCAGATTTAATGACAGACTTGAACTCCACTGGTGCCAGGATTTGCTTAAATAGATTATTGAATAAATTATAGATTTCAAAATGTTAAAGGTGACAGTCTTTAAGAGTTTAGATATAGTATAAAGTTCTTTGCTTACATTAGGTAAAGATAACTTGTTTAAAGGATAAGTCACTAAACTGAAAGATTGCAACCATTGGTGGATCATTTCTAAAGAAAAAAAACTTTTAATTTCAGCAACAGTTATATTAGAATCTGGTACTTAACTAGTCACCTCTCCATCTTGAATCAGACCTTTATGGAATGCCTACTGTTTGCTTACAGGTTTGTTAGAGGCTTTACAGTGAGCAGCTGGAAGTGATGTCCATTTAATTCTTAACGCTGAATATTCCAGCTAGGTTCTACTATGTGAGCTGATTTAGACAGATTCTTTACTCTGAGTCTATTTAACATAATGGGCTTGAACTTGCTTCAACTTGTGACATGATAATATTGTCTCTTGATAAAGCAATATTATTAGTAAAACTTCAGGTAAAATTGGAATGAGTGATTTACACTATAAGCTGTGTTACACCAAAGTTAGCTTCTTGGCACATCTGTTGCCATTGACCTTTGCAAACTTGATAGTTTTTATCTTGAGAGCATGTATATGTCTTCGATGTTGCACTTATGCCATTATTTGTGCCACAACTGATCAGACTGAAAAACAACGATGTGAGCGACATAGTAATTCCTTAAGATTCCATATATCTGGCATTTAAAATGGTTTTGACCTTTCCTTATGTAACATAGATGACTTATTCAGCAAGAAAGGATAAGGAGGTAGATGAATGTTGAAGGCAGGGTCGACTTATTGAAACTATGGCTTCAGTACTACACAACTTCTTATCAAAAACAACCTAATACTGGAATGATATCTTGCACATTTGATGATCTAATGATTGGACTGCTTAAAGCTTTGACAGATTGGAGAATGTTCTACAGTATGCCACTAATAAAAGTCGCAAGGATTGTAGTGGTCTGCTACAAAATGCATGATTTTGAAGCAAATGGCATGCAAGAAGCAAATGCCTTTAATTTAACAGATGTCTTTGTACCTGGATGATGCTGGATCCATAGATTGTGGTCTCCCGGAGAAACGCATGTTGCCAATGACAGAAGGCCTGAATCACCAACTGAATCTACGACCCTTCCTCCCATCTGCATCACAAACCCAAGTTTCACCAGTAGACTACACATACATCAGGCGTATGGAGAAAGATTTCTGTGGAATGATCAGCTCTGTGAGATGAGCACAAAGAAGGACAGGCCTGATCTAAGCAAACAATTAATCTTTTGTTAAATACAGCATTGAAATAGCAGACAATAAGTAAGATCAGTGAATATGAAGATAAAAACATGAAGTTTGTGCGAAGATTTGTAGCTCGGGTGCTCGTTGTTGTGGTTCTGTTTGCCGAGCTGGAAGTTTTTGTTGCAAACGTTTCGTCCCCTGGCTAGGCGACATCATCAGTGCTTGGGAGCCTCCTGCGAAGCGCTTCTTTGATGTTTCCTCCGGTGTTTATAGTGGTCTGTCCCTGCCGCTTCCGGTTGTCAGTTTCAGCTGTCCGCTGTAGTGGTTGGTATATTGGGTCCAGGTCAATGTGTTTGTGGATGAATGCCATGCCTCTAGGAATTCCCTGGCTGTTCTCTGTCTAGCTTGCCATATGATAGTCGTGTTGTCCCAGTCGAATTCATGTTGCTTGTTGTCTGCGTGTGTGGCTACTAAGGATAGCTGGTCGTGTCGTTTCGTGGCTAGTTGATGTTCATGTATGCAGATTGTTAGCTGTCTTCCTGTTTGTCCTATATAGTGTTTTGTGCAGTCCTTACACAATGGGATCACCAATCTCGGGACTCATAGCAGAGGCAGTTATGCAAAGGTTAGAACAAACAGTCCTACCACAAATTCAACCCAAACTCTGGGTCAGATATGTCGATGACACGTTTGTAATCATTAAAAACACGGAAATAGAAAAAACACACCGGATCATCAACGCCACACCCACAGGAATCCGATTCACGAGAGAAGAAGAAAAGGATAGCCAACTCCCATTCCTAGACGTGATGGTACAGAGAACACCGAACGGAGAATTCACTACAAGGGTATACAGGAAAGCCACACACACAGACCAAGTCCTAAACTATGAAAGTAACCACCCCAACACACACAAACAAAGCTGCACCAGGACACTATTCAAAAGGGCCACAACACACGGCAGTACACCAGGACTGCAAAAAGAAGAAGAGGAACACCTATACAA
The DNA here is from genome assembly GCF_004010195.1 of Chiloscyllium plagiosum. NCBI lineage: Eukaryota > Metazoa > Chordata > Chondrichthyes > Orectolobiformes > Hemiscylliidae > Chiloscyllium > Chiloscyllium plagiosum. The sequence goes on from NC_057731.1 coordinate 31,747,869, forward strand.
GGTATTCACCAAAAACGGATACCCGCGCAACTTCATCAACAGATGCCTAAGAGAAAGACCACGGAACGAGGACATACCACAACCAAAAGGACTAGCCAAACTACCATCCATCAGGAGCATCTCAGAACTGACAGCCAGACTACTGCGACCCCGAGGACTCATAACGAATTAGATGGTAACTCAAATAGGCGTTGGCATCTTACAGAAATGACAAGTAGCAAACTCGCAGAGTGGGATTCGAAAACGAGAATGTGAGAATGGCATGGCATTCATCCACAAACTCCATCAACAAACACATCGACCTGGACCCAATATACCAGCCACTACAGTGGACAGCTGAAACTGACAACCGGAAGCGGCAGGGACAGACCACTATAAACACCGGAGGAAACATCAAAGAAGCGCTTCGCAGGAGGCTCCCAAGCACTGATGATGTCGCCTAGCCAGGGGACGAAATGTTTGCAACAAAAACTTCCAGCTCGGCGAACAGAACCACAACAAAAACATGAAGCAGTAAACTGTCAGAGAAAAACTGACTTTGAGACCGCAACTAGAAATTGATATATGTACTATTTGGAGGAAAGCGCAAGCTTCATATCTTTCCATATTCTGTAGGTTAAGATGTATCCAGATGGTCGAGATGACCTGTTATAGTCTTTAAAGATTTGTTAAACAATAATGTATTTTCTTAAAAGCTAAGTAGGTTAATGTCAGAAATTATGCATCACTTTGAGTTATGTTATCTATTGCTGGTTATTTCTACAACTGCATGGTATGCCATTGCTGTCTTGGCCATGTTATTGACCTCAATGTGTTGTAGGAAAAACAACATTACTGCTTATTTTGTGTAAATATAGATCAGTATGAACAAGGAGTTGAAAACCCAAACATTTCAGGACATTGGAGTGCTATAGTGGCTTAAAAAAACTCTGCAATCAACTGTTGCCTTTTTATATTCTTACGTTGTTGTTTGAGCTTGTGGAACCCAATTGCTGTAAAATACTATAATGATCCACCAAAGTTCATCATAAAACATTAAAAAATGCAATAAAACACCAAGTTAAGGTGCAAGCAATGCAGGTTCATTTAAAAAAAATACAAGCGGAAGTAGTCAATTTGTTTGTTTGAATCTGCTTTGCCATTTTCCGTTTGTTAATCTGATCAGGGGTCAACTCTATTTTCTTACCTCTTTGGCATAACCGTTGACTCCCTTGTTAATCCACAATCTGTCAAACTAAGCCTTGAAAATATTCAATGACCCAGCCTCCACTGTTGTCTGGGTAGATCATTCTAGCCTCATGAGGTGACCAATTCATAAACTACTAAACCTTCTCTGTATGGACTCCAATGCAATTCTATCCATCCTTTAAAAAGGAGACCAGAACTCAGTGCAGTACTTTTAGATGTAGTGTCGATTTGAAGAGTTCTAAAGCTGATGAGTTGTAGCAAAATTTCCCTATTTGCAAAAAAAAGCATTCCTCCCACGAGGAATGCAATAAAGGTCAGCAATAAAGGTCAGCATTTCATTTGCCTTCCTAATTATTTGCTACGCCAGCATGCAATCTTATTATGATTTTATACAAGTCATTCAGATCCCTCTGTACCGCAGCATTCTGCAGTATCTTCATTTCAATAATTTTCTACCTTTCAATTCTTTCCACTGAAGTGGACAACCTCATTTTTCAACGTCACAACCACAGACCAGACTTTCCTTCAAGCTGTGGACTGAGAATTTGTACAAGCTTGTACGTAGCCCCCTTGTAATTTTTGAATGTTTCTGTTTAAAAATAACCATTTGCGCAGCTTTGTTTTAAACCAAATAAAAAGGTTAGCTTATTGCACAAGTATTGCTGAAAGTTACTGACATAAATATTGCTTAGTAAAAGTGATAAATGATCAATTAAACTAATACGCAAAGATTTAAAGTAAGTAAGGATAAGAATTATGAAGATGAAACATCTTAAATATGATTTTTTTTTAAACGAATTGGTTGAAACTTCAAATCACATTCAGCAGCAGCAGTGGTTCCTGTGGTGCTGTCACAGGTGGACTCAGTAAGTTGTACCCCATTCTTCCAAATCTGGAGTACACCTCCAGAGTGATTCATATTTAACTGAATCCAAAAGCATGGAAGTTGAGCTTGGAGCTATGTTTGGAAAAAGTAGCTGAGCCATGGTTCAGAATCATTAATGCAACGCACTTATGATCTTGGATGATGGGGATTGGGTGTTGTTTCAGAGCTCCAGGTAACGATTCATACTTATAATTGATTGATCATTCTTGTGTGAGTTTGCAGTGTTCGGTTCCAAAGCTTTAATTTGATGAGAGCCCTAATCTTAGGAAAAGATGGAGCATACCCTTCAGAAGAAGTGATAAACTTAATTGGCTATTCTACTGGTTTATCCTTGAACCGAGAAGGATCAAGAACCAAGCTCCATTTTCTGTAATCAAGAAACAGCAAAAATTTACAACTCGGTACCAAAAAAAGGCTCAGGAGAAAATTGGTGGAAATTGAGATGTGCAGCTGGTTAGTCCAGGTAGCAACTGACCAGTAATTAAGGAAAACACAAATGAGCATTGTGTCTTGACATTCGTGGGAGGAATGCTTTTTTTTCTTATTTATTACAGAATTATAGAAAAAGTTAAGCTCTGCAAGAACTATCCTGCTCGGGCAAGTAATAGGCAAAATAGTACAACTACTTGATTTTTGCACTAACCTTGTATCAATAGAGGGCTCATCAATTTTGTCTGCCAGAAGTTGGAAAGCGCAAGTGATCCTATGCAAAGAACGCAGCATCCAATTTGGATCACAAGGGTGTCTTAGCGTTGTACGCAAGCTAAATCTATTTACGTTTTGGGCAAATTCCTGAGTAATAGTGAGCAGCACCATTGAATATCTCATACAGACCCCAAATTCATACTGCAAAGCTCTCAGTGATTTAACAATAGTATCATAATTGATGTATGATGTTGTTTGATTTTGCTGCATTTGAAAGAGTAAAAGTGATCAGAGGTTCAATGTTTTATTTTTTAAAAATGTTATGATAAAGCCAAAGAAGGAATTATTAATCCTGAGAATGCATTTTGTATGTATAATTTAAGTCCAGTTCAACAATCAAAGAAATAATGGGAAATAATGAAAAGTTTCTCTCTTCAACATTTTGATTGAAAAGTCTTTTTTTCTATGAAAATCTCTAAATAAATCAGTCATTCTGTTCGAATGTGGCACATAAATTAGACCGATACTTTGTTAGCTCATTTTTTGTGTTGGTGATGGAACGAAATTTTTGTGGTGGTGATGAATTTCCGCTTGTTTAGAACATTTGCATTGTTAACAGTTTGTACTCTACAGTAAATAAGTGATCATTGGATATAATTGATGTACTCTTATTGAGGCCTATTAATGACTATGGATAATTTCAGCTTAATTTTTACTTTTTTTTGACATTGATATTGTAGCCTACTGATTCAGTACAGAATAGATTTTTTGGATGGCAATTATTGACCTAACTATTAGGTCAATATCATCACCCTTTTTGATTAGTAACTTGCCAGTTATAAAGTTCCATATGTCAGATGAACCTTTTAAGTGAAGCAAATTCTACAGTGCAGTGTTCAGTTGTTTTGTGTTCAACTATATGAGCCTGTTTTCTGTTGGTGCTCACTATTTTTCACAGAATCACTGAATTGTTCAAGTACAGCAGGAAGCCATTTGGTCTACGTATCTCTATCAATTTTGAGCATTTTAAAATGGTTCTAATTGTCCTTTCTTTCTCCTGTTACCTTCAACAGTATTTCTATTTAAAATCATTGTGTGCTCTTAAATGCCCCAATTGAACCCGAGTCCACAACAACTCCATAGTGCGTTCTGTACCCTGTCTATGCACCTTGTGTTAAAAACAAGTTTTTCACATCTGTATTTCCTGCTTTTGCAAAACTGCATTCCTGTTCCATTTACAAGTGGGAACAGTTTTTCCTCCCTATCCAGTCTGTCTAAACCCCTCATGATTTTGAAAACTTCTTTCAAATCTCCCCTTAGCCTTCTCCATTTTTTCCTCGTAACTGTTGTCTCATCCTTGGGACCATTTTTGTAAACTCTTCTGCACTTTCTGCCATGCATTCACATGTTATAATATGGCACCCTGATATTCCAGGTCCTTCCAGGATATTCTAGCTGAGGTTGACTGGTCAGACGCATTATAACCTTCCCACATTTGTAATCTCTACCCCTATTGATGAAATCTAGAATACTCTTTTACACTTCACCTGCTGTCTTTACCTGTCCTGCCACTCCTTCACACTGGAATAATTTCTTTGATTTGACACTGGCTTCGCTTATCTTTTGTACCAAAGTGCATCACTTTTCATTTTTCCACATTGCCTCCATCTGCACCTATCTGCCCACTCCACTAAACTATTAATGTCCTTTTGAGTTTGACATTGTTCCTCATGCAGTTCATAATTCTCCCAAGTCTGATGTCGCCTGAAAACTCGGATATTCTGCCCTGCATGCCAATAATCAGGAAAAGCAAGGATCTTAATACTTACTCCTGAGGAATTACACCACAAACCTTCCAATCTGAAAAAAACCCATTAACCAATACTTTCTATTACCTATCCCTCAGCCAAATTTGTATTCCTATTGCTACTGTTCCTTTTTTTAAATCTATAACTTTCTTCACAAGTCTGTTGTATGAAACTGAATTGAATGCCTTTTGGGAATGAAGCCTGGATGTGGACTCAAAATGTAAAGAAACTGTAAGAAGAGTTGAAATCTGGAGCTAGAAGCATAGAGTGGATGTTTTAAAGTATGATATAAAAATCTTGAAAATACAGGTTCTACACACATACACAAACTTGCATAATCTCTGCATAAATATGAACTATGTACAGGACAACACTGAAATACCACAAGAATGTTTGACTTGGTTATCATCTAATCAGTCTACTTTTGTTCTCTTGTATTCAGGTTTGGAACTACAATGTCCCAGTCAATTTGATTGAATAAATAGAACCTTTCTGCGTCCTTGCATAGTAGAGGCACAATTTTCTTTTGTAATTATTTTCCAATATCATCAACTCTGTACAGAAAAGAAATTCATTTGATTATGCTGATTCATGTTATTTCAACAAAACATTTCTTAATATGAAGTGAAATTTTGATCGTCCAACCTAGTAATTGGGGACTCTGGTGGAAAATTAAAGTTGTTTAATAATGAGGATGAAACTACAATTGAGAATTTTTTTTAACTAATTAGTGCTGGACAATGTCTTTTTCGTCATTTGCTTCATACAATTCACCCTGACACTTCATTTTTGATACTCATCCATTCTTGTAGCATACAACTGAAACTGCTATTGCTGTAAAACCTCAACTGGATAAAACAGAAGGTTTTTCAGAACTAAACTTTTTTTTTTACTCTAATTGACCTAGTGCCATTTTCCAAAGCCTTCAATGGCTGAAGTGTTAAACAAAATGTACTGTCCATATTAAAAGGGTTAAATATAAGACTCTTCCGTGAACTGTTGTTATACACAACATTAAGTGAGAATTAAAATTTCTGATACTTCCATAAATCATGGCAGGAACTCTTTTTTTTTAAGTTTGAGAAATTTAGATTGCCCATTGTTGTAATTTTGCAGTGTCGTCTCACAGATGATGTATCGTGTCACACATTTCGAGAACTTTTTCAGTTTATAGGTTTGGTACACTGAAAAAAAAAAGATTTTGTTCATTCTTCAGAAAACAGAAGTGTAAGGAAGTGCCACAGTCATTTAAATAAATGTACTGCTGCTTCCCTCAATTGAAACCAACGTTTGTTTGTGAAAGGTTAGGGAGTTGATGGAAATGTGGATATTCAAGGCCATTGTTTAAGAAGATGCTGTTGAAAAGATGTGTTTTCAGACAAGTGGAGGATTATTTTTCTTTGAGTAAGTGAAGCCGTTTCTCACCCTGTTCCCTTTTCTTTAAAAAAAACCTGATTCTGGATTCAAGTCATATCTTTAGATGATGGAATAATTGGGCGGAAATCTGTAAGGATTCAGTACTGGTGCAAGCCTTAGTATGTAGTAATAAAAGTTGGATTTAGGGCTACAATATTATTCTCTTGATTCTGTGTCCACTTGCATGTAGTGATGTCTGCATAGTACATCAATCTTGCCGTTTCTGTCTAAAATTAGTCCAGTATTGTAGTTTTAAAATGTAATTTCTCCTGTTTACTGTATAAGCAAGTCATTTGACTTCACCACTAGTATCAGTGATACATACCAAATATTAGATTAGATTAGATTAGATTACTTACAGTGTGGAAACAGGCCCTTCGGCCCAACAAGTCCACACCGACCCGCCGAAGCGCAACCCACCAAGCCCCATTCCCTTACATTTACCCCTTCACCTAACACTATGGGCAATTTAGCATGGCTAATTCACCTAACCTGCACATCTTTGGATTGTGGGAGGAAACAGGAGTACCCGGAGGAAACCCACGCAGACACGGGGAGAATGTGCAAACTCCACACAGTCACCTGAGGTGGGAACTGAACCCGGGTCTCTGGCGCTGTGAGGCAGCAGTGCTAATCACTGTGCCACCATATTGCAACAGGGTATATTTTCTCAATTTTTTTTTAAACTCCTAAAACTATAAGATATAGGAAGAGCATTAGGTAATTTGGCCCATTCGAGTTGCTTCATTATTCAATTATTGCTGATTCTCAAGTTCACTGTCTTGCCTTCCCACTGTAAACCATAATCCCCTTACTAATCAAGAAACTAGCTATCTCAGTCTTAAATACACTCAATGACTTGGCCTTTGTAGCCTTCTGCAGCAATGAGTTCCACAGATTCACATCCTGTCGCCAAAGAAGTTTTTCCTTCTTTCAGTTCCAAAAGATCATCCTTTCAGTCTGAGGCTGTGCCCTGTGGTCATAGTCTCTCCTGCTGGTGGAAACATCTCACGTCGATGCTGTCCAGGCCTCTCAGTATTCAGTATATTTCAATGAGAATCCCCCTCATCCTTTTAAACTTTGAGTACATATCTACAGTCCTCAGCCACTCGTCCAATGCTAAGTCCTTCATTCCTGCATCATTCTTATAAACTGCCTCTGGATCCCCTCGAACACCAGCTCCTTCGATATGGAGCCCAAAATGTCTCCTTAGTGATGGCCACTATTCTCATCTGTGCCCTCTGATTCTCTTGAAGTTCTGTTATGCTATTGGTATCTTCCACTGTGAAGACAAATGCAAAATACCTATTGAGTTTCTCTACCGTTTCTTTGTTCCTCGTGATTGCTTCTCCAGTCTCATTTTCCAATATTCTAATGTCCAAAGTTGCCTCACTCTTAACTATCATATATCTAAAAAAGATTCTTGCCATCTTCTTTTAAACTATTAGCTAGATCATTCTCATATTTCATCTTCACCCCCCTTATTGTGTTTTTAGTTGTTCTATGTTGGTTTTTAATGGCTTCCCAATCCATTGGCTTTCCACTAATCTTCACCACATTTGTATGCTTTCTCTTTTGCTTTTGCACTATCCCTGACTTCCCTTGTCAGCCATGGTTGCCCTGTCCCCTTTGCTTTGTTATTTCTTCCTCCCCTTAGTGTGTTTCTTTCTTCTTGGGTTGAATTTCTGCTGTGTCTCCAGCAATTATTCCCAGAAACCTCTGCAGTTGCTGCTACACCATCTTGCCTGGCAGACTCCCCTTCCAATCAACTCTGACCAGCTCCTGCTTTGTAGTCTTTGTAGTTACCTTTTCTCAACTGTAATACTGTTACATCTGAATACAGCTTCTCCCTTTCAAACTGCAGGATGAATTCTCTCGTGCTATGGTCACTTCCCCCTAGCTGTTCCTTCACCTTAAGCTCCCTAATCAAGTCTTGAATTGCCTGTTATCTAATAGGCTGTACCACAAGCTCCTCCAAATAAAATAATCTTGGAGACATTTCACAAATTCCTTTTCTTGAGATCTGCTACCAACATAATCTTCCCAGTCGGCCTGCACATTGAAGTTCCGTGTGATTGTTCTCATAGTGTCTTTCTTAGTTGCCTTCTCTATCTCATGATTTATTTTCTTTCCCACATCCTGACAACTACTAGGGGGCCTGTACATAACTTCCACCAGGGTCTTTTTTTCCTTGCTGTTCCTCAACTCTACCCATAAAGGTTCTGTGTCTTCCAACTCTATATCAATTCTTGCTATAGATTTAATTTCATTTCTTACTAACCAGGCATCCAGCTCTCTGCCCATCTGCTGATCGTTCAATAGGACGTGTATCCTTAGATATTTATTTCCCAGCTCTGATCCTCTTGCAGCCACATCTCTGTAATAACCACAATGTCGTACCTGCTAATGTGAATCTGTGACTAGCTCATTTATCTTGTTTCATATGCTGCAGACATTTTAGTACCCATTTTACCCTTCTCTGCTGTGCCTGAAGTTTGATTCCTGCCTCTTTCCACATTCTCTCTGTCCTATTACTTGTTCTAGAAACTTCAATAATCTCTGAGTCCTTCCCCTTTTTAACTTTTTCCATAATTTTTCATGCAACTGAACCTTCTCCCCCACTATTTAGTTTAAAGCTCTATCTGTGCAATTCACCTGGACTCTGGTCCCAGTATGATTCAGGTGGAGCCCCTCCCATAAGAGCACCACTCTCCTTTCCCAGTACTGGTGCCAGTGTCCCATGAATTCAGACCAGTTTCTCCCGCATCATTGTTTGTGCCATCCATTTACCTCGTTAATTTTGTAGTCCCTGTGCCAATTTGTTATTGGCTAAAGTAATAATCTAGAGGTTATTACCTTTTTTTTGGCTGTGCTTTTCAATTTAGCAACTGTGAGAAAGTGAGGACTGCAAATGCTGTAGATCAGGATTGAAAACTGTGGCACTGGCAAAGCACAGCAGGAGAGTTGATGTTTTGGGGTTAAGTCATCCATTAGGAATTTAAATTTAGCCCCTAGCTGCTCACATTCCCTCAGAACCTTTTTCCTCTTTCTGCCAATATTTGGTACCTACATGGACATGACAACTAGGTCTTTCCCCTCCCATTCCAAATTCCTTTGCAACCCAGATGAGGTATCCTGAACCCGGGCGCTAGACACTCTTTCCTGGCCACAGAAAACAGTATCTCTTCCCCGGATTTTATGATTCCGGAGTACATTTGTTTCCTCGCCTCTTTGGATTGGCTTTCTGGGCCATAGTGCTGTGGTCAGTTTGCTCATCCTCCATTCAGCCCTGCTGTCATTCACACAGAGGTCAATAATCTCAAACTTGTTAGACAAGGTCAAAGGCCGAGGCTCCTACAGTATGACTTCCTGGATCTCTATGGGTAATGTACACACTATGGGTACACGCTGACAGGACAAAATCACAAATGTGGCAATCCTCACAAAGGAAGAAGTTTGGAAGGTTTTAAAACTAATCAGACAGTGCTTTGGTTGAACAGGCTTGATCACACTTTCTGCATGGTAAGATAGCTGAAGCCAGATGACCAACAAAGGCTCCATTTCATACAAGGAGAAAGTGAGGACTGCAGATGCTGGAGATCCGAGTCAAAAAGTGTGGTGCTGGAAAAGCACAGTGGTCAGGCAGCATCCAAGAAGCAGGGGAGGTGACATTTCGAGCACAAGCCCTTGAATGAGGAGGGTGGCCTAATGGGGCGGAGCGATAAATGGGAGAGGGGTGGGGCTGGGGGGAAAGTAGCTGGGAATGCAATAGTTAGATAGCAGTGTATGATGATGGTGATAGCTCAGAAAGGAGGCTGAAGCAGATCATTGAGATGGAGATGGGAGGGCTGAAGAAACTGGTGAATTTGACATTGACCCCGTGTGGTTGGAGGGTCCCAAGGCGAAGGATGACCACATGAGGTCAATGTCAATTTCACCAGTTTCCCCATTCCCCTCCCACATCATATCCTAGATCCAACCTTCCAACTCAGCACCACCCTCTTGAACTGTCCTACCTGTACATCTTCCTTCCCAACGATCTGCTCCATCCTCCTTTCTGAGCTATCACCATCACCTCCCCACCACCATCTACCTATCGCATTCCCAGCTACCTTTCTCCCCCTCCCTCCACCGGCAGCACCCTTTCCCAGTTATCTCTCAGTCCCCTTGGGCCACCCCCTCATTCGTAATGATGAGCTTATGTTTGAAACATAGTCTGTGCTGCTTCTCAGATGTTGCCTGACCGGATTTTCCAGCACCACATTTTTTGATTACATTACATACATAGTGGTAAGTATGACTTGAAAACCTGAGATGTTGACTATCACACTTTGGAGTTACTAGCTGTCAGAAGGAGGAAGTAGTGGTATCTTCTCTGGCCTGCATACATTACTATAATAACCAGTAGCTTGGCAACAGGCAGTAGTGCTGAAAGCAAGAGGTTGCAATATTACTCTGCTTCGTGTGCTGTGCTCGAGGCAGAATTTGCCTTGAATTACTTTGTAGCCACCACCAAATGTTCATCAAATAAAGACACCCAACCGAAATGAATGTTTCCTCAGTGTCTTTTATCTCTCATAGATGAAAGGATGCCAATGTAACACATTGATATAGGCCCAAGAAAGTAAAGTTAAAAATATCAGTAATATAGCATTTAACTTTGCTGTGCTTTTATAAAATCTACTGACTCCTTTAATCAGTTTTATGGTTATAATGTCTCACTGTTCTTTTAAAAAAGAAATCCTTTCTGGTTCTCTGCTTCATTGCTTGTCAAAACAGGTTGTGTTCTATTTAGCTTATTAGTTTTTAATGAGGAATATTATTTCTTAAGCAAATATTTGTTAAATAGTGTGGTTGAAGACATGATCTTACTGTGTTAATTGTCTTGCAATGGAATGTTACATCATCTTCACAAACCAGTTATTCTGTTATTTTGCTCTTGTAAAACTAGTGTATGAAATTTTGTTTTTGAGGGGTGGCCATGGGGATGGGGCTATAATGCTTTGGTGAGGAAGGAAGTGGAATCCTGCGTAATTGAGCCATTAATGTGAATTGTTAATAACCAGTGTAAAATATAAACTCAGATTTTTAACATAATATTCATCATAATACACAGCTGTGCTTCTTTTAACAATGTTTTTGATTTTGCCATAAATTATAAAAATTGGAATTAAATTATGACTATTAGAGTTGAATAGAATTGTTAGAAGTAACAATAGTTCAATGATCGTAACTAAGTGCAACTTCATTCTTTTAAGAACTAACATTTCCTTTTCTTCTTTTGTTCCCTATTCTACTGATGGCGATTTAATAAATGCAGTATACAAGATTCCTTTGTGATTCTCCACTTCAGGTAAGTCCAACATTGCATTCACTGGTATGTTTTTATATTCTTTGCTGGAATATGAGATACAGGACCAAAGCCAAACACATAAAATCATCAGTTTTGAACAATCAAATCTAATTTTAATACACTGGTTCAAGGTATAAAGATGTTTTATTATTGACCTCTTAATTTGTGAGTTGCTGGTCATGTAGCAGGATTGGCATGTGGATCAAAACCTTAAGGTAAACAAACTAGCCTGGAAGGTTTTTCAATGTTATTGCAATACTGTATAATACAAAGCTGAGTCAATATTTGTTCTTTGAGAATTTTAATGCTGATTCTGTGTGAGATCGTGCCCCTTGATGTAGCTTTTAATCTTGACATGTATGGCTGCATTTTTGGCATCATCCAGTTTTTTGTCCTCTCTCAACATGATCCATTTCTCACCCTTGAGGTGACAACAATATAAAAGATGTCAGCTTGATGATACTGCTGTAGTAGATAATGTTCCGCATCAATATGAGAACATATCTTTACTCCTGGTGAACACTATTAACATCAGATTAAAAAGATAACCAGTGACTTGTCAGAGTTTGAAAACTCCAATATCTCTAACTTATCCTATTTCTTCTTTCCTTTTCTATTTCTCTATCTCTTTCTCAATCTATTTTTCATTAACTCTCTCTCAGCCTCTGTTACTTTCTTTCATCCTAGCTTTCCTAATTAAGATGTGGAGGTGCCAGTGTTGGACTTGGGTGGACAAAATAAAAGGAGCAGCGCTCTAAAAGCTTGTGGTTTCAGATAAACCTATAGGATTATAAACGGGGGTTGTGTGCTTTTTACTAATTAAGAACTAAGTACAGGACAGGAACAGGCCCTTTGACCCACCAAGACTGCGCTGACACATGGTACCTTTCTAAACTAAAAGCCTTTTGCCTCTATGAGGTCTGTATCTCGCTATTCTATATCTTTATCTGTTCCTGTTGTATCTGCTTCAGCCACCACTCTGATGGCACATTCCAGGGACTCACCACCCTCTGTGTTTTTTAAAAAAAACTTGCCTCTCACATCACCTTTAAACTTACCTTAAGCCAATGTTCCCTAGTAATTGACATTTCCACTCTTTTTAAAAAAAAAAGACTCTGACCATCCATTCTATCCATACCCCTCATAATTTTGTAAACTTCTATCAGTTCACCCCTCAGCCTTTGACTTTCAAGTGAAAACAAAACAAGTTTGTCTAATCTCTCCTCATACTGACACTTTCCAAACCAGGCAACATCCTGGTAAACCATTTTTGTACTCGCTGTATAAGCCTCCACACCCTTCTGGTTGTATGGCGACCAGAACTATACACAATATTCCAAACATGGTCCAATTGAATTCTATACAGCTGGTACTCTGGTTTGTTTTTATGCTTTGATTAGTCTGTTTGAATATCAAGCTTTGTCCCAGTGAAGAAATCCAATGGAAATGTTTTGATATTTTGTGAACATTCAAGCTTCAACCATTTATATTTCCTTTTACTGTGCAAATCATGACAAAAATGCACTAAGCTCAGAACAATTTTTTAATAGCTTTGAAACTGTGCACTAGAGAAATGTTGGTATTGTAAGCAATCCAGCGCCCGGTCTCAAGTTCAGAATTTAAATTGTCTTTTATGTTTTGAGTTTTATTAGTTTTGACTACGCCTTGTAATAGCTTCCCCCAATGTGCCTCCCTTTTGTGGAGGTGCATGACTTTCAGGATTGTTCTATTAATGATTCTGCATGAACTTGATTATGACAGTTATGTTTCAAATTTGAAAAAAAAATTCTATTAAACAATTATATTAGATGGGCTGCTTGTACAGCAGACACCTCAACTCCTTCGATAAATATCACCAGTGATATCTTTTCAAAATCCTGCAAATCCAAGCAAATTTAGTGCTTCGTTATCAGTCCTCTCAGGCTAGCACCCCTAGTGTTGGGGCACTGGTTACACTCAGCCAGCTGTCTTGAGTGGATCACATTGTTTGCATCCCTGACTAAAGACGTCCAAATCAAACTCTCTGCATTGGACTTTGTCTTGACAAGCTGTCAGCAGCAAAGGAAACACTTCACTACTCCTTGAAAGTGTTCCTGATAAATTTCAATATTCCCACTAACCTGTGAGAATATCTAGCTCAAGACTGCCCAAACTAGAGAAGATGAAGCTGCAAAGGTGCCAATCACTTTGAGCATCTTTCTTAGGCCCAGATGTTTATCAGGCACAAACAGTGGAAGGAATGTATGAAAGCCTGAGCCTCCTACATCACCTACTTCAAATGCCATCTGATCCACTGGAGCAGAATGCGCAAATGCAGCAGTGAATGATTGAGCCACATCAGAATGCACAACATCAGCATGGAAGAAAATCATCTTCAATCCTTAGGGACTGCCCAAGAAAGAAATGCTGTAATGACCACAGTATGGTAAAGCTTTAATGTTCATATTAACTGTAGAACATAGAACAGTACAGCACAGTGAAAGCCCTTTTAGCCCACCATGTCCTGTGCCAACCATGATGTTATTCTAAACTAATCCCATCAGCCTGCACCTGCTCCATATCTCTCCATTCTCTGCCTGTTCATGTGTCTAAGTGCCTCAGACTTTGCCATTTGTATCTGCTTCTACCACTTTCCTTGGCAGTGTATTCCAGGCACCTACCAATCTGTGTATTAAAAAAAACTTTCCTTGCACATTTCCTTTAAACTTTTCCCCTCTCACTTTATACCTCTGCCCCTTAACATTTGACATTTCCACCCTGCAAGGGGACTCAGACTATCCGACCTATCCATACCTCTCATAATTTCATATACTTCTCAGGTCACCCCCCTCAGTCTCTGATGCGCTAGAGAAAACCATCTAAGTTTGTCCACTCCACTCCAAGCAACATCCTGGTAAACCTCTTCTGCACTCTCTCCAAAGCCTCCACATACTTCCTATAGTGTGGTGAGCAGAAATGTGCACAGTACTTCAAATATGACCTGACCAAAGGCTTTGCATGACTGGCCAACTTTTATACTCAGAATGGTCACTGACCTCCAGTAAGATACACCCCTCCACATTACTCTCTATTCAACTTGCCATCAATATGGATTCCATACAATTTGGTCTTCTGGACCAATCTCCCATGAGGGACCTTGTCAAATGCTTTAGTAAAGTCCGTGTAGGCAACGCCCATTGCTCTATCCTCCTCAGCCATCTTTGTCACTTTGTCAAAAAAAACTCATTTTTGACACAAGTTCTCCCTTGCATAAAGCCATGTTTACTATCCTGAATGAGTCCATTTTTCTCCAAATGCAATTAAATCCTGTCCCTAAGAACCTTCTCCAATAATTCCCCTGCCACTGACGGAAGACTGGCCTATCTATAATTTCCTGGATTATCCCTGTTGTGCTTCTTGAACAAAGAAACAACATTAGCTATTCTTCTGTCCTTGGGACTTTGTCTGTGGACAAAGAGGATGCAAGGTCTCTGCCAAGGCCTCAGCAATCTCTTCCCTTGCCTCCTGTGCTAGAAGCCATCAGGCCCTGGGGACTTATCTACCTTAGTGTTTTTCAAGACACCCAACTCCACCACCTCCTCAATATCAACACATCAAGAGTATCAACAAACCACTCTCTAAACTTAACACCATTCATGTCTTTGTCCTTGCTGAATACCAATGTGAAGTACTTATTAAGGACTTCTTCTGGCCCACTTGTTCTAGCTGTGCACACACACACACATTCTCTCCTTTGTCCTTGAGTGGACCTACCCCTGCCCGAGTTACCCTTTGCTCCTAATATGTGTATAAAATTCCTTGGGATTATTCTTATTCCTACTTTATGGCTCCTTTTAGCCTTCTTTTTTTTTAACTTTCTTTCTTACTTCCTTTATACTCCAAGGACCTTGTTTGATTTCTGTTTTCTAACTCTTACATATGCATCCTTTCTCTTTGTAACTAAACTTAGAACATCTGTCATCATCCAGAATTCCTGAATTTTACCATCCTTCTCTTTCATCCTCACAGGAACATGCTGGTCTTGAACTCGTCAACTGGCTTTTAAAAGACTCCTATATGTCAGATGTGGATTTACCTTCAAACAGCTACCCCCAGTCCAATTTTCCAGTTCCTGCTTAATACTGTTGTAATTAGCACTTTTACCTGAGGACCAGTCTTATCCTTTTCCATAAGTATTTTAAAATTTAAAATATTATGATTATTGTTCCCAAAATGCTCCCCCACTGAAACTTCAATTACCGGACCAGACTCATTTCCTAATACAATGTTTAATTTGGTCCCTCCCTAGTTGGACTATCAACATATTGTTTCAATGATCCTCCCCAGATGCACCCAAAAAAGTCTGCCCCATCTAAGCTGCTGGCATGAGGGAGTCCTAGTGAATACTGGGGGAATGAAAATCATCATATGCCACAACCCTGTTGTTGTTACATCTTGCCATGACCTGCTTACATTTCTGTTCCTCTAATTCCTACTGACTATTTAGAGGCCTATAGTGATTGCTATTTTTATTCCTAAATGCTTCCATATTGGCTCACAAAATGAGCCCTCCAAGATGTGCTTTCTTAGTCCAGCTGTGACGTTCTCCTTTTAATCAGTCTTGCAACTCCCCCAATCCTTTTGCACTCGGTTCTGCTATAACACGATAGTTCCATTCTTGTGCAATTCTGTGTTATAAGAAAACGCGTAATAGCAGCACCATTTAAACTAATGGGGCCAGAATCGTGTTCTAGCCGATACGCGCTTTAAAAGTTCATGCTTTAGAAACAGTGTTCCCAATTCACCAATTACGTTACAGCGAATTATAGCAGAATTACCTTTCCATCCCTCTCTCTATCACGCCTGAAACATCTAAACTCTGGAACGTTGAGCTGCCTGTAACTGACTGTAATTCCCATGCTACTACATTGCAGCACTCTCAGAAAATTGAACATTTGGAAAATGACATTTAAAGCAGAATTCAGATAGGAATTTTATAAAATTGTGATAAATAATCACTTTTTTAAAAATTTCCTTTTGATTCATGACACATGAATGTTACTGGCAAGGCAATCATTTATTGCATGATTTGGAGGAGCCAATTTTTGGCTGGGATCGACAAAGTTAAAAATCACACAACACCAGGTTATAGTCCACCAGGTTTATTTGAAGCTTTCAAAGCATTGCTTCTTCATCAGCTGGTTGTGAAGCAGGGTCATAAGAAACAGAATTTATAGCAAAAGATCACAGTGTCATGCCGTTGAAATGATATATTGTACAAACCTCGATTGCTGTTAATTCTTTTACAATGTGTTTGTTAGTTTCGTTTCTTTAATATGTAAATCCCAGGACAACTTTAAAGTCACATTCTCAAGATAGCTTAAAGTTCCATAACAAAAGGTGCCATCTTAGCTCAGACAATGCATTAAAGGTGTGAGGTTAAAGCCTGTCTATATCCCAATCTTGAGTCAGTCTGGTTCTGTTTCTAATGTGGAATTTACTTGATATTATATGGATTGACTGCCTGTAGGTTATGTATTTTTTGAGCAAAATGGGATGTATATGCAAATATAAATTCACCCCATAAACTTTGTATGTGTGTACGCATGTGAGAGTGTGTGCTTGCGTGTGTACAAGCTTAGTGAAGTGGGTGTGAAGGGGTATAGTTCTATGAGGGGGTGTGTGCTTCGGGTGTGAGGGGTATACGTGTGTATGTGAGAGAGGGTCTGCGTGAGTGTAAGTATGTAAGAGAATGTGTGTGTGTTTGTGTGTGAGAATTTGTGCAATGGGGTCACCCAAGGTCCCACTTGAGGCCATTCTCATGGGTATCGAACTTGGCTATAAGCATCTGCTCGGCCACTTTGCTTTGTTGCCTGTACCGAAGTCCACCTTGGAGGATGGTCACCCGAAGGTCCTAGGCCGAATGTCCCTGACGACTGAAGTGTTCCCTGACTGGGTGGGAACACCCATGCCTGGTGATTGTTGTGCAGTGTCCATTCATCCATTGTCGTAGCGTCTGCTGGGTCTCATCAATGTACCATGCCTCAGGGTATCCTTGCCTGCAGCGTATGAGATAGATAACGTTGGCCAAGTCTCATGAGTACCTGCTGTGTACATGGTGGGTTGTGTTCGCATGTGAAATGGTGGTATCCATTTCAACACTGACATGTTTTCCAGTGGTTGTCGTGACAAGGTTGTATGGAGTTGCGGTGGTTGATGTCCTGAAGGCTGGGCAGTTTGCTGTGAACAATGATCTGTTTAAGGTTTGGTGGTTGTTTAAAGGCGAGAAGTGGAGGCATAAGGAAGGTCTTGGTGAGATGCTCATCCTCCTCAATAATGTGTTGCAGGCTGCGAAGAAAATGGCACAGTTTCTCGGCCCCTGGGAGGTACTCCCAAGGTGGTCTTTATAGTTTCTCGTTGTGGCACTGGTGATCAATGAGTTGAGTACTGTACCCTGTTCTTATGAGGGCATCCTTGAGCACCTTCAAGTGTCCGTCACATTCCTCCTCATCTGAACAGATCCTGTGTATGCGTAGGGCTTGTCCATAGGGGATGGCTGTTTTAATATGTTTAGGGTGGAAGGAAGATATGTTGAAGGAAGAAACATTCAAAGATGATGATGTGCACCAAGCTCTCCTGCTTTTATCCAGCAACCTGTTTGTGGATTGATTTGAGGGCAGATTTGATTGTGGTGTCCTTTACATTCAAGCCAAATGCTGAAAGCCATCTGAAGAAGGAATTAACATCACCAGGGGGAGACAGGAAAATTTGCATGTCAGGTTAATAAATCAAATATATAATATGCCATTTCCAGTGCCAGTGGAAATATTTTAGTAGAATAGTAACTTATTGTCACAAAACTGTTTAAAACATTTTCTGTCAAAAGCATGCAATCATAAATCATATTTTTGGGTAACTTTCTCCCATTTCCATTTTTAAAAAGTCATGAGCTGTGATTGTCATCACTACCTTTCACAGTTGTTTCGTAGTTTTTTTAACCTATCCACTCAATATTCAGAATTTCTTGCAATAGTTTCTCTTTTTGCCACTGCACTATGACCCCTGGAGTTCTCAAAGATATACATTCAACCAACCCTTCTTTCTCATCTACACGCTGTTCTCGAATTAATTCAAGTTCTGAATGCTTGCTAACAATACTAAGTTCAACTTTCTATCACCAACTCTTTCAATTCCTCTGCAGCCTATAATTTCACTTTGCTTATCTGACATCAAGCAAAATTTAGGAAAAGCAAAGTCATGTCTTTGCCTTTTGCAACAAGCACAATTCTTTAGAAATTGATTTCCATCTCTGCCCCTGTCTGAAACTAAACTAGATTATTCACAACCTTGCTAAACTGACTCCCATATTCTTTCTTGTCACTGAGAACACCTACTTCCAAGGATTATTATGTCTGCCTCTACCTCAGCCTATCTGCTGCCATGCTTTAATTACTTCTTGACTTGTCTAAAAGAGCACTAAAAATAGACAACCTCCTTCTTCTATCCTTAATATCCAAAATGTTACTGCTCATATTTTAACTTAGACTAAGTTCCATTCATCTATTAGCTTGTGCTTGCTGACTTACATTGCCCAAAAACCTGTTTTGTTTTTAAAAGTTCTCATCATTCAAATCCCTTCGTGTTATATAATCACCTCCAACCTTACAGCCAATGTGAACTCCAGCCTCGGTCCATTTGCTAATTCCTTTAGTCTACCTTTGGTGACAAGGCCCTAACCTCTGAAATTCCATCCCTCAGCCACTTTGTCTCCTGCCCCATATCTTTTAAGACCCACATTAAGGACTTGCTTCCTTGGTCATTATTAAACTTAATTGTTCTTGTGTCCCATTTGGCTCTCAGCCACATTTTGTCCAATTAAAGAAGTGATGTGCTCATTGAAATGTTACTCAGTTTGTGTTGCTGTTGTTCTTCTCTGTCTCAAGTTTTTTTCATGCCTGATATGATCAGGAGTTCTTGAATGTTCTTCACTTTGACAGTAACTTCTCTTTAAAGTCATTTGACTTTAGCCTTTTCATGATGCAATCCAAATCATTTGTGCTAGTTCCAAAAAAAACTCCTGTATTGCTTGTATATTTTGATGTAATTAGTAATTTCAAGTACTCTTACCTTTTGATTATTGGTGGGAGTTTCAAAAGCATTTACCTTAATCATTTTTGCTTTGAAAACAGGACAGCAGTGGGAGATTTTATTTTGTATAGCACTACATATTTTTGGGAATTGGTATGTTCTAGAAGAAATAATTTGAAAAGAGAGGTGATTTGCTTTCCCTTTTCTTCACCCACACCCATCAAGAGAAATCTTGATTATGCTATTATTTTTCCCTCTTTGCAAGTATATTGCCCAAATACGCAGAGCTTTCATATGTTTTGATATCCCAAATCCATGCCTGTCTTTGCTAGAACTATAGACTGGAATGGTTGGTAAAGAAAAGACTTATGGTTGGACAAGCAACACTTGTATCGCCAATAATGTAGTAAGTGACAACTTGGTTTAAGTATTCAAGATCTTGAGAAGGCTTGACAGGGTGAATGTGGAAAGGTTTATTTACTCTTCTTGGAGAATCTAGAACTAGGGGGGTCACCATTTAAAAATAAGGGGTTCCCAGTTAAGACAAGATTGCAAGTCATTGGACATTGCTTCTAACACATTCTGAGGAATCTGATCTATGAATATTTTTGAAGTAGATGTGGACAGATTCTTGGTATGCAAAAGATGAAAGACAATTCTGGCTTCTACCTCCAAGTGACTCAACTCTGCTTTGACCTTTCTGTGTTTGTATGTTTAAATCTTCCAATCTTGCATCTCCCAACACCATCCTCCACCAGTGACTCTCCACTGTCATCCAGATGGATAGAATTGCTCTCAAGTGGTTCTTATAGTCACACACCATAGAAGCATGCCCTTTGCCTCACCATGTCCAAACCGACCAATTATCTGTTACCTATTAATTATTTAATTATGACAATAGTATCACTTGCAATGGCTTCTCTTCCTGCTGTCATACCGTTACTTCTAGTGTCCTCCAACGACTAATCCTCGACCCTTTCTTATTTCTCATCCTCGTGATTCCAATTGGTGACATAATTTGAAGGTCTAGTGTTAATTTTCAAATCTGTGCTAATGGTGTCCAACTATAACACTGACTACACCCCTTAATTATTCTATTGCTGCTGAATTAATTTAAACTTATTCACCATCCAGTTTTGGATGAGCAGGGCTTAGTACTAAGAAACATGAGTAAGTATTTGGCCCTTCAAGCCTTCTCCTCCTCTCAATAAGATTTTGGCTTAACTCCACTTTACTGTCTATACTCTATAACTCTAGACTGTCTCTTGACTATCAAAGAAACCATCAAACTCAACCATGACTATGTTTAGTGACACAGCCTCCACTGTTTTCTGTCTGGAGAAAACTAAGAAAATATTTTTCCTTGCCCCTTTGCTGCAAGCAAGAATTTTTATTCCAGTTGGAGCCCCTCATATATGAGAAAACCTCTTCTCAAAATTCACCCTGTCAAGTCCATTCAGGATCTTGTATGTTTCAGTAAAATCACCTCTTTTTCTTCCAAAGTCCATTAAGTTCACTACCCTTTCTTCATAAAATAAGCTCAAGGTCATTGCCAACTTTAGCTTTGAAACATGTGAGAGAATGGGACTTTTGCTAAACACTTGGGAAACCGTGAACCTATTCCAACCAATTCGCACAGCAAAACACCTCATTTATAGTCAATCAAGTTCAATGGGAAGAACCTGACAAATGTGAACCATTTTCCATCATTGTAGGCGATAAAATTCATTATTGCCTGCAAGTTGTCATCTCGGCCTTTGACTGACAGAGGAAAAGGATATTTGAGAGCAGGATTTCATACCAAGAATAAGGTCTTTGTTTTCTAGGCAGTAATATTCCCTACCCTCTTATTTGCTTCAGAGACCGTGACAGCTTCCAGCTGGCACCTTGGAGCACTGGAGTAGAATCATCAGAGGTGCCTTTGAATGATTCTTCAACTGTGGTAGATTTGGAAAGGAAGTCCCAACACGACATTCTATCTAAAGTACCCACATTGAGGTGCTAATTACTCAATAGCAGCTTGGCTAAATGGGATGTATCTTTCATATGCCTTATACCAGACTCCCGAAGTAGTTCTACTCAGAACTTGGTTGCACTAGAAAACTTACAAGAAGACAATGGAAATTTTTTGGGGATCTCATCAAAGCATCCATGAAAAGAACAAACATCTTTGCTGACTCTTCGAAGTCCTTGCCTTGTGACTGACTCAAATAAATAGGTTAATTTAGGAAGGCACGAGACACACAACAGAAACTTTAAGTGCATGCAACGAGGAAGCCAAGACGCAGGAGATAGAGATGAACTTCTGAATCTTTCAAACATCATGTGCCTGACATGAAACTGAGTCTCTAAATACAAAGCATAAGATACAATCATCTCAGCCCCTTGAAGTGGAAGAAGGTTTTCAATGCGGAAGGACTGCCAGAAGAGATGGTGAGAATCAGTTACATTGATATCCTTCCAAATCGACAGTTGAAGCTTAAAATGTCCAACCCTTGCTAAATAGATTTAGAACCTGTCAAATGTTGAGTTTTGACCATTATGAGGTTGTATTCCCATTGATTCCTTTCTGAGATCAGTAGGAATGTTGATCTGCAGCTTTTTCTGCATACCTGCCTGCTCATGTTCCTAGCTGCTGGGAAACCAAAATTTGTGGCTAAATAGTGAGAGAAAAGTGATTACAAGTGATCACCCAAAAATTTGTCTAATTCTAAATTCTAAGAATTACAATATAGCAGTTCTTGCTTAGCTTGTGTGTCTTTAGTTACATGGGTTGAATACACGATCATATATTTGGCATTCAAATCCAATCAATCTGCATCTGACTGGATTAGGATGGTTTCTTGGAGTGATTCACATCTCTGTGTTTTCTTGATTTTGAATGCAGAAGTAATGAATTGTGGTGTTGACTGGGACAAGTTGGGAAGAATGCCCTTTTTCCCTTTATTGGCTTCTTTATACATTTAAATGAACAGACATGTATATGGACTAATGTCAAACACTGTTTCTCCTCCATTATCCCTCCACATTGCTGTAAAGTAGCAGGATTCTGAGGTTCACTTTATGAAATGCTTTTCATTATGCTCATGTTTTACTATTTGCTCCAGTTTTGCCATTTTCTGGCTCCTGTACTTTCCAAGGTGAGAACAGATTTTCTCTGCGGCTGTTATCCATGCTGCTTTGTGATCATTAGCAGATTATACCAAAGCTACAATACTTTCCCACCATATTTTGGGGTTTTGATTTTGTAAGATCTGTTTCGGCCAGAATACTCTTGCTTTCCATTGCACATCTCTGAACTTCTTAATGATCTATTCTATAGAGGGCTTGCATGGCCATCACTTATAAAGTCATGTTTTTAATACTTGTGTCATGAAGTGTTGAACTTTTAGCTTCTGCTGGATATTGCCGTTGATGGTTGATTTCTTGAATGAATGGCTTCAGTGATACATTTAGAAGACTAATTCAGTTTAAATCCCTTACGGATGAGTATCTTTCTGGATTGGAGCCTCTTCATTATTCATGACTATTTCCCAAGAATACTGAAGGTGAATTTTCAAATCATGAGCAGTTGAAGTGGAGCTTACAGACAAGTAAAATACTGTGGGTACCAGCAATCTGAAATAAAAAAAGAAAACTTTGGATATACGCAGTAGGTCAGACAGCAAAAGAACTGAGTATTTGTATTAGAAATATGATAGTGCACGTTATTTCAATGAAACCATCTGTGAAGAGTTATTACTTTCTGCAGTAAAATGGAAACCTTTTTAGGTTGCTGCAGTTGAAGGCTAATAGAACTCATTATAATTTATAGGAAATGGGCTTTTATCACCTCATCAATGCAGGCTGCAGGTTTATATTATTTACCTAATTCTGTGTGTGGGTTTATTAATGTTCATGGAAGCTTTCCTGCTGGGAGTATGCCAGGGTAGGTTTTTAAAGATATTTTTTATTGGCATTTTTAAGTTGAAGTAAATTTTGTATGGCACCATTTAGATATGCCAAGAAGTTATGTAAGACACATTTCATATTGGGGATCATTTCAAGTATTTTGTTCCTTTTATTCTGTATATATATTTCTTGTGACTTCCTTTATTAATTGACTCATGAGATCATTGTCCTAGTTGGTGTGCTGTGGAGAACATTTCAACAGTAAGTACTACTTTCATTTCTTTCAGCTCCTGTTGATATCTTAAGGTATTTTCCCTCACACCCAATAGTACTGAATAATGATGAAGCTGCTTACAGGTGAACATGAAAATAGATATTACACAGAATATCTCCGATTTGTAATCCATTCGTACCCATATTTTTGGACCGAGCATTTCAGTAACCGATCACTGACTGTTAACATTTATGGAAACACAGGAGGCACCACACAGTTCTGTTCAGCGAAACAGAGGCTTATTGCAGGGTTTTCGATCGGTTACTCAGGACTGTTTGGGGACCAGTGAAGAGGAGTTCAAAGATTACAGTTAGTGGGGATGGAGACTTTTAAAATAGTGCTACTATTAACTACGCTGCTAAAGGCAGCTGGACTAATCAGATTTTGTGTAGTGAGGGCTCAGAAGTTCTTAATTGAATAACTTTATCAGGAGGATGCAGGGAGCTCTGGGAGCTCATAAGAAACCATGTGCCAGTCACAGTTCAATACAGCTAAGAGGGAGGCTGAGCAGCTCACAAGCAATACTTATTTGATACAACTGAACAAGTTCACAGCTCAGGGATAACAGGTAATTCCAGGGGTCATAAACCCAGAAAGGAGGATGATCAACTAGAATTGGTGTAGCTTTTGATGACCTTGAAAAGGATAGGTTGGCAAAATGAAGAGTTATGGTTCCTTCTGAAGTTTAATGAGATTTTATAGCCCATCATGTTGTTAATGTTTGGAGTAATTGCTCAGAAATCTATGGAATTGCCCATGATATTTTAGTTGTTTATGTGATGTGTTTGATCACTAGTCTATTACCCATATTTACCACGTCTTAATTCAGGGTGTGAGAAATAAGTTGTACATAAAATCTATAATAAATCACTTCTAATTTTCTGTATGATAAAGTTTACTGTTGTTTGGTCAAAACTATAGAATTATGTAGCGCTATTCTCTACTTAGTCCCCTGGATCTCTCCATTTGACTAATTTCAATAAAATACTAGCCAAATTGTGACACACATTTGGCGATCTGATCCAGGACACTGTGGGTGAGTCAGATAACCAGACACAGAGTTAGGATTTATATTTACGCTTTGCAATGTATTTTCCTTTCAGTTTTTCCCTGTTAGTTGGGGTGTTGAAGAGTCCCGAAGGGTGAAACCTTGCCTTTGCTCACTTCTGGATATGACTATGACCAAATGTGGTGTCCTGGAGAAAAATCAAGTGGAAATTTCAATCTAGATTTAAATTCAAACTCTTGGTATCAGGAGGAAATGTGCTACTAATTCCACTCCTGAATCACCCCAAATTAACTGGGAAGCATATCAACCTACTTTATTACTCGTGTTGATTTTGAGTGAAGCAAAAGTAGAGTCATCTGCTTACTTATGTAATGCTGAGGTTTGTGAAGAGGTGGAGACTCGTTTTTTGAGTTCAATGACATTGTGTTTAACAGTTCAAATGAAATTGGGAAGTTTAAACTAATTTCAAAATTTCCATGCTTGGAAAAGATGGTTGTCTTGATGTAAAGTTATTTTGTTGCATGTCATTTTTGACCATAAAGAAATATATCACAGCTGTTTTACTGACTCAATTTAAAAAGAAAAGCTGTTGTTCACTACTTATTGATTGCTGATTACAATGTCTTCAGCTGTTTGTTCATAATCTTTATTTAAATTGAAAAATGTGATTGTTTGGAACAAGCTCATTTTCACTTTACAAATGAAATTTAATAATTGCATCATCATAGAGAGGAATGTTTGAGTACTTTGAATTCAGACATTTAAACCACACCATTGTCAGACCCAGGGAATAACAAATGACCCCTTGACCAAGATGTTGGGCATTGAAGATAAGACTGGTGGAGGGAAGAACTTGTTATATTGCTATGCAAATGACTTGAGATAGAGGAGGGAAGAATAAATAATGTTCTTCAATTAAGCAAATACTGCAACTATATATGGAAGTGAAATATGTCTTATTAATCAACTCAAAGAAAATTAAACTAAGGACGACACGGTGGCACAGTGTTAGCACTGCTGCCTCACAGCGCCAGAGACCCGGGTTCATTTCCGGCCTCAGGCGACTCTCTGTGTGGAGTTTGCACATTCTCCGTGTCTGCGTGGGTTTCCTCCAGGTGCTCCGGTTTCCTCCCACAATCCAAAAAAATGTGCAGGTTAGGTGAATTGGCCATGTTAAGTTGCCTGTAGTATTAGGTGAAGGGGTAAATGTAGGGGAATGGGTTTGGGTCGGTTGCGCTTCAGCGGGTCGGTATGGACTTGTTGGGCCGAATAGCCTGTTTCCACACTGTAAGTAATCTAATCTAATCTTTTTGGAGGAGCATACTGGAAGCAGAGCTCTTTCTTGCTTCAAATGATAAAATCTCTGGTTAGTTTCATATATGTTTATGCAGTTGTGGCTACAAGAACAGGTCAGAGGTTAGGAGTTCTGACGCAAGTACTCTCCTGATGCCCGAAGGCCTGTCCACCATTCACAAGGCACAAATCAGGAGGGAAATATGATACTCTGCACTTGCATGGATGTGTGCAGTTGCAACAAAAGTCAAGAAGATCAATACCAATTATAGCAAAACAATCTGCTTAATCAGCACACTCTCTAACACCAACACAGTAGCAACAATGTATCACATTCACAAGAGGCATGTAGCAATGCACCACAGCTCCTTTGATAACACCTTTCAAACCCACACCTTCTACCTCTAAAAAAGACAAGGGCAGCAGAGGCATGAGAGCACCACCATCTGCAAGTTCCTTCAAGCTATCTACCATCCTGACTTAGAATAATATCACCATTCCTTCGCTATTTCTGGTTGAAAATCATGGAACTTCATTCTCAACAGTGTAGTGGGTGTACCTATTGCCCATTGACTTCAGTGGTTCAAGAGGCAACTCATCACTATTTTGTCAAGGTCAGATAGTGATTGACAATAAATGCTAGTCTAACCAATGAGGTGTGGATCCCATGAAAGAATAAATAAATAAGGTACCTATAAAAATCAAATCTATTGATTTTTAATTCTTTAATGGGATACAGTAATGATGGTAATATACATTTGTGTGGAAAAGATTTTGGGGGCAGATAGCTCATAACCATTTTATCTCCTGTTGGGAAGTTGTTCATTTGTTTCAAAACAAATTAATTTCATACTTATAATGTCAAATGCAAATAAAGCTTGCCAATACATAACAGATTGACAAAGGTGGATTAGAGACAAGCTGTTTCGTAAATCATGGGTGACAAAACCAGCAGTTCTTAGTTTGTAACTGAATGATGAGATTGACTGGAAAAACTGCTTGTATGCTTGATATAGAAGATTTGATTTGGGATGCCAAAGTCCTGGATGAAGATGTGCAAGTGTGCTCATTTCCCATATTCTACAAAGGTCTTATTTCAACCTTTTCAGTTTGCAAATAATAGTTAAGAGACAGCGCTTGTTGAAATATGAGAAGTGTTCTCATATTTTGATAGGTTTTTTAATGACAGTTTGAAGTCCAATTCTTTTCTCAATTATCCTGTATTTTGTGAATTCAGAGATGGTGTTATGTAGTTTAGCAAGCTGTGAGGTTTCTTCTGTGGAGATCTGATTGTAGTTTTTTGTTTTCACTGACTTTCAGATTAATTTTAAAAGTTAAAGATTGGGGAATCGGTGGCATAATGGTATTGCCACTGGACTAGTAATCCAGAGATGCAGGCTAATGCTGTGGAGGCAGAGGTTTATATTTGCAGATGGTGAAATTTAAATCTGAAAGGATAACTGAAATAAAAATGGCGACCCTGTCACTGGTCATAAAAGTCCATCTGATTCACTATTATCTTTTGAGGGAAGGAAATCTGTCAGTTTAGCTGGCCTGGCCTACTTCTGGTTCCAAACTTAATGTGGTTGACTCATAACTGGCCTCTGAAGTATCCTGAGCAAACTCGCCAGTTCCAGAAGCACCAAATGCAGACCAGACAGTGATGCCAACATCCCAAGAATAATTTTTTTAAAAAAGTTAGAAATAAAATAACGGTTAGTTGCTCATTTTTGTTCCTTGGGATTAACTTTAATCTTTTTATTCACAAAAAACTTGCTTCTAATTGTTCAAGCACAGGATTAATGCTTCAGTGGTACATTCAGTTCTTGGAGTTATTTTCTATTTACCTCAATGGGAAAGGCATAGCTTTAGTGGTCACATCATGGGACTAGTAATTTAGAGGCCCACAATCCCATCACAACAGCATATGAAAATTCTATTCAATCAATAAATCTGGAATTAAAGCTTGTCTTAGTAAAAATCTGTCTGATTCGCCAGTGTCCTTCAGAGAAGTAAATCTGCCATCCTTGCCTGTCCTGGCTTAAATGTGACACCAGACGCACAGAAATGAAGCTTACTCTTCCCAGCCTTCTGAAATGGTCTAGCAAACTACTCTGGTCAGGGCATCTAGTTAAGGACTAAAATTGCAAGCCCTGCTGGAGCTCCCACATCCCACAAATGAATTGGGGTAGGGGGGAAGGAAATAAAGGAGTGCAAATGGCTTTAATCAGAAGGTTGATGGAAGCAATTACTATTGGGTCATTCAAATGAAGATTCTTCAACTTTTTAAAATATTCACTCATGGAACATGGGTCTCGCTGGCTGGCCAGTGTCTCATTTATTGCCCGTCCCTAGTTGCCCTTCAGAAAGTGGTGGTGAGCTGCCTTCTTGAACCTTCTTGCAGTCCGTGTGTTTTAGGTTGACCCACAATACTCTTAGAAAGGGAATTCCAGAATTTTGACCCAGCGACAGTGAAGGAATGGCAATATATTTCCAAGTCACAATAGTGAGTGGTTTGGAGGGGAACTTGCAGATGGTGGTGTTCCAATGTATCTGCTGCCCTTGTCCTTCTGGATGGAATTTGGATGGTTCTATCTCAGGATCTTCTGTGAATTTCTGCGTTGCATCTTGGAGATAGTTCCCATCACTGATATTGAGTATTGATGGGATGTGTGGATATGATGCCAATCATACAGGCTGCTTTTTCCTCCATGGTATCATGTTTGTTGAGTCTTGTTGGAACTTCATCCATCTAGGCAAGCGGGGAGTATTTCATCACAATTTGCAACAGCAACAGTATGTGATGGATGGCAGTTATAGGAAGGGGGAAAGTCTCAGATACAGTCACATAGATGGGTTAACTCCAGGAAGGGTGAGAGAGGTCGGCACCTCGGGCAGGAGTCTTTTGTGGATATACCCATTTCAAACAGGTATGCTGTTTTGGAAAATGTAGGGGGTGATGGATTCTCAGGGGAATGTAGCGCGAACAGCCAAGTTTCTGGTATTGAGACTGGCTCTAATGCAACGAGGGGTACGTCGGCTTCCAAGAGATCAATTGTGTTAGGGGATTCTGGAGTCAGAGGTACAGACAGACGTTTCTGTGGCCAGCAGAGAAAAAGCATAATGGTGTGTTGTTCCATGGTGCCAGGATCAAGGATAGTCTGGGAGAGGGGCCAGCAGGAGGTCATTGTCCCCATTGGAATCAACGACATTGGAAGGGAAAAGGTTGAGACTCTGAAGGGAGATTACAGAGAGTTAGGCAGAAATTTAAAAAGGGGATCCTCAAGGGTAGTAATATCTGGATTACTCCCAGTGCTACGAGCTAGTGAGGGCAGGAATAGGAGGATAGAGCAGATGAATGCATGGCTGAGGAGCTAGTTTATGGGAGAAGGATTCACATTTTTGGATCATTGGAATCTCTTTTGGGGTAGAAGTGACCTGTACAAGAAGGACGGATTGCACCTAAATTGGAAGGGGCCTAATATATTGGCAGAGAAATTTGCTAGAATTGCTTGGGAGGATTTAAACTAGTAAGGTGAGGGGGTGGGACCCAGGGAGATAGTGAGGAAAGAGATCAACCTGAGACGGATACAGCAGAGAACAGAAGTGAGTCAAACAGTCAGGGCAGGCAAGGACAAGGTAGGACTAATAAATTTAAACTGCGTTTATTTCAACGCAAGGGGCCTAACAGGGAAGGCAGATGAACTCAGGTTAGGAACATGGGACTGGGATATCACAGCAATTACGGAAACATGGCTCAGGGATGGGCAGGACTGGCAGCTTAATGTTCCAGGATACAAATGCTACAGGAAGGATAGAAAGGGAGGCAAGAGAGGAGGGGGAGTGGCATTTTTGATAAGGGATAGCATTACAGCTGTGCTGAGGGAGAATATTCCCGGAAATACATCCAGGGAAATTATTTGGGTGGAACTGAGAAATAAGAAAGGGATGATCACCTTATTGGGATTGTATTATAAACCCCCCAATAGTCAGAGGGAAATTGAGAAACAAACTTGTAAGGAGATCTCAGCTATCTGTAAGAATAATAGGTTAGTTATGGTAGGGGATTTTAACTTTCCAAACATCGACTGGGACTGCCATAGTGTTAAAGGTTTACATGGAGAGGAATTTCTTAAGTGTGTACAAGACAATTTTCTGATTCAGTATGTGGATGTACCTTCTAGAGAAGGTGCAAAACTTGACCTACTCTTGGGAAATAAGGCAGGGCAGGTGATTGAGGTGTCAGTGAGGGAGCACTTTGGGGCCAGCGACCATAATTCTATTCATTTTAAAATAGTGATGGAAAAGGATAGACCAGACCTAAAGGTTGAAGCCCTAAATTGGAGAAAGGCCAATTTTGACGGTATTAGGCAAGAACTTACGAAAGCTGATTGGAGGCAGATGTTCACAGGTAAAGGGACGGCTGGAAAGTGGGAAGCCTTCAGAAATGAGATAACAAGAATCCAGAGAAAGTATATTCCTGTCAGGGTGAAAGGGAAGGCTGGTAGGTATAGGGAATGCTGGATGACTAAAGAAATTGAGGGATTGGTTAAGGAAAAAAAGGAAGCATATGTCAAGTATAGACAGGATAGATCGAGTGACTCCTTAGACTATAAAGAAAATAGGAGTATACTTAAAAGGAAAATCAGGAGGGCAAAGCGGGGACATGAGATAACTTTGGCAAATAGAAAAGGAGAATCCAAAGGGTTTTTACAAATATATTAAGGACAAAAGGGTAACTCGGACAATAGGGCCCCTCAAAGATCAGCAAGGTGGCCTTTGTGTGGAGCCACAGAAAATGGGGGAGATACTAAATGAATATTTTGCATCAGTATTTACTGTGGAAAAGGATATGAAAGATATAGACTGTATGGAAATAGATGGTGACATCTTGCAAAATGTCTAGATTACAGAGGAGGAAGTGCTGGATGTCTTGAAACGGTTCAAAGTGGATAAAATCCCAGGACCTAATCAGGTGTACCCGAGCACTCTGTGGGAAGCTAAAGAAGTGATTGATAGTCACAGGTGAGATGCCGGAAGACTGGAGGTTGGTAAACGTGGTGCCACTGTTTAAGAAGGGCGGTAAAGACAAGCCAGGGAACTATAGACCAGTGAGCCTGACCTCGGTGGTGGGCAAGTTGTTGGAGGGAATCCTGAGGGACAGGATGTACATGTATTTGGAAAGGCAAGGACTGATTTGGGATAGTCAATATGGTTTTGTGCGTGGGAAATCATGTCTCACAAACTTGATTGAGTTTTTTGAAGAAGTAACAAAGAAGGTTGATGAGGGCAGAGCAGTAGATGTGATCTATATGAACTTCAATAAGGTGTTCGACAAGATTCCTCATGGGAGACTGATTAGCAAGGTTCGATTTCATGGAATACAGGGAGAACTAGCCATTTGGATACAGACTGGCTCAAAGGTAGAAGACAGAGGGTGGTGGTGGAGGGTTGTTTTTCAGACTGGAGGCCTGTGACCAGTGGAGTGC
>NC_057731.1:31779498-31825538 GCF_004010195.1 Chiloscyllium plagiosum
TTACAAGGATGTTGCCAGGGTTGGAGGATCTGAGCTACAGGGAGAGGCTGAACAGGCTGGGGCTGTTTTCCCTGGAGCGTCGGAGGCTGAGGGGTGGCCTTATAGAGGTTTACAAAATTATGAGGGGCATGGATAGGATAAATAGACAAAGTCTTTTCCCTGGGGTGGGGGAGTCCAGAACTCGAGGACATAGTTTTAGGGTGAGAGGGGAAAGATATAAAAGAGACCTAAGGGGCAACTTTTTCACGTAGGGAGTGGTATGTGTATGGAATGAGCTGCCAGAGGATGTGGTGGAGGCTGGTACAGTTGAAACATTTAAGAGGCATTTGGATGGGTATATGAATAGGAAGGGTTTGGAGGGATATGGGCTGGGTGCTGGCAGGTGGGACTAGATTGGGTTGGGATATCTGGTTGGCATGGACGGGTTGGACCGAAGGGTCTGTTTCCTTGCTGTACATCTGTATGACTCTATGACACTCTTGACTTGTGCCTTGTAGATGATGGATAGGCTGTGGGGGAGTCAGGAAGTGAGTTACTCATTGCAATGGTCTTGTAGCCATTGTGTTTGTTTATGTGGCAAGTCCATTTGACTCTCTGCTCAATGTTAACTCCCAGGATGTTGATAGTGGGGGAATCAGTGATGATAACATCATTGAATGTCGAAGGGCAGTGGTTAGATTTTATCTTATTGAATCCTGACATTTCTGTGGTGTGAATGTTATTTGCCACTTGTCAGCCCAAGCCTGGATATCATTCAGATCTTTTTTGCATTTGAACATAGACTCCTTCAGTGTCTGAAGACTTGCAAGTGGTGCTGAACTGTTGTGCAATTATTGACGAAAATCCAAATTTCTGACCTTTATGTTGGAAGGAAGGTGAATATGGTTGGTCCCAGTACACTATTCTGTATCATTGACTCCGGACCCAGTGACTTCGGATTAAACAAGGAAATCAATGTTGTGGACTCCCAGTGAAACTCCCCTCTGACTGTATACCACTGTGCAACCACCTCTGCTGGGTCTACATGCCAGTGGGATAGAACATATCCAGGGATCGTGATAATGGTGTCTAGGACATTGACTGACTGCAAGGAATGGTTCCTTGAGTATGACTGCCACTTGACTATTCTGTAAGACAGCTCTCTCAATTTTAGCACTAGCCCAGATATTAGTAAAGAAAACTTCGTAGGGTTGACAGGGTTGTTTTTGCTGTTGTCTTTTATGGCACCTAACTCAATGCCAGTTGGTCTGTCTAATTTCATTTTTCTGTTGAGACTTCGTATTGATTGATACATTTATAATTGAGTGACTTGGTAGGCTGTTTCAGAGAGCACAATGGATCTGGAGCCACATATTGGTCAGACCAGGTGAGAATAGCATAATTCCTTTCCTGAAAGGCATTAGTGAGCCAGATGAGTCTTTCTGAAAATTGTCAGTGGTTTTGTGGCTATCAGTAGGTTCTTAATTCCAGATGTTTCTTATTCAATTAAAATTCCAGCATCTGCTCTGACAGGATTTGAACCAAGCACCCCACAGTATTTGCTGATTAATAGTCTAGCAATCAATACCATTCGGCCATCAGCTCTCTTGTTGGGAGAATATGCAAGGTCTTTACACCTGGAGGCAA
Organism: Chiloscyllium plagiosum; assembly: GCF_004010195.1. Classification (NCBI taxonomy): domain Eukaryota; kingdom Metazoa; phylum Chordata; class Chondrichthyes; order Orectolobiformes; family Hemiscylliidae; genus Chiloscyllium; species Chiloscyllium plagiosum. Next base: position 31,781,125 of record NC_057731.1, read on the forward strand.
TGGCAACAGTGGACAGATTGCAAACCTTTGGAGTCCCAAAAAAATGGTGATAATGCCAGATTGTAAACAGTTAAGTTTTAAATTGCCCATTTACTTCCAAGATAACAGATTCGATAATTTAAAGCTGGCTCATCAGCATTTCTACCTGAATACAAAAGTGTATATGATACATTTTGCCATTTGAGAAGGGCTTGAGAGGGGAAGACTTTTGTGGTGTAATGGCATTTGATGGCATTGGGGTAAGAGAAAGATAGAACAAGACAGCTGTATCTTAATCTCTCTGTGGCTCACCGTGCAGAAATGAACCCCGAGAATCTGGACGGGTTGGACCGAAGGGTCTGTTTCCATGCTGTACATCTTTATTACTCTATGACTCTAAGTGAAAAATCCCTATGGTCTGGGTCCTGGCAAGTTGAATGACAGCTTACGGGGTCGTGAAACATATACCTGGGAGCTAGGTTTTTTAAAAGTTAGATTAAAAAGAAAAGGAGGAATTCCTATTCTGCAGCTTAAAATATAAGTTCCCTACAAAACATGTTTTGTCAACAGTGCATTTAGTCTGGTTGTTGCAGTAAGAGCCTTAAAATGTAAAATGTCACTCTTTCAGCTGTGAACTGAAAGTTCATACTTATTTTTCAAAGTTAACACTGACATTTGAGGTCATGACACTGTATACGTTTTGAAGCACATAATTTGGACTTGCTGGCTGTTTCAGAGCTGGATATTTTTGTTTTCCAGTGCTATCTTCATTAATATATAATTATTTACCAGTTTAATTTATACAATTTTGTCCTGGTCTGACCTACTTATCTTCAGTGTTTTCACTCTCATTAGTCTTTCTGTAAACAAATAGCTTAAGAACTAATAAGTATCAACAAAACTTAGTGCACAGATAGAGTATTGGCTAAGGAAAGACTGATTAGCTTTTGGCAAAGAAGCATATTTAAATCTTGGAGATTTTGAAGGATCATTAACATGGAGAGATGGGCATGAATTTAGAATTTTTGCATCCTTTAAATTTTGATTATTTTATAATGTTGTGGCTTTGTCTCAACGGTTTGTCACAACTCTAAAATTTAAACAGAGTTTTCAGAGCAGGTTCTTGCATTTGGAGTGCCCTATAAACTGTTCAGTTTGCTGTAAAGTATACTGGACTATTACAAATCATCATTCAGACAGGGAACAGTCTGAGGCAGACTTCATAATTATAATAATGTAGAGTAAATAGTGTGTGTCAGATGTATGTGTTCTTCTGAGAGTTCTTCTGAAAGCCCTCCTCACTTGTTTGAGAATGCATTGAATAGTTTGAGTGAGGCTCACATTTTTTACCTCACGTTTTCTTTCTTCATTGCCAAATGACTTTACCAATTCATGTCTCGCAAACACAAGAAGTGCAAGTTAATATCATGGGTGATGCCTAAATTGCTTTCAGAATTACATGTGTACAAACTCTTCAGGAGATCAAACTTGAATGACTTTTACAGCAAGATTTCCACTAGTCAGGTTGCAATTCTGACTAGTGACTTGCCTGAGAGCTACTCTTTGACTTGTTCAATGGCTGACTTCATGTTGTTTTTAAAAACAATAATAGATCTCCAGTTCTATTGGTTCAGGGCAATCCAGGATCTGCAGTTTGGTTTCTGAAGTTTACTATGTGCTCTGCAGGTTAAATATAGTAATGATTTCAGTAATTTTACTAAAGCAACATATGATTAGACTTGCTTAAAGTAAAAGTATTCCAGAGAGGAATTAGACAAGCCTAATCCTGTCGTCCCCTAACATGTCTCACATGGAATTTTCAGTTGATGTCAGAATGTTTCGTGTCTGATTAAGATGAATTGATGGTGTGAGTAGTGACAACCTTTTGCGCTAGCAACCTAGGAAAATGGGTCAACTTTGAAATCAGAGCCATTCAGGAATTAAGTTAGCAAAGCATTACTTCAGTATAAAGCTTCATGGATGATAACCTACAAATATCAGCTGCTTTGAAATTCAGTGTCATTCAAGTAATGTTTTGTCCTTAGCTGAACATCAGAATGATGAATTAAGAACTGATACAGTTGTTGAAACCACTAATTCAACGTAGTCACTTGCTAATAAAACCCATGGTTCGTGACAGTTAATCTTTCCGACCAAATGCTCCAAAATATCTGAGCACTAGTTTTGGAAAGCAATGAAAAATGAGTAAATTGAATCAACAGAAGTCTTTGAAGTGGAATAACTAAAAATGGTCATTGTTTTTAAAATTATTTAAACTGTAGTTTATGTAATTTCGTGTACGAACCACCATCCTTGAGATGAACTAACACAGGTGATTGATGCAGACAAAAAGAGGAATAAACCGTTTTGGATTCCTGAAAAGTTGAAACTTTATTGCTGGAACAGCACAGCAGGTCAGGCAGCATCCGGGGAACAGGAGATTCGACGTTTCGGGCACAGGCCCTTCCTTAATTCAGGCTATCTTGCTTTGGTCAATTTTGTTTTCGGAGTTTAACAAATATGGAAGGGATAAATTTTCAAATCAAGTGTAAAAGGTCATCCCTGTTTGGGTTTTGCGCTCAACCGTGAATTTCTCACTGAAAACATAATTAACACAATCAAAAGAATAGTTGAATTCCTTTTATGGGTTTCTTTCTTTTTAATCCTGAGTTAGTTCAGCATCTCCAGTAATGATGTCCATGTTAGCTCAACAATTCATCAAATTTGGTCTTCATGAGCTAGTGCAAAAATATATCTATATTTACCTGTAAAGTCATTGGGAGATGTAACTATGACAACACTTGTATTTCAAAACCAAAGAAAATATTACATATCAGCATCATTTGAACATCAAGGTGTCAGTGATTGTGCTGAGCATTTCATGAATATTCCATTTATTAATGAGAAGCCTTCAACGCTTTACCAACCAATATTGTTGAAAGAACTAATTGTTATGTTAATGACATTTTACTTTAGGCACCTGGTGAATTTTCAGACTAACCAACCAACCTGAGTGAAGTCTGAAGGCACAGAACCGTGCATCCCATAAATAATAGCAATTTCTCTCTTCCCACACCAACCCCCAAACTGTTGTCACTTTTGTTGAGGTCACAGATCATCTTACCAGGACTTATCAAGAAACCAGTTTTGTTCTCTATGTTGGATATATTTTGACCTAATTGAACTTCATTTTTATGAAATTCTGGATATACCATCTATTTTTGCACGCTTTGAGAATGCTTTGCACTATTTAACTTGATACACAATATTATTTAGCCGCCACTTGAGTGCAGTGCTGCACTGTTGGGGATGTTAACTTATTGCTAAGGTACCAGGATCCCATCAGCTTGCAAGATCTCTTGGTATGTCTGAAAAACAAATTAAAGGAGTTCTTCCTAATTCTTGTCCCAGCAGTACTCCCACCTATCAGGTCATTTAGCTCATTGCTGTTTTCACTGATTGAGTTTCATAAATAAATAAATAATTATCGTCTGTAAAGTACGATAGAATGTGTTGTTGTAGAAGGCAGAGTGCATTCTTTTAATACTATGATACAATGGTTATATTGCCATCATCTGTTCAAATTAAAGTGACTTACGTATTTTCTTTTAATGGATTTTGGAGTCAGATTCTTTTGCTGCATCATCATTTCTTCATTAGTGTGCACTAAATTATAATTGCATTTGAATGTGTCTTGGTTCTGTGCCTTCCGACTTCACTATTTTACCTGCATACCGAACTGGCATATCTCCAGTACTGTCAGGTTTTTCTAATTTCCCTCTATCTAAATAGTTTCCTTGAACATACATGTATGCTTCATGTTTTTGAAGGCACTTGCCAATTAAAATTCCATATATGTACATGTTTCAAAAAGATTGGAGAGTATTATGGCACTTGCGGGAGCTCACTACATTTTACATCATGAGACAAATGCATTCAGATAGAATTTTCACTTTGAATATGATCGTTGATTCCAGCACACTTTGCATCCAAAATTATGCCAGTTTTTTTGCTTAAACCTCTTGTCCCCCTCATTGTGTTCCAGGGTTTCTCCTCAAAGTCTATTTTTATCTCACCAAATGCAACAACTGTCATGCACCAACACAATCTGGGTACTGCCATAAAACATTCTTTTTCATTGCTTTACATATATTTGAGTGATATCTTCATAAAATATCATTCTCATAGTTGCATACTAATCCACTCCTCAAGAGAAACATGAATTTAAATGACTAAAAATAACTTTTTGACAGTATACAAACATTTTCTAACTAGGGTAGAATATAATAAGTAGTTCCTTATATATAAAAAGACAACTTTAGATCGTTGAAAACATACCTGTTGGTGTCCAAGATCCAGCATAATTTTAGAAACCACCTGAAAGGCTTGCATGTGAGCAGTATTAGCAGGCATTCTCAAGTGATTTACTCCTCTTGGAGATATAGCAAGGTTTGTGGATGGAGCCTTGTGGATGGAGCCTGCTTATAGTGTAATTTTTAAAATGAGCACAAAAATATAATGGAAACTCGATGCACTGCATGAAATTTGAGCTTTTCTTTGTGATTTTGGTTTTGTGCCAGTTAGCCTGGTATCAAGGAAATTACACCATAAAGCATAGCATAATCTAATGGAAACTACTATTAGTTATGAACTGGTAAGAGGTCAAAAACATGATTGTAGCTACTGACTCAATTGTAGGTTACAGTCTTTAGTTATACAAACATAAAGCCCTGTCATTACAAGTTTTTATTTTTACAATTAAGTATCATCATTCAACTATATGTTCAATCGGAAAGGGATAGATATGCTAAGTGGAGAAAAGTCTTAGATTGTCATAGAGAGAAGTAGAGCACAGAAATCCAGTAGAAAATTGGTACAAAAAGTTAATGGGATTTTATCTTGAATCATATTTTCCAGAATAAATTTTAGAAATATTTATGTTGCATCTCTATATTTCAAGTCAAGCAAGTAACATTGATTGAATTCCACTAGTTTTGAACCAAAACGTTTGTCAAAATGGCTACATTTTACTGATTCAGAGAGGCCAGTTGGAAATTTGATCTTTTAGTTCTTTCCTTTCCTCTCTCTGTACCTGTCCCTATAATTGCTATCTAAAGAAAACAATGTTGATTTTCCAGGAATACTTATTGAAAACATTTCGGTTATGAAATTATAGAAAACCTTATCTCACTCCTATACTTACAGACTTTGAGAATAATGTGATCTGCAAAATCCCATGTTTCAACCATTGCACTTCTGCTAAAGACATTTTGTTGTGTTTTAAAGATTAGTGCTCTCATAGACCCAGGTGCCAAAAAGTACATCCTCTTCCCTCAACTATCAGGCACAACTCCATTCTGCTCTCTGATGTTTGCTTCTAAACTCTATAGTGATATTTTTAATCCCTGAAAACTGTGGAAAGGGATACTGTTTGAGTTGAGTGAAAAGTTAAAAATTTGAAATGGGAGCCCAATTTGTTCCTTAATTATCACACACAACCAGTTTCTGATCCTTGTCACATTGTTCTTTGTAAGAACCCAATACACTTCCAGTTTAATGGAATTGGAACAAGGTGCCTGTCTAGTGTTGGAACAACCTGTCTAGTGTTATTTTAGCAGATCCAATTTTAACTCATTTGGGCTTTAAGTAGACCAGCAGATAGACCGAAGTGAGATGAAGTTGAAACAATCCGTAAATACATTTACAGGACTCCATGTTGGACTGTATCAGTAGCAATGGTCCAAAAAGTTAGCCTGTAGATATTTCAATCAATCTGTCAGGAGCAGGTGGGACTTGAACCAGGGCTTCCTGGCTCAGACGTAAGATTCTACAAGAGCTCCCAAGTCAATCTGTAAATTAACCCAAGTCTACAATGTGGCTGTGATCCAGCACGCCTGCAATGATTGTGCAATCATTAACAGCCCTCCCCATGATGATCTGTCCCAATCACCTTCCCCAGTTGATATACAATGAGCAATCGCAACTCCCTCATATGCATATGCCAAGATTATATCTTGGGCTAAATTTGCTGTAAAAATAATGGTATCTAAATGGCGTACACACTGTTAATGTTGTGCAGATACTCAGCAGCTTCCAGTGATGATGAGACATTGTGCAGATAATGAACTACATACTTGTGTTCACCAAACTCCCACAAACAGCAGCATGATAATAACTGATTAATCTGTTGATTAAGGAATAAATATTGGCCAAAGCATGGGGAAAGCTCTCATGCTGTTCTTTAAAATAGTGCCATAAGATGTTTTTCTCCACCCAAGGGGGCAGATGACATCTTGATTTAATGTCTCATCCACAAGGTGGCATCTCCAACAATGTAGTGGTCTTGAGGTACTGCAGGAAATGCCTCATTTTAAACAGTACGTGCTCTTGTATATCACTTTCAATGGAAACTACTTATATTGAAACAGATTTTCTTATTTAAACTTATGTAATATCAGAAAATGTGTTTGGAATGCAAATATTTCAGCCCCGATATATGATATAAACATTAAATTCAATGTAAATGAATGTTCTTTGTTCACAAGATGTGTGAGAAACAGAACAAGTTTTCTTTTTCTAATTGTTCTAAAATAACGTTACAAGATACATTTCCAAGATATAATCAGTACATTTTTGCAAAATCAATGTTTATTTACTTAAAAAAATTATTTTAAGCAGTTTTACTCTTTGAATTTTAAATTCTACCAGCTGCTGTGATGAGAGTTACATCAAATCTTAGCCAGGTTCTCTAGGTTACTAGTCCTGTGAGATTGTCATGAAGGCATTTTCCCCTATTTGATCCCCGTCTCAGTGCCTCCCACAGACCCCATGCTCCACCCTTTGTCTCCATCCTTAATATTTTCCCTCCTCACTCCTATTAATTTGTTTCATCCTTTAAAATGTCAAGCTTGCCTGTGTGGAAAATACTTCCTGGTTGAGAATGCTTATCACATTACCAGACAGACTCCTGACCTTGTCTACAGTCCTATTCTGCATGGTGGTGGCATGTTTGATGCCATCTTCCTTGTCAACCTCATTGAGTGAGTAAGAGTGTGAGTGGTGATGGACAACTCCTCATCTGGCACTGTTGCTGTTATAGAACTTGCAAAGGTCAGCACAGATCCAGAAGAATGGTTTCTTGACTTGGAGGAGCCCCAAACCAAAACCCACACAGATAGCGTGTTTCAAGATAGGGGATAAGTGGATGTAAAAGTCAGAATTAAAAGTTCCAGCATATAAATAAATATCCTTTTCGTTAATTTGCCTGGCGAGTAACTGTGCAAGTGGTGACAAAAAAATCTTTTGCACTAATCCTAATTACTTTCTAACGAGGTAAAAATTATTTCAAACAAATAAATGGGTAGTACTGGGTAATGACTACTTAAGAACGAAACAACCCAACTGAAGCTACTTTGGTAAAAAGTGTTTAGCTGGATTGTACTACCCTAGTGTCAGTCTTTTATCCCCACACAAACTCTGGAGTGGGAGTTGAACCTGGAACTGAAATACGGAGACAGGAGTGTAGTGCACAAGTGTTTCCTTTGCAGTTCATCTATGGTTTGAAGTCACTCTGTTGTCCTCATAGCACAATATTGGCTTCGATTAACTGAGCAAAGCATTCAACATCTTAAACAGCTGTGATTAGGCTTGCTGGAAGATGTGCTGTTCCAGCAAACTCTGTAGCTCATTGTTACTAAAGAAATTTATTATTTTTGTATTAACTGGTATTCTAAAAACACCAGCAAAAATGTGAAAATGTTACTGGATGAAAGTGGAAAATTTGACTCCTGGTAAATGAATAACTTTAATAGTACTTTGTGCATTGCATAACACCTCCATTGTAACAAAGCAGCTGAAATATTCCACTCCAACAAGTAATGTTGCACAATGTCTACTTTTATAAACTTTAGAGAAAAAAATATTTTATCAACATATAATTAACTAGGAGATTTTGGAGTAATATTAACTCTAATGGTTTCAGATAATGCAATAAACCACACACGATCTGTCAGTGAGTAATTAAGATTTGACAGTCACAGAGTGAATGATGTGGGCATAATAGTTCGAGCAAAATAACATCCTTGATATCATGTGAAAAAATAACTTGCAGGGCTTCGAATCCACATTTTTTTCTTGAAATAAAAAGAGAGGATGGTATTAATTGCTACAGTCTATTATCATGCTTAGTCCATCATTAGTCATTGAATGAAAAAATAATTTCTATGTAGCCTTTAGCAGAGCAGACGTATTTTCTGCCTTAAGAAATCTTGAAGAGTGGATTTGGATTTTGTTCAATGTTTTTTGTGCTATATTTTATATTTTCATTTCAAGTATTTTAAAAAAAATTTAACCTTGTTTTTGCTATTCAGATAAAATATAATATCATGACTGTCGGTTTTTGCTGTTTTTACTTCATCAAAATTATGGGTAACTTTGGGAGTGTGCACATGTGCAGATTAGCAGAAGATGCTGTAGGTGATACGCTCCTCCAGAGGGTGCTGTTGGGCTCTCCTCCGAATGCAAGGTCATAAGTTTGCTACCAAAATGGGTAACCGAGAGAATGGAGAACATTACAGCACAGTAAACAACCCTTTGGCTGACCATGATGCCATTCCAAATTAATCCCATCTGCCTGCACATGGTCTATGGCCCTCTAATCCCTGCCTGTTTAAGTGTCTGTTGAAACAGCTTTTAAACATTGCTATTTTAACTAACTCCCTTGTCAACAGAAGTTTCTGATTTCTTAAGCCTTATCAGTTTAAGAGATCTTGTAGTCCCAAAACTTCTCTTGGAGTTGGGAGTGGGTAGGATAGAGTTGGACTCAGCAAGTCTGTGATCTCCTCAGTTCTCCTCTCAATCGTTTCAGAAATCTTTAGATTCTTTAGAGTTTGGAACTCACCCGCTGACCCCTAATACCTCATCCATCATCTACTTTCCATCACGAACAGAAGAGGGGAGCAATATAGAGCAACGTTCCAACTAAATTGCATAGATGTTCAGTTGCTCAGACGTTCCACTCTCACCCATCAATCTCCAGTCCTGAAGGCCGCTGTCACTCATAGATTTCGAAGACTCACGCAGCAGCAGAAAATAATAAAAGAAAATGTAAGTGTGGAGATGGAGGAAAGGCCCTTTAATAATTGGATACAGCTGAATTTTTCTAATTTTCCATAGGCTGTTAATTTGTTGTAGCAAAAAAAGTCAACAAATTTTTATTCAAAAGGCACACCAAACAGCTAATCCTTCAATGGCTTCTTCAAACTGTCAATCAAACTTTGAACTCTGAACTTATCACTAAAATAATACTTTGTGGCTTTTGCAACTAAGCAAATTATTCATAATACCATAAGAATAGCCTTTATAAATGTCCATAAAGATTCCTGTTGGAAAGGTAGAACAGGTAGTTTTTTTTCAACTTGCCACTGGATGGTCTGTCAATCAAAGCTGCCCAGCAGAGCATAGTTTCTTTTTAACTCTCATTGACAACTTAAGCCTGTCTCTTTATCCATATCTAAAGTGCTGCGAATTTTAAAAACTTTAAGGCCATGATATTTAAATACTGTATATATTTCGAGTAAGTCAAATTTTTTTGACTACTATTAAAGGTTAAATTTGTGGGGTCGACTATTACATGGATACTACTTTTATGGGGCTATATTTCATACATGTCAAAATTCATACTGTATCATTAGCAGACGCCCGATTGATCGAGAAACAAATAAAATCACAGTGAATTATGGTGATTCTGAAACCTCAGAGCGAAACGCAATAGCTGGTGGACTGGAAGACCTGGAGTGGAGTGGGACGACCGACAGACTGACTCATAAATGTTGATCTGTTATCTGGGAAGAATGAGGGTCAACCTGTACACGAGATATATGGAAAATTCCAAACTTTTTCACCAAAAATAGGGGGTCAGCTTTTACATGAGATCAACTAATAATTGAGTGTATATACAGTTGACATCTTCCCCCTCCTACCCCAACAAAGTTTACGTCTATTCTGTGCAACGTCTATTAAGTTATTTACAATGAATGAGGTCTGTTTGAATTCAGTACTTAATGCAAACATGATTCACACAGTATTTTGAATGTGGAATTCAAAATGCATACAAATCAACTGTGATATGATTGAACGACTTTAGAATACTGAAGAGGGAAATCAGGAGGACAAAAAGGGGACATAGCTTTGGCAAATAGGGTTAAGGAAAATCTGAAGGAATTTTATAAATACATTAAGGACAAAACGGTAACTAGGGAGAGAATAGGGCCCCTCAAATATCGGCAAGGCAGCCTACTACTGTGGAGCCACAGGAGATGAAGGAGATACGAAACGAGTATTTTGCATCAGTGTTTACTGTGGAGAAGGACATAGAAGATATAGAATGTGGGGAAATAAATGGTGACGTCTTGAAAAATGTCCATGTTACAGAGGAGGTGGTGCTGGATGTCTTGAAAAACATAAAAGTGGATAAATCCCCAACAGCTAATCAGGTGTACCCTAGAACTCTGTGGGAAGCAAGGAAGTGATTGCTGAACACCTTGCTGAGGTATTTGTATCTTTGATAGTCACACGTCAGGTAACAGAAGACTGGAGGGTGGCTAACGTGGTGCCACTATTTAAGAAAGGTAGTAAGGAGAAGTCAGGAAACTATAGACCGGTGAGCCTGACATCAGCAGTGGGCAAGTTGTTGTAGGTAATCCTGAGGGGCAGGATTTACATGTATTTGGAAAGGCTAGGACTGATTCAGGATAGTCAACATGGCTTTGTGCGTAGGAAATCATGTTTCACAAACTTGATTGAGATTTTTGAAGAAGTAACAAAGAGGATTGATGAGGATAGAACAGTAGACATGATCTATATGGACTTCCTTGAAAGTAGAGAGTTGCAGGTAGATAGGATAGTGAAGAAAGTGTTTGGTGTGCTTTCCTTTATTGGTCAGAGCATTGAATATAGGTGTTGGGAGGTCTTGTTGCAGCTGTACAGGACACTGGTCAGGCCACCTTTGGAATATTGTGTGCAATTCTGGTCTCCTTCCATTTGGAAGGATGTTGTGAAACTTGAAAGGGTTCAGAAAAGATTTACAAGGATGTTCCCAGGTTTGGAGGATTTGAGCTAGAGGAAGACACTGAATAGGCTGGAGCTGTTTTCCCTGGAGTGTCGGAGGCTGAGGGGTGACCTTACAGTGATTTATAAAATCATGAGGGGCATGGTTGGAATAAATAGATAAGGTCTTTTCCCTGGGGTGTGGGAGTCCAGAGCTAGAGGTCAGAGTTTTAGGGTGAGAAGGGAAAGATATAAAAGAGACCCAAGGGGCAACATTTTCATGCGGAGGGTGGTATGTGTATGGAATGAGCTGCCAGAGGAAGTGGTGGAGGCTGATATAATTACAGCATTTAAAAGGCATCTGGATGGGTCTATGAATAGGAAGGGTTTAGAAGGATATGGGGCAAATGGGACGAGATTAGGTTGGGATACAGGGGAACCTTGATTATCCAAACCTGATGGACGGGCACTGTTTCGTTCGGATAATCAATTATTTGATTAATCGAGTAAATGCCTTTCCTCTGGGGCTCGGAGTTATTAAAGTCTGCTCCTCGCTTCGGAGACTAGCAGCAGCACAAGCGAACGAGGTCCCGCCCCTGACTTCGCCAAACCCCTTGCACACCGCGCCCCCCACCCTCCCCCAGACCCATGCAACATCGCCCCCCAGCCCCGACCAACACCACCCCCGCCTCCAACCCCATCCAACAGTGCTCTGGTGAGACCGTATGTGGAGTACTGTGTGCAATTTTGGTCTCCTTACCTAAGAAAAGACATGTTTACCATAAGGGAGTGCACCAAAGGTTCACTAACCTGAGTACCAGAATGGCAGGTTTGTCCACCTGATGTGCCAAACATTTTAATGCTTTTTTACAAACATTGGGTAATTGAATGGAAAAGCCAGATGGACTGTAATTTAAACTATGTAGCAGGATAATCCATTGCATCAGTGTGCTTTAAAGCCAAGATAAATTTTCAAAACATGAAGTCTCTAAACTTAGATAATTTATGCATTTGACATATAAATCTTGTTAATCTTGCTAACGAAATACTGCACTCGTTCTGATTCCCTTTGTCACCAGCTTTAATATTATTTAAAACAACTACACAATAGTTTTGTATCCACAACAAAATCTAATTGAGAAATTTAGCAAGTTTACACTTAACCCTCTGTATATTTGTAAATAATCATTTCAAAGTGATATAACTTGTAGGTGCACAGCAAGAACATTAATGGCATTCAATCATTGTGTGATTGAAAGTACTGCCATAATGAAAATGAATTTTTCTATCAAGGTACTGATCTGAGTCTTCTGTAGAATGTAGACCATTATCCAGTAGTCATATAGACCAGGAATGACTTTTAAATTAATTTGAGTTGTTTGCAAACTGGGCAACAATTAGGAGGCTATAATTAGCTTTATACGAAAAGGATGGATGTTTGTTAAGCTCTGACTAAGATGATATGGTTGCCATAGTCAACATTCTTTGGTAAGACTCTCTTATTTTGTTCCATATAGTTATTATTCATGCATCAGAACATGCTTAGTATCCGGAAGCCCTGCCTTAGGATGAAGACAACCTTTTGAGGAAAGGAAGTAAATGCAAATGGGTAAAAATAAAGTAATTGTGTATTTCCCAGAATATTTATAAAAGATAGCATTTTAAAGGGGACAGTCTTAAAAATATGAAATCAAGAGCCTATCAAGTAACCTACAGTATTTGAGGCATAATATTCTGTAAGTCCACTGACAGTCTCATCTTTTATTCAATGACTTTTGTTCTTACAGTATCTGAAGAGAGTAGTACACAAAAGGCAGGCCAGGTTGATGGTGCAAGCAGTAGATCATAGCAAAATCAACAACAGCCAAGAATTGTTTAGCATTCCTCAGGTACTGGAATTAGCTTGGATGTTTTATAGGCCAGAGAATTATCAGTGATATAACAGTAGAAAATTTATAACAAAGGATGAGGATGTTTGGTCTATCTGTTTTTAACTTTGTTTCTTCGCAGGCGTTGCTGGTGAGACCAGCATTCATTCCACATTTAATTGGTGTTGAGACGCTGCAATCCTAGTCATGTAAGTGCACTTAAAGTGCTGTTCAGAGGTTTCTTTAGGAGTTCCTGTATTTTAATACAACAATGAAGCAACAGACCTCTCATATATCAAAAATGATCTTTCTCTGCACCTTATCTGTCGCTGTAATACAATATTCTGCTTTGTGTTCTATTAGCCTGATGTACTTACATAAGGTATGATTTGTCTAGGTAACACACAAAACAATACTTTTCACAATATCTTGGTACATATTAGAATAATAAATCAAATCAAAGTATGGGGACACAGTTGAAGGAAAGAATGTTGTTAAAATGAAAATAAGGAAAGAGTTAAACAAGGTTTGTAGAGATTTGAATGCAAGATTAGGAGAAATTTTGGCGAAGGGTGTTAAATGAGAACAGGGACAGCACCGTTCTAGATTAATCCTAATTTGCAAAGAGTGGAGAGCTGTAAAAATGACATTAAGCACATTGAATCTCTTTTGGGACTAACATTTTGGTTTCCCTATGGCAGAGGTTGGAGGATGAGAATTGTGGGGGAGAGTCAGTCAGTGGCTTGAAACTACAGAAAGTAGTATTGTTAATGATTTGGATATGAAGGAGGGAGCTTAGCTTGGGGATAAGTTGCATGTCAAGTTGTCTGTGCTTCCTAATTAACTTGAGACAGTAGCCAGGAAGTTGATGTAAGTATTACATGCATATGTTTGTATGCAATTACAGAAGTCCATCATCATCATCATTAGTGGATAATTATTTTTGCTGTGAAACAGTTAGAAATGTCCATTTTCTATCAATATTAAATTAATATTAAAAAGATCATAAAAAAAGTTACAGGGAATGGAGCTTGTGTTGTGTGGCACACAAGTGTGAACTTAGTCTTTTCTGAGAGTGTCCTGCCGGCGTCTTGCATGATGTTGCATTGTATGTTCAGAAGTTAAATAGTAACCTAAGTCTGCAGCTTTGCCACAGATTTGCCTTTGATATGCACCCAAAATATTTCCATTTACATAACAAGGGAATTTATGCTATATTTGGTGTTCCCTAAAAGGACTAGTTTTTAATTTGTCCCCATTCAAATACAACCTTTTCTTACCTTGCTTCACCATACTTCCTGGTAGGGCAATCTGGGGAGAATCGTGTAGATCAAATGTGTGAGATGTAATTGTTTCAGCTAACCAAGACAGGGAATGACAGAATAGTGGAGCACAAATGAGGTAATTGGATTTTTTTTTTCTTTGTGATCAATGGTCAATAAAAACACTAGTATTTTTCATGCTTCATAAGTTATTATTTCTGTGAAGTTTCATCACTTTTTCTTGATTTTCAATTTCAGAGGTCACTTGCCTCCTTAATATGAGTTTGCTTTCTGCACTGCTTTGATAAATGTCCAATGGATAGATGCCATACTTCTGTCTGTAACAGCTTCAGTTTGATCAATCTCAGAGGGTTGAAGTACCTTGGGTTTGGTAATCTGTGAACTTTGATGTGTTGGTCCTGAAACACATTTTATAAGTTAGCGGGTGAATTGAGGAGCATTTCGATGAAATCCTATTCCTATTTAAAAGAAGTAACATTGGAGAAAACAGTTTGTTTTGTACTTTTCTTACATTTAACAGGAAAGGTAGCCAGTTTGTAATTATGGTACAAATGCCCCTTGAGTTTAAGTACATATGTTAATGTACTTACATATGTACTGTGTAGGGTTTGAACTGATTACTGTATTCATTATTTTTCAATAGTGTTATTAAAATTACTATGGAAAACAGTTGCTAAGATTATTGTGCCACATTTCATGTTAGGTAGGATAGCGTTTTTCAAAACTTGTAAGAAGTACACCACTGAGAAGGTTTGTAGCTCTGGTTGAGGTTCTGGATGTAGGTTTGCTCGCTGAGCTGGAAGGTTCATTTTTAAATGTTTCACCACCATACAAGGTAACATCTTCAGTGAGCCTCCGGTTGAAGCACTGCTGATGTTTCCTGCTTTCTGTTTACATGTTTGGGTTTCCTTGGGTCAGTGGTGTCATTTCCTGTTCATACCTTGCAAGAACTGTAACAAACACTACATTGGACAAACGGGCAGAAAACCAGCCACTAGGATACATGAACATCAACTAGCCACAAAACAACATGACCCTCTCTCACTAGTGACCTTACGTACAAATAAGGAAGGACACCACTTCGACTGGGACAACACATCCATCCTAGGACAAGCCAAATAGAGACATGCACGAGAATTCCTAGAAGCATGGCATTACAACCAGAACTCTATCAACAAACACATTGACTTGGACTCCATCTACCACCCCCTGGAAAAGAAAGGACAGGAAATGACATGGCAGGAAATTACATCACTGACCCAAGGAAACCCAAGCATATAAATAGAAAGCAGGAAACAGCAGTGCTTTGTCCGGAGGTTCACTGAAGATGTTACCTAGTACGGTGACGGAATGTCTGAAACTGAACCTTCCAGCTCAGTGAGCAAACCTACATCCAGAAGTACACAACTTTCTGAATAAGCTAATTCCTAATGGTCATGCCCACTCCTGAATATGTGAATGAGTAAATCAGGTTCTGCTTTAGATTCTAACATATGCGCCAGCTATTCCAGGGTTTGTTTCCTTGTTTCTACTGCAGAGCAAAAGAGACTCTTAAAAATGAATGCTGTATAGTTAAGGACAATTTTTGAGCTATTCCTTGTTACTGTAGCCTGTTTGTTTAATGTTCAAAAAGTCCTGCAGCATTTGAGAAAGAGACGATGTTGAAAAAAATGGTAGTTTGGAACAAGTTGGAAAAAAGTAGATTGTCCACAGAAGACTACCAAACAGACCACAAGTACCCACGTAACTCGAAACAGTATTCTAATTTTCTTAAGATGGTCATAGGCACTAGACCCCATGACATTGTAACATTCCAAAAGCATTGATAAATAACAACGCTGAAGACTTCTGGCAATAGAAAGAGCTGTAGCATAAATAAACATTTTAAGTTGAGTAATAATTGCTTTAAGAGTAATTGGGCAGAAAACGTGATTGAAGCACTCAGTGGAGGCAGAGAAGCAAAATCATGGACTCTAATTATGATTCCTGAAACATAGAAGTCTCTCTGGAGCAGGAACTGTTATGCAAGATTTACTTATCAATCAGTATTCAGTAAATGTTATAATTTTGGTTTTATAGAAGAAATTACAGCTGAAGACAAAATCTTTGGGTCTTGCTGTTGCAAAATTTCTGAAGCTCTGCTATCTGATTCAAAATTCAGGGTGATCAATTTGCAGTTCCATCAGTTTTTCTTTGTAAGTGAAAAGTGGGTATTATATGAGTGCTACTTCCTTCTTGTTAGACCTCTGAAGATAATGTTTCGACTGATGGCACCAAACCATCTTTGTAACTAACTGGTGATTGTTGAATTCGAGCATTGCAGTTGGAAATTTTTAGTAATTTACTCTAATTTAGTATAAGCTCTTTACATTTTAACTTGCATCTATAAATCTTCTCAACTGTTGCTTGAAAGTATCTGACAAAAAGAAGTGAATCCTTGAAAAATTCAGTTTGCTGCATTAAAGTTCAATCCTCAAAACAGGATACATTATTTTGAAAATGCACCTTGAACGAATAATAAATGTGATTCAAAAATATTAATCCAAGGAAAGTGCACGGAACTGCCTGATTCATAAGTTATGTATACTAAGCACCATTCACATAGAGTTGTCATAAACTATTTTAGCACAATATTTTAGTTTTTCTATTTATCGCTAATGTGCCACTCCATTGTGAAATTCAAAAATATAAATAGGTTCTCTGTTTCTTTAACCATGTTTATTTGTCTCCAGTATTCTCATTTTATTACAGTTCTGTCCTTCATTGTTTTCTTCTATCCCATAATTTACCCTGCATGCTATTCATTCTAATTTATAATCCTGGCAGTCAGACATAACATAATGATAAAGTGCTGATATCTGTTCAAAATGGTTGAAGACAGCTGTCAAATAAATGGAATATATCTACTGGAAAATGCTGTAACAATCTAGCCATTGCAAGAGTTATTTGTGCATTAAAGACATGATTTTTGCTGACTGAAACTTTGTCAACCTTGGATAACTTCCTGTGTCTGGGATTTTGCACATGAAAAGCACGTTATCAATTTGTGCAGCTTTATAGCCTTCTACAGGTTCCTGTAAGATTAATCAGGATTCAGCAAGACAACTGAAAAAATAGGCAGTATATGGTTTTGAACAAAAGTAAAATACTGCTTGGAAAATCTGGAATAAATGCAGAAAATACCTGAATTACTCAGTGTATCAGGTAGCATCTATGGTGAGAAAATAAGTTAGTATTTCAGGTCAATGAACTTGCATCAGAATTGGGAAAAGTTAGCGATATAGCAGATTTTAAACAATGAAGATAAAAGGGAAGAGTTTTATTAGGCTGTAAGGCATAAGAAATTGAATGACGTGGAGATGTAACACACAGGGAATTGTAATTGAGCAAGTACAGAAACAAGAAATATCTAGACAAAATAAGAACAGAAGAAATAGTGTGCCATTCAGCATGATGATAAACGTGGACTTCAACTCCTTAAACTTGCCTGTCCATTCCCCATACCCCTCAATTCCCTGAGTGACTGAACACCTGTCCACCTCAGCCTAAATTATATTCAATGATGTTGCATTCCACAGTCCTTGTGGGTAGAGAATTCCAAGAATTCACAACTTGAGTGAAGAAATTGCTCTTCATCTCAGTCCTAAATGATCAACTTATTATCTTGAAACTGTGCTCCTTTTTCTAGATTCTCCAACCACCATCAATCATGTAAATCCATAGACTTTTGGATGGTTCAATGAGATCACTTGTCATTCTTCTAAACTCTAGCTTATACAGTTTGTGCAGCCTCTCCTCATTGGTGATGTGTAAGAGAGTTTTCTTATCAAGTGATCCTTCACTACAGTGTTTCCATTGCAAAGGTGTTCTTCCTTCAAAATGGAGGCCAAAAAATTGCACACAGTATTCCAGAAATTACTTCTGTCAAAGGGCTGTGAATCTGTGGAATTCACTATCCTCACATGCAGTGAATTTTGGGATATTGAGTAAATTTAAGGAGGAGATAGACACATATTTAATTAGTAAGGGGTTGAAATGTTGTGGACAGCAGGCAGGAAAGTTGAGTTGAGACTGAGATGAGATCAGCTATGATCATATTAAATGGCAGAGCAAGTTCAAAGGGCTGAATTGACTACTGCTCTTAATTCTTATGTGCTTCTTCTTTTTGAAATTCCAAGTGTTTGTTTCTCAATGATGCCAATTTTAAATGTAATAAGTAGTTGTGTAAACAACGTATCTTTTTTAGTTTTCCGCTTTTGTGGACTGAAATGGGAAGGGCTTCTTTTCATGCTGCACTTTATGAAAGGAAGTTAACAACACCTATTGTAAGTGCAGTTTAGACTGTTGTTTGTTCATCTCGTGGGGTAGGTTTACTGCAGATGATTTGAAACCACACGTCTGTGAAAGGGAGATTTGGCGAACAACAAGCAGCTAGTCTAGAGAGTGTTGACCAGTTATCAATGACAAAGGCCTTCTGTCTGTCCACAGTTGTGATTTGCACCAAGGTAGCTGAACAGCTTTTTGGTATGGACAATAGGATATAGGATATAATTCGTGAACTAGTTGGGCTGTGCCTGTCTCTCCTCAAAGGAAGTGGTAAATACATGGAGAAGAGAGAATGATCAACAAAAGCAAGTCCTGACCAGCCAAATGCAGCAGCTCAGCAAACCCTGTGAACTGGGGCCGTTGAACTGCCCTTCCCAGTTCATCCCTCCACCCATAACACCAATGCTGTTTCTGTTCTAAAGGGTTTACTGGACCCAAAACGTTAATTCTGAATTCTTTCCACGAATGTTGCCACACCTGCTGAGATTTCCTAGTGATTTCCAACATCCACAGTTCTTTAAGTGTTTTTTGTCTTACCTGTGTCAGTTTGTATTTGTGTGTAAAAGGGGAGTTTTATTACAGGAATAAGAGCATTAACGAGTAGAGTTATATGCTGACTGTTCATAATAGTGTATCTGTAGCTAAAATTTGTTTATTTGTAATAAATAGTGATTCTTGTACAAAAACCTGGTCTATGTTTTCTGTCAACTTTGGTTTAAAATGTCAAGTGAATTGGGGTATTTTGTGTACTTTGATAAAATCTTTAAGTTTTGTGATGCTTCTGGGATAGCAGGGCTTGATTTTCAGCTCTCTACCCCAGTGTATCATAACAGTGGTGCATACTTGGTAATGTAATTGCAATTAATGATCGCATAAAATTTAATTTTAAGCTTAGAGATATTACAAAAATATAATTTAAAAGATATCAGACTTTCAACTTTGGTCTGTTTAATTTCTCTATCATTGACTTGGTCAAATTGCTGGGATGCCTTATAGTATGATTTATTCTTCCTTTTTTAGGCAGAGAATCCAACCGATGGGCCTCCTTCAGGTTATGGATCATTTCACCAGCAATACTGGTTAGATGGAAAGATTATTGCAGTCGGAGTAATTGACATTCTTCCTCATTGCATCTCCTCTGTGTACCTTTATTACGATCCTGATTATGCATTCTTGTCGTTGGGTGTGTATTCTGCATTCAGGTATAGTGAGCTTTTATTTCGCTTTTTCATATCATTTCATTTGTACACTTGATCTTATTAATTTGTATGACTTCCTCAGGTCAGATATACCTAACATCTCCAGTCCGGAATGCTCGAGACCAAGCTAATCCTGTTCGTTATACATGATATTAGAATGCCTAACTGCGATGCATGAAATCGAAGATTGTAAATTTAAATATTTACTTCTAATATTTAAAACATGATAAAGGTGTAAAAATAAATTGTTTTGCTTATCCAAATACTTTATCATTCAAGTTTCTGCTGCTAAAGTATTGCACTAAATTATTCCCTGGTGTTAAAGAAATGCTTCGATCTGCTCAAACAAAAGGGTTCAGACTCGTGATGATTGCAGATGATAGGTGACTTTTCACTACCTTGATGTCAAGTGGAATAGTTGTAGTGTGCAAGGTAAGGATGGAAAAATATCTTAAATTACAATTGTGAAGCTTTTTTGGCCGGTTTATAGCCCAACAAGAGAGGGGGCTGTTCTGAACTTAATATTTGGAAATGAGTCCAGGCGGGCAGAAGGTATATCAGTAAGGGAACAATTTGGAGATTGTGATCGTAACTCGATTGTGGAAAAAGTTAAGAATGGGCCGTGAATAAAAGTTCTAAACTGGTGAAAGACTTATTTTACTAAGATAAGGTATAATGTGGCTTAAGACAACAGGGGTAGCTACTTGCAGATAAAACAGGATCAGATCAGTGGGAGGTATTAAAGCAGGAAAAATCGAGAGTACAGGGGAAATAAATTCCCGTTAAGGCAAAGGTCTTGGTCCAAGACTGGCGAACCATGGTTGTCAAGGGATATAAAGGTTTGAATTTTAAAAAGTGAAGCTTATTACAGATTTAGAGTGCTCAATGTGGCAGAATCTCTACAGTTTAGTGGAGAGGGAGCTTAAAGTTTGAAATTAGGAAAACAAAGAGATTACATGAGAAAGTATTGGTGGGTAAAATAAAAGACAATCCAAAAGGATTTTAGATATATAGAGTAAGACGATAGTCAGGGTAGACTTAGAGCCCATTAGGGATCATAGAAATAAACTGTGTGTGAACCTGAATGACTTGGGCACAGTCCTCAATGAATGCTTGCATCGTCTTCACAATGGAAAAAGTCATTGCAGGTAAAGACAATATTTTTTGAAATATTAGAAGAAATTTACACAGAGAAGATATGAGCAGGGTTAACAGCCTTAAAAGTGAATAAAACTACAGGCCAGGAAGAGATGTATGCCAGGTGGGGATATAGGGGGAGTCAAGGGAAAAATATATATCAAGACCCTTAGCAGTAATTTTCAAATCCACTAGCCACAGGTGATGTGCCAAAGAACTGCAGGACTAGGATTAATGCAGACAGATCTTTGAAGACTGGTGCTGATATGGCAGACTGAATAGCCTCCTGTGCTGTAAATGTCTGAGTCTGAGATTTCTGGACTGGAGAAATTAGTGTATTTGTTTAGAGGTAAAATGATGGTAATTTGTTTTTTTGGTTAATTTACCAATTGTTTTACATTTAAGATGAACAAGAATACATTATGGTGTCCCTAATATTGTGCACACCCATTTGCTGATATGATAATCTAGTTCATGATGTTTCAAAGTTTTCTAGGTTTGGAAAGTATACTGTTCAGTAGGGAAATTGCAAATGCTACACTATTATTTAAAATGGATGAAACAGATAATGAGTCTATTTAATATCATTTGTGTAAATGTACTGAGACCTATCATCAGAGACAGTGTCTCTGCACTTGGTTGAGAATCAACTGACCAAACAGAGTCTTTGTGAATTTGTGAAGACTAAGTCAAGTCTGACCAATCTAGAAGAATTTTTTTTTATGGTGACCACTTCCATCATGGATGTGGCTATTGGATGTTGTCCATATCTTGCAGGAATAAAGGATTTGTTTTCTGATTTGCGAAATGTGCCAAGTTGTGTTCCTTGGAGATCTGTACTGGGACCACTTTTCATCACATATTAATGACTCTGATATAGAGATAGAAAAATGTAAATCCGAGTTTGCAGATTAAATATTGAGATAGAGATTAAGGTTCAGGTGAAGTAAAGCTATGAGTTTAAATTATGAGCACAGGTTAGAAAAATTTAGGTTTAGTCCCTTACAATCAGAGGTTGAGAGATGATTTTAATCCAGCTGTTTAGAATGATATAGGAATTTGCTGATCGACGCAGACTACTTTCACTATTACTAGAAACTCGAAGAAAGACATTCAAATAGCATGAGAGCTAGACAGTTGAGAGAAATTCACTGCTATTCCTGCCTGTAGCTGTCCTATCAGGAGATCTGTAGTCATATGTGTCACATTCCTCTAATTTGCGCTGTCCTTTCACATTCACTGTAGATTGTCTGTAATCACTCCTCATTTAACAGCTATTATCCAATTATGCCTAGGTTAACCAGTTTCACTTTTGCCTGCCGTCTCCATTTTCACTGGTGTCTTTTCACTTTTCCTTATAAAAGAGAACTCTAGCTTTTCAACTCTAATCAAATACCTGTATATACTGACATTTTACCATCTTGGACTTTATGTATCCATAATCCTGATATCATCCCTTTTTCTATCTGTTATAAGATTGAGTAGTTCACTCAAATGGAGAGAAGCAAAACTTTAGAGCGATTTGAACACAAGAAAGAAGAATTTAAATCAAAGGTGTTGTTGGGCCAGGAACCAACGTCAGTTAATAATCATCCATTGGTTGCAGTTAGAATGCAAGTAATAAAGTATTAAAAGAACTCTAGTTTATGGAGACTGGCCAAGGGAGCATTAAATAGTAAGTTTGGAGGAAACAAAAATGTAAGTGGAAGTTTCAGCAGTGTTTATACTAAGTTGAAGATGAGCAATATCCAGAGGTAGGACTTGAATCCCAACTTTCTAACTCAATGCTACCAACTAAACACAGTGAACGGTCAAAACAAGTTTGTAGTGAGTTTCAGCTAGCTATTATCACCATACAATGGAACATGATGATACGTATTTAGTTTATTTTATTAAGAGCCAGCACATAGATGCAAAATACAGAAAGCAGAGGATCAAGTCTTAGGGTATAGCAATGAGAAGAAAAACTTGCAGTCGATTCTCAGACTATGACTGGCCTCAGTCAACTGCAGTCCTATTTAGATGGGTAATACAGAAGGGTGAGGTGATCAACTTTGTCAAAAATTGCATGTAAGACCATAACAAGCTGTTTGGCCCCTCGAGCCTGTCCCCTATTCAATAGGGTCATGCTTGATCTGATATTCTCACATCACTTTCCTGCCTTTTCCCTGTAACCCTTGATTCCCCTACTGATCAAAGATCTGTCTATCTCAGCTTTAACTATACATAAGGACTCAGCCTCACATCTCTCTATGGCAAGGACTGGCAAAGACACTCCACCCTCTGAGAGAAAAAATTCCTTTTAATCTCTGTCTTGAATCAGGACCTCTTTATTTCAAGACTATGCTGTCTGGTCCTCAACTCTCCCTTGAGAGAAAACATCATCTCAGCATTTGCCCTGTCAAGCCCTTTCAGAATCCTATATGTTTCAATGAGATTACCTCTCAATCTTCTCAACTCCAGTGAGTAGAGTCCCAACCTGTTTCGCTTTAGCTCTTAAGACAATCCCTCTAGACCGGTGATCCTAGTGAACATTCTCTGAACTGCTTCCAATGAAATGATATGTTTCCTTAAGGGAACCAAAACTGCTCGTAGTACTCCAGACTTGGTCTCACCAGCTCAGTTGCAGTAAGAATTCCCTACTCTTATAACTTCCTGGAAATAAGGGCCAATATTCCATTAGCCTTCCTGATTACCTGCTGCACCTGTGTGCATGTGCTGGCTTTTTGCATTGCATGTACAGGTACACCAATCATAGAGAAATAGAGATGTACAGCATGGAAACAGATCCTTCGGTCCAACCCAGCCATGCCGACCAGATATCCCAATCCAATCTAGTCCCACCTGCCAGCACCGGCCCATATCCCTCCAAACCCTTCCTATTCATATACCTACCCAAATGCCTTTTAAATGTTGCAATTGTACCAGCCTCCACCACATCCTCTGGCAGCTCATTCCATACACGTACCACCCTCTGCGTGAAAACGTTGCCCCATAGGTCTCTTTTATATCTTTCCCCTCTCACCCTAAACCTATGCCCTCTAGTTCTGGACTCCCCAACCCCAGGGAAAAGATTTGTCTATTTATCCTATCCATGCCCTTCATAATTTTGTAAACCTCTATAAGGTCACCCCTCAGCCTCCGACACTCCCAGCCAGTTCAGCCTCTCTGTAGCTCAGATCCTCCAACCCTGGCACCATCCTTGTAAATCTTTTCTGAACCCTTTCAAGTTTCACAACATCTTTCCGATAGGAAGGAGACCAGAATTGCACGCAATATTCCAACAGTAGCCTAACCAATAGTCCTTTTGAGTTTCAGCTTTCTGCAGTTTTTATCCATTAAAATAATATTCTGTTGTTTGGTTCTCCCTTCCACAATGAACAACTTCACTTTTTCATACGTTATACTCCATCTGCCAACTTTTTGCCCACTTACTTAACCTATCAAGGAATGTAGATTGAGAAAGAGTTTATAATGCAACATAATCACAGTCACATAGAATGCTGTTTGCCATTTTGATGAAGGTGTTTCGGAATCTTATATAAAAGATTTGAAAAAGAAACTGGCAGAAAGATGGGTGCAGATTTGGGAGGTGATAAAATATTCAAGGAGTTTGGAATAGAAATTAATGTTGAAGATCTGTTGGATATATGCAAAGATGAAGAAGGGGTCACAAGAAGAGGTCAATGATTTTTTTTAAGGAATAGGACAACAGATTTGAAAGGAAAGGAGAATAACTAACCATATTCTAATGTAAGTAGCATGGCAGCCAGGAAGTGAAGTCAGTTAACTCGTAATCTAATGGGAATGATGTCAAGATCAGGGATAGATCTTATGGACAAAATGAGCTTGAAGAGAACCTAAATAGAGATAATATAACCTGAGAAAAATGTTGCACCTTAATTAGCAAGTTTGTCCAAATATTGCAATTCCTTTGCATATGCTTGTTGGATATAATTTTTGCAATTGATTATTATATAGTAGAGAAACAGTTAGTCTTCCGTTCCTTTTTCCACTTAGATATCTAAGTTTCTGTACATTTTCTTTTGTTCACTGATTGCTTCCAGAATGCAGAAAAGTCCAAACTGAAAAATACTGCCAAGAATTCTATTGTTAAAAATGTAGTGCCTTTCGATCTGCACTATTTATTAGCCTTCGATTGCCTCATTAGCCAGGGCTTAGAATATAAAAGCAAGGAAGTTTTGTTACAATTTTATAAAACATTGGTTAGGCCCACAATTTTATAAAACATTGGTCAGGCCACAGATGGAATACTATGTACAGTTCCGGCCACCATACTGTCAGAAGGACGTGATTGCACTGGAGAGGGTGCAGTGGTGAATTGCCTCGGTTGTGAGGAGAGACTGGATAGACTTGGTTTTTCTTGTCACAGAGCAGGGGAGGGGAGTTCTGATTGAGGTTTACAAAACTCTTTCCCATGGCTGATGTATCTAAGAGCAGAGGGCTTAGGTTTAAGGTGAGGAGTAAATGGCTCAGAGGAAATCAGAGAAAAAGATTTTTCACCCATAGAATGATGGATATATGGAACATGCTACCTGAGAGGTTGATGGAAGCAGGTCGTCTCGCAACATTTCAGAGCCTCTGATCAAGGACTTGAAATGCTGGGACATAGTTGGCTGTGGATCAAATGCAGGTAAGTGAGATTAGTGAAGTTTGGTGTTTGTTGGTCAGCATAGCTATGATGAGCTGAAGGGCCTGTTTCTTTGCTGTATGACTTATGAATATTTGTATTTTGAAAATAACACAATGAAATAAGTATTTTGTTTGTTCCAGTTTAGTAAAATGCATAATCTCTGCATGCCAAAACAAATGCAGATTATGAAACTACAAATACTATTTGAGTTTGATATTTTGTTAAGATTAAATATTGCTTTTTGTGGAGAACATAGAATCCTCTTGGAATAGCCTATAAATGTTCTAGTTGCATTTATCTTTTCGCACATAAGGCTGCGAGAAGCTATCTGTTTTTCTCAAAGCCTTCAATATGTTTTAGTTTGCAAAAATTAATTTGGAATTTGATATTATTTGAAGGTTTGATATACGTCCTTGCTTTCACTATTTATTTTATTTGTGGTGGACATTGTGCTATTGTTACTGTCAGAAACTGCATTCAAACTACTTTCCTCACTTGGGAATTTTTCACTGCTTAACCTTTCCTGAAGAAAAAAGGTTATCTTGCATTAAATGATTTGAATTAATAAACCACTACTGGGAAGCAATGTCAATTTGCTCAATTTTTATAGTTTCTTCATATGGCCTTGCAGGACTAAAACTTAAATTAGATACCAAACTCAAGAAAGTTTGTGTTGTTAACACATGTTTTATGTAGAATTTAAGGAGGCAGCCTGAACTCAATCAACCAATGGTTAAAAGGAATTCCTTGTTTCGCTGAGCACTGTCTAATCTTTGTAATAGTAAACAGTTGATCCTTTATAAGCTCACCAGCCTTAAATATTACTTGGATAGGAAATTTGATCAGATACACATTTTACTTTATGTATCAGTTGAAAATTAACAATGTTATTACCATACTTTATATGCAATAGTATTTCACTGGATTGGAAGCTGTTTCAGTAATTGTTATTGGTGCCATTCGTTCTGTATTCCTGACCTTTAGAATTCCAAACCTGGAGACAATCACAGTCTTGTCATTATGGAATCAAGTTAATTTTCTAGCTAATTTATTTCTGTGTTTAGAAGGCAGATATTTACTCACTGTCACTTATTATGTTCATCTTTTTCTTCTTTATTTTGAGAATTTGATATCTGCCAGTAAAATAAACTATTTCTCAGCATTAATATTTCATGCATTGCATGATGTAATTTTGAGTTTTTATTAGTCATGGTTATGATTTATTTGTTAGGGTGAATGTGCTTGAGTACAACAAGTCTCAAACTTAAATAGTCCTGAGGAAGGGTCACTTGACTCTAAACGTTAACTCTGATTTCTCTCCACAGATGCTGCCTGATCTGAGCTTTTCCAGCCATTTGTATTTTAATTCTACAACTTATTTGGTTGAAGGACAGCTTATCATATGATTTAATAGTCATACTACTCCTGTGACTTAACTGTAATATTCCAAAGTGCATGTATGTGTGTTACGTGTAGAAAGAGCACTTAGCAATGCGTATAAAACGTAGGCTTTTATTGTTGCTCTGTTCTGAGAACATTCTTTTAGACGTGCTGTCCTAGTTAGGACAGCTGTCACACCGCTGTTAAGGCAGCTGGTATTTTTATGTGGTCTTGTGAACCCTCAGAGTGTTTACACATTACAGTTTGAGAACTACTGTATGAGAGGTACTGATACTAAACCCATGACTAGTTTGAACAAGAGGGAAAAACAGATTTGCTTGGAATAGAGAAAAAGAAAATGGTCTTTTTTCTAGAAAGGAGATAGCTGAAGGGTCACTCAATAAAGGCCTTTTAAAATTGTCAAGGGTTT
This sequence comes from Chiloscyllium plagiosum, assembly GCF_004010195.1. Classification (NCBI taxonomy): domain Eukaryota; kingdom Metazoa; phylum Chordata; class Chondrichthyes; order Orectolobiformes; family Hemiscylliidae; genus Chiloscyllium; species Chiloscyllium plagiosum. The sequence goes on from NC_057731.1 coordinate 31,808,427, forward strand.
GTAGATAGAGAAAAGACTTCAGCTTTAGGAGAATTAAAAAGTTAGGGGTCATAAATATAAAGTAGTGACAAATAAATCCAGTGGGGAATTCAGGAATAGTTTTATTCAAATATTGATTAGAATGTGGAAGTTAGAGTCATAGAGATGTTCAACACAGAAACAGACTCTTCAGTTCAACTCATAACCAAGTCCCATTTGTCCCAAATCCCCTAAACGCTTCCTATTAATATACTCGTCCAAATGCCTTTTAAATGTTGTAGTTGTATTAGCCTCTACTACTCCCTCTGGCAACTCATTCCATGCATGCACCACCCTCTGTGTGAAAAAGTTGCCCGTTAGGTCCCTTTTAAATCTTCGCCCCTCTCACCTTAAACATATGCCCTCTAGTTTTGGACTCCCCCACAACGGGGAAAAGACCTTGTCTATTTACCCTATCCATGCCCCTCACGATTTTATAAACCTCTAAAAGGTCACCCTCAGTCTCCAACGCTTCAGTGAAAACAGCCCCAGACTATTCAGCCACTCCCTATAGCTCAAACCCTCCAACCCTGGCAACATTCCTGTGAATCTTTTCTGAACCCTTTTAAGTTTCACAACATCATTTAAGGTGAAACTCAACGAAAATATGAGGAAGAGATTGAATATTGCTAATGAGGTTAAAGGAAGGGAAATAGAAGGAAGCTCATGTGGACCCTAAATGCAGACATGTACCAGTTGATCAGAATCATTTGTTTCTGTGCTATAGAGTCTCTTAAAGATTTTAAAAATGACATTGTCCTCATCAACCGCTCCTCTATAAAGGATGACATCTCAGGATTTGCAGGTTTCTAGATCCTTGGACACAAGGGACATGAAGTTGTTGAATCTCGAACGTAGGACTTGTTTCCTTTTCTTTCCTTCACTGCTGCCATTCTGCATCCATCATTAAGACATTGTAACTCATAAGTATCAAACAGCGTGATGGATAAATTGTTGCCATTTTAAATGATTGGGAAGCAAGCTTCTCCCAGTCAGCAATGTCAATGCTGACTCTGTTCAAGGAAAGTTTGAGGGTCTTTGTCATGCTTTCTTTCTCCTCCCTGTCCTCCCTGGATCATTTGAGAGTTGATGAAACAGGACCAGACAGGAAGATACTTTTCAGTCATACCGACACTGTGTCCAGATCTTCAAAGTTAATGTTTCAAGTATTTTGCCTTAGTATTGTAGAGCTGGCTTGAAGAAGGATGCTAGTGTATATTCAACTGTCCTCTCATGGAATCTGAGATTTATTAAGTAGGCATGCTAGTGGAATTTCTCTAGCACATTTATGAGCTGCTAGTACACAGTTGAGGTCTCACTGCAAAACGGGAGGCGTTTCATTGATTTGCAGAGCTCTTTGTTGTCAAACACTTGCTGCGTTGGTTTGTAGAGTCTGGGTTGGCGCAACTCATCTAGTGTTGGATCTCCTCCTCAATAGTGGCCTTTTGAAATAGCTGGTAGCCAAAGTATGAGAAATACTCAACACATTTACATAAATGTTATGTTGATGGAAGGACTGATTCCATTCCAATTCTTTTCCACCTAGTAATTCTTATAGAATGTGTACAAAAAAAAAAGGATTTTTGGTATTAAACTTAACTTTGTATAATTCATCAACCAAGTCATAGCTCTGTAAACTCTACATAGCTGATTATCCAGAGGAATTACAGCATAATATGTATTTGAACTCTGAGTTTTGAAAATACTGAAGTTCCCTGGGCCCTCCAAACCTCTTGTGAACTAACCCTTTCTAACTCAAATTCTCAATGCTTTTATTCAATGCTTTTAGCACGCGGCAACTTTGAAGTATTATGAGAGCATTGTTTTCCTTTGGTTTATTGTAAAATATAGTGTCATGAATGAACTTCAAAAACAGATTGCAGCAGTTCAAAATTAAGTTTTAGGACATTGGCAGTTTTCCTTGTCTTTATCTATCTGTACCTTTATTATTCTTGATTAATACTGTTTTTCATTCTCTCCCCCCCCCCCCCCCCCCCCCCCCAGTATAATTGTGTACATAATCTGCATTCAAAGACTTGGCAAAAAGAAGAAACTTTGTACTTTTACTTGTGCAGGTTGTGTATTTGCATATGAATTGCCTCTGCAGTCTGAGAAACTACTTTGTTTGCTTGTTAGAAACCAAAGGAGAAAAATGCTCTCATTCTTGTTTTTTTGTTGTCTTTTGCCCAGCTGGTAATGATGGCAGGCACTGATCTCTCTTTTTATTTAAAATAGTTCACATGAATATTAACCAGAAACTGCTAAATAGAGCCTTTAATCACAGGCTGTTTGAATTTCAGATCAGGCATTTGAAGAGAGGAGATGGTGACAGAATAGGGGCTTCAAGTGTTAGCTTGCCATGATTTTCTGAATGCTGTGCCCTTTCTAACTTGGCATATTCTTGTTGTTTGCCATTCTTCTTGTACTGTGAGGATGGGTGAGATTTAAAATGATGAACCTCAAAGAAATATATCCAAAGATATCCGTAATGCTGTTTTTAGTGATTTTAATTTTAGTATTACATGTTGTTTGTTCCAGGGAAATTGCTTTTACGACCCAGCTACAGAAAACAGCTCCCAGTATCCGTTATTACTACATGGGCTTCTATATCCACTCATGTCCTAAGATGAAGTATAAGGTAATTAAAGTTTTGTCATTTCATTCTTGTTATTAAGAAATAAATAAGCATATTTTATTTGAATTCAACACTATACAGACAGGAATATATTTTGCAGCAACATGTATTTCATGATATGTGGCAGGCAATTCTCCAGCTATACAAAAACAGTAAGTCACTAAATACTGGCTAAGAATATTAATTACAATTTCACCCAAAACTTTCTGATATTTTGAAGGAAAATGCTTATGTGATCCAGAGGATGAGGTAAACTGCAGTTGGACTGTGCTCACTATTTTGGGTTCACAGTGCTATTAGGGTCTTGTGGTAGCATCTGCTGGACGCACACTTTTGATGCTAAGAATGTTAGATGCCACCTTGGTAAAAGACTGCTCATGCCAATTTGGCATCAACTGTAGGCATGTAGATTATGTAGATCATGATGTCAGACAGTATGCAATACTAATTTGCTGCTCCCTTTTGGAACTACATGTTCTGACCAGCACTTTTCATGAATGCTGGACTCATTAAAACAATGAACAAAATATTTTGAAGTGTAACTGCAGCTGTAATATTGGAAATTCAGCAGCTAGTTTGCACACAGCAACATCATAAAGTTAGATGAATTCGCCGTAGTCCCAGAGGACCGTAGTGCTATTCTCATTAGGTAGAGAGACAGATATCTGGTCAGGGGAGAGGTTGAGAAGGAGAGTCCTTCAGCTGGTGAAGGAATTTAACCCACGCTGATGCAATCACTCTTAAGTTGTAAACCTGCTTTCTTGTACCCACCTTCTTGTAATAGTACAGTGACAATGGCCTGTTAATCTTTTTTTGTAATAATGATTCATTGATAAATGCTGGGCAGGGTCCTTCAGGGTATCTATTCTGCTTTTCTTGGAATCTCTTATGTTCAATATTACAATTCTTCCTCAGTACTGCGCTGGAGTGGTGGCATTGATTTTTGTGCTTAATTTCTGGCATGGAACAAGACCCAGCACTTTGAGTCAGAGGCAAGAGTGCTACAAACTGAGCTGATTTATTTCTTCTGGTTACTTCAGCAAATATTTTTCTCCTTTCCATAGTTTTGGGATTTAATAAGGACACAGGTATAGCACATTCTGAACAAGCTTTTGCTGACTGTAGACAACGGTGCCCTTACAGGCTTTCCTTTTAGAATCAGCATGACTAGGAGAACAAGCAGAGACTTCCACAGAATAGTTACTAGAAGAGGAGAGGAAAATTATCAGCTGGTGGATGGATCTGAAATAAAAACAAAATGTGGGAAATTCAGCAGGTTTGGCAGTATCTGTGGAGACAGAACCAGAGACAAAACTTTGAATTGATTATGGCCATTATAGTGTTGAAATGGCTGAGAAATTATGTTCCTTATACTGTTAATAAAAGGGGAGGAAAGATGAATGGAACAGATGGCAGATCAAAAGACAACAGGACTGTACGTGACAGTAGGAGAGAATTTTGATGCAGAATAGGTGTTAAAGGTAGATATGATTTGTGGAAAGTAGGTCAACTCTGCTGAGAGTTAACCTATGCTAGGCAGACACTGGGTAGGAAAGGAATGTAATCACAATGGAGGGCAGTGCTCGTGTTCTGAAACTGCTAAACTCAACCTTGAGTCCTGAAGGCCATAAATTTTCTAAGTGATAAATGATGTGCTGGTCCTCCAGTGAGCCAAGGGTAGAAAGGGTAGTGTTGTGTAACACCTCCGCTCTGTCTGTAAGAATGACGCCAGCCTTCTGCTTGCTTGCCTTTCAACACATCAACTTACTGTCATCCTAATGTTTCTGTCTGAGGCTTGCTGCAGTGTTCTAGTGAAGCGCAATGTAAGCTTGAGGAATGGCACATAATTTTCTGCTTATGGACTTTACAGACATCAGTACTTGACATTGCGTTCAGCAACTTAGGAGCTTGAACATTGTCTTCCATTTGCTTCCCCACTCACCTACCATGAATTGTTTGCGTGGGTTTGATCTCAGTAGTGATGACTCCTCTTTTATTCACACCCGCCATTAAAACTTAATCTCAATTTGTACCTCCTTCCTAACTACCACTAATATTTCATTTATTTTTGCTCTGGGCACCTCACCATCTGTTTTACTTGCTCCTTTTCTCCCTTTGTCAACAGCATAAAACTATAATGTTCTACCTCCCCCTCAAAGTGTTGTATTGGAATCAAAATGTTCACTTGGGTTTTCTCTCCAAAATGTTGGCAGATCTGCTGAGTTTCCTCAGGACATTACTTTTATTTCAAACCACCATCATCCACAGTACTTTTATAGGATGATGAATCTGGAAGTATTTTTCCTACCTGAACCCAAAAGAACTGTCATACAGTTAACACCATCTTTCCCTTGGGCGATAGAACATGAAGGTATGCCTTTTCTCTCCAGATGACTGTGTTGCATTCAATTGTATACCATTTTCTGTAATAGATAAGAAAGTTAGCCATTGAATGTTATGAAATATGTTTGTTTGTGTGGCTGTCATAGTTGAAGACCTAGCAAATGTGCCAAGTGAGAGATTAGGTTGTTGGACTTTTTATGCTGCTAATTATGTGAGGTGAAGTAAATGAATGTTTGGTGTAAGTCATCGCTGAGAGTTGTGATAAACGTTAATTCACAAGTAGGTATAGCAGAAAAGACACTTAACGCAATGATGTTTGTTTCATCTTAGCACTGGGTAGTGCTGTAGAAATCAAATCCCAGTATTCCTAGATTTGTCATAAATGTGATAAAATAATTATTTATTACAATCAAATTAACCAGTGGCAATTAGGAAAGATGTATTGCTAATTTAAACTTAATTCTATCTCTTAAATTCCCCCTTTTCAAATAAACAAAGACACAAAATAATTTAAGGCATGGATATTAAGAGTAAACAAAGAAAAACAAAGGTCGGGAAGCACAGTTCAATACTACCAGTCAACCACAGGATTCAACAAATTGCTTTATTTCTCTTCCTTTCATTTTCTTTTTAATTATTTGCTGTTGACACAAGGTTGTTTGCACACAATGCTTTCTTTCATTCACTGGTTGAGAATGTGTCCTTTCAGTGCCTCTGAAGACACTTTAAAACATAGAACAGTACAGCACAATACAGTCCTTTGGCCCTCAATGTTGTGCCGGCCTTTTGTCCTACTCTAAAGTCAAACTAACCTGTATACCCTCCATTGTGCTATCTTCCATGTGCCTATCTAAGGGTCACTTAAATGTCCCTAATGTATCTGACTCTACTACCACTGGTGGCAGCAGTGCATTCCACACACCCACCACTCTGTGTAAAGAACCTACCTCTGATATCTCCGCTAAACCTTTCTTCAATCACCTTAAAGTTATGCCCTCTCATGATAGCCATTTCTGCCCTTAGGGAAAGTCTCCAGCTATTCATTTTATCTAAGCCTGTCAACATCTTGTGCACCTCTATTAAGTCACCTCTCATCCTCCTTTGCTCCAATGAGAAAAGCTCTACCTCGCTTAATCTTTCTTCATAAGACATGCCCTCCAGTTCAGGCAGCATCCTGGTAAATCTCCTCTGCACCCTCTCTAAAGCTTACACACATTTCCTATAATGAGGCGACCAGAACCGAACATAGTATTCCAAGTGTGGTCTAACCAGGGTTCTTTAGAGCTGCAGCATAACCTCATGGCTCTTAAACTCAATCCCACTGCTAATGAAAACACACCATACACCTTCTTAACAACCCTATCAACTTGGGTGGTAACATGGACCCCAAGATCCCTGTGTTCTTTTCACACTGCCAAGAATCCTGCCTTTAATCCTGTAAACTACATTTAAATTTGACTTTCTAAAGTAAATCACTTCACATTTTTCCAGGTTGGACTCTATTTGCCACTTATAAGCCTAATTTTGCATCCTGTCAATGTCCCGTTGCAAACTACAACGCGCTCCACACTATCCACAACTGCACCAACCTTCATGTCATCGGCAAACTTACGAACCCAGCTTTCCACTTCCTCATCCAAGTCATTTATAAAGATCACAAAGTGCAGAGGTTCCAGAACTGATCAATGTGGAATACCACTGATCACTGAGCTCCAGGCTGAATACTTTCCATCTACCACCACCCTCTGTCTTCTATGGATCGGCCAATTCTGTATCCAGACATGCAGATTTCCCTGTATCCCATGCCTCCTTACTTGCTGAATGAGACTACCAAGGGGAGCCTTATCAAATGCCTTGCTAAAATCCACGTACACCATATCCACTGCTGTACCTTCAATGTGTTTTGTCACATCCTCAAAGAATTCAGGAAGGTTTTGTGAGGCATGACCTGCCTCTCACAAAGCCATCCCGAATCAAGCTATGCTTTTCTGAGGAATCATAAATCCTGTCTGTCAGAATCCTCGCTGATGCTTCGCCTGACTGGCCTCTAATCCCCAGGGTTACTTCCTATTGCCTTTCTTGAACAAGGGAATAAGATTTGCCACCCTCCAATCATCTGGAACTACTGCAGTGGACAGTGAGGACGCGAAGGTCATCGTCAAATGCACAGCAATTTCTTCCCTTGCTTCCTGTAGTGACCTAGGGTATATCCCATCTGGCCCAGGGGATTTCTCTATCCATATTTTTTTCAAAATTTTCAGCACATCCCCCTTCCTAACATCGAACTGTTCCAGCATATCAGTCTGTTTCACATCGTCCTCAGAAATGTCACGGTCACTCTCAGTAGTGAATACTGAAGCAAAGTATTCATTAAGGGCTTCCTCTACTTCCTCCGATGCCAGGCGCAAGTTCCCTCCACTATCCATGATTAGCCCTATCCTCACGCTGGCCATCCTCTTGTTCCTCACATAAGTGTAGAACGCCTTAGGATTTTCCTTAATGCTACCCACTAAAATTTTTTATGCCCCCTTCTAGTTCTCCTAAGTTCATTCTTCAGTTCCATCCAGGCTACCTTGTAACCCTCTAAAGTCCTGTCTGATCCTTGCCTCCTCAACCTTATGTAACCTTCCTTCTTCCTCTTGACTAGATGTTCCACATCCCTTGTCACCCAAGGTTCTTTCAACCTACCATCCCTTCCTTGCCTCAGTGGGACAAACCTGTCCAGCACTATCAGCAAGTGCTTCCTAAATAACCTCCACATTTGTGTCGTGCATTTCCCTGAGAACATCTGTTCCCAATTTAGGTGCCCCAGTTTCTGCCTAATGGCATTGTAATTTCACCTTCCCCCAATTAAATACTTTCCCATACAGTCTGCTCCTATCCCTCTTCATGAGTATAGTAAAGGTCAAGGAGTTGTGATCACTATCACCGAGAGATCTGACACTTGGCATGGTTCGTTGCCAAGCACCAAATCCAATATGGCCTCCCCTCTATTTGGCCTATCTACACATTGCGTCAGAAATCTTTTCTAGACACACCTGACAAAAACTGCTGTATCCAAATTGTTTGAACTAAGGAGTTTCCAATCAATATTAGGGAAGTTAAAGTCAACCATGACAACAACTCAGTTACTTCTGCACCTTTCCAAAATCTACCTCCCAATCTGCTCCTTCATATCTCTGTTGCTAGTGGGAAAGCCTATAGAAAACTCCCAACAAAGTGATCGCTTCTTTCCTGTTTCTGAATTCCACCCATACTGACTCAGTAGACTTTATACCTCATTTCCAGGTGCCATCCCATTACACAAATGTGAGGTGATAATTTGTCTATTTTCAGACTTTTTAATCCAATGTGAACAAAGTCAGTTTTACATTTTATTCACTTAGCTGTATGCATATAGTACAGTATGGTATGTGATGTATTAAGTAATTAAGTCTTGCTTTGGCTTGAATTAAACATTTGCTATTTATTTCTAAAATATTAATTACATGGTATGTACCAAAGTATTTATGTATCATAGTGGATGTTTTATCCTCTACTTTTGCAGATTTTTCTTGTAGAAGAAAACACCTAATGGCATATCAAGTTGTATTTCAATATTTTGTCAGATTTCCAGTACCACATGTGGTGTCATCTGCATTGGCATTATGACTTGAGCTTTTATTCAGGACGTAAATGCATACTAGAGAATGTAATAATATATAGCCAGCAAACATAGAAAGTTTTTCAATTGTTTTGAGTTGCAAACAAAAACAGCGAAAACATACACCAGTTGAGGTGTACTGTTGAATAATTATATGCTTTAAGTAAAAATCTGAACTCTTCCAAAATTGAATTTTAATATTCTGAATACCATATTGCACAATCATAGCATTAATGCCAAAAGGAGTCATGTGTTTTAAACTGTGTTTATATAGCAACTTGAGAGTGTCTTACGAGTGACCAATGCTGCTATCTGCTCTTCATGGTTCTGGAAACTGGGAAATTAGATGGGCAGCTATTGTAACACATTGATGCATTTAAGAGGCAATAGTTCCATTCCAAATTTTCCACTTCCAGTAGCAAGTGGCAGATTTAAAGGTGAAAATAATTTAAATTATGCCATTTTAATTGATTATTTTAACAGGAGCTAGGAAAGTTATTATCAGCTCCATAGCTTGAGGGTAGGGGTTGAGAGAGACACTTTTAAAAAATAATTTGTGACATGAATGTCATCGGTAAGATTAGCATTTGTTGCTTAGCCCTAATTGTCCTGAAAAAGATGGTGGAGAACCATCTTCTTGAACTTCTTGGTGCAAATACCCCTACAATGACAGTGCAAGAATGGCAACGCAGTTCCAACTCAGGATGATGTGTTGAAAGGGACCAGGAAGAGGGTAAATGCCAGAGCTTTTCCTACGGCTATTTTCAGGAACGTGTCCAATGTAGCCGCAGTTTAATCCAGTTAAGCTTTTGATCAATGGTAGTCTCCAGGATGTTGATAATAGGGGACTCAGAGATAGTAATGTTCCTGAACGTCAAAGATGATGGTTAGATTCCGGCTTGTTGAACATAGTGTATTTGTGTGCTAGGAAACTTGGATTTCTCTGTACTACAGAATTCCAGTCTTGCTCCATTTCATAATATGTTTTTTTTCTACTCTGTGCCAAATTGGACAAGTTCATATTTGCCCATGTCTAGTCTGTCTGTCAGCCAATTCGTTGTCCACTCACTTAACCTATCTATATCCCTTGCAAAATTCTTACGCTGCTTCTTACCTATTTTTGTGCCATCAGCAAATTTGGCAATGATTTATTCAGGCACTTCATCCAAGTGATTAATAGAAGAGTTACATTTTCGGCTTTGTTTGGGGACCTTTCCAGACTCTACGAAATTTTGGAAAATAAAGTCCATTGCATCTACCTTAGCAACCGTTTAACCCTAATACAATGTCCATCAGGTCCTGGAGACTTATCAGCTTTAGTTCTAATAATCTTCTCAATATCCTGTTTTTAACCTTTTTTTTGTGGTGACGTGTTTCTTGTTCACAAACATTACTTGAGTCATATAGGATTTACAGCACTTTAACTCCTCCACCTTACGTGTTATCCTATCTGGTATTTTCTTTTATGCATTTATCACATGATTTAACAATGTCATTTCTCTCAGTTACTCTGTGATGTAGCAGGTTCCACCTTCTAACCAGTGACTAGAAAAAGAAATTTATCCTGAATTCTTTATTGGGTTTCTAAATGACCGTTGTGTAAGTAGCATTCTTAGTTTTGGGTCTGCCTCCCAAACAAATAGAAACATCTACTCTTTTCAACGCATTTGGAATTTAAAAACTTCTGTAAAGTTGCTTCAACTTGTTGAGCCTCTTCCTGATCAGAATAAGTGCCTGGTCCTGTTATCAACTTTGCATTTTTCACAGTGTCCATGTAGCTTTTTGAAATTTAGGAACCAGTACTAATTATTCATTGTGTTGGCTTCAGCAATGTTCTGCACGGGTTTTCCATAACTTCTTCATGTTTCAATTCTGTGCTGGTGGAGATGAACTCCAGCGATTTGGTTGTACTCCTCATCGTTGCTAACTTAGAGTCATAGAGTTATAGAGATGTGCAGCATGGAAACAGACCCTTCGGTCCAACCCGTCCATGCCGATCAGATATCCCAACCCAATCTAGTCCCACCTGCCAGCACCCAGCCCATATCCCTCCAAACCCTTCCTATTCATATACCCATCCAAATGCCTCTTAAATGTTGCAATTGTACCAGCCTCCACCACATCCTCTGGCAGCTCATTCCATACACATACCACTCTCTGCGTGAAAAAGTTGCCCCTTAGGTCTCTTTTATATCTTTCCCCTCTCACCCTAAACCTATGCCCTCTAGTTCTGGACTCCCCAACCCCAGGGAAAAGACTTTGCCTATTTATCCTATCCATGCCCTTCATAATTTTGTAAACCTCTATAAGGTCACCCCTCAGCCTCTGGCGCTCCAGGGAAAACAACCCCAGCCTGTTCAGCCTCTCCCTGTAGCTCAGATCCTCCAACCCTGGCAACATCCTTGTAAATCTTTTCTGAACCCTTTCAAGTTTCACAACATCTTTCCGATAGGATGGAGACCAGAATTGCACGCAATATTCCAACAGTGGCCTAACCAATGTCCTGTATAGCCACAACATGACCTCCCAACTCCTGTACTCAATACTCTGACCAACTTACATTGATACTTTTCATTACAGTTGGTTCTGCTAGAACACAATGATTCCATTCTTGTGCAAATCCATGTTATAAGAAAATCGCATAATAGCAGCACTTATTTAAACTAATGGGGCCAGAATTGTGTTATAGTCAATACATGCTTTAAAACTGCTGTAGAAACAGTGTCCTCAATTCGCCAATTGTGTTTTAGCAAATTCACATTAACGAAACATGTGTTATAGTAGGACAATCTATACTTATGGATCTAAATTAGCTTGCTGAGCTAGTAGGTTTGTTTTCAGACGTTTCGTCACCTTGACAAGGTAACATCATCAGTGAGAGCCTCTGGTGAAGTGCTTCATTGGAGGCTCTCACTGATGATGTTACCTAGTCATGATGGTGAAACGTCTGAAAACCAAACCTTCCAGCTCAGTGAGCTAACTTACATTCATATCATTAAACTGAGCTACAAATCTTAAAAATCGCTACCCTATATTTATGAATGTATGTCACTCTTTACGAGGAGTACATGGCCTCAATATTCTTCTTACTAATGTCTACTACCTCTCATTACTACCTTAATACTGGATATGTCAGTGTTTATTGTTGACAATTGCATATAACAATTTACACTTTACCCTCAGTTGAAGTATTTGGATTAAAAATGCCTTATAGAAAAGTAGACACTACTTTTCTCCTCTGTTTCTGAATTCAAAGTGAAACTTTAATCAAAGTTCAAAATCAAGTTCGAATTCATCAGTTCTTTCTAAGTTACAGCTAACAGTGATGATCTGAAATTTTAAATAAAAATTAATTCTACGGCTTGTTTCAAAATTATGTAAAATAACACCAAAATCCTTTAGACTATACAGAGATATACCATTTGCAATTGTAGCTCTTGGTAAACTATGATCTTCAGATCTAGATTTTAAGATGCTGGAAGACATGAACTAAATTGCTCAACACACAACAGACACATGTAAATATAATGAAATTACGAAAACACTTATTCCCCTCGTGATCTAAATGCAGTTAAAAATAATATAATATAACCAAATCATTTGAAAGAAAGTTTCATCGACTTTAATCAAGAAGTATTTGAATTCCATCCAATTATTTCAAGAATGCCTTTCCCAAAGATATCCACCCTCTGCAATATGTCTGCTTTTATCATTGATACTTTCAATATCCATTTTTGCCTTTTTTTTGCATTAATTGCCTACTCTGAATGTCAATGTAAGTCTCCCATCATTGTGTTATGTAGTAGAATAACACAGTATGGAAACAGACCTTTCAGTCGAACCTGTCCACACTGACCATGTTCCCAAATTCAGCTAATCTCACCAGTTTGGCCCATATTCCTCCAGATCTTTCCTATTCATGAAACTATCCAAATGTATTTTAAGCGTTGTAACTACCTGCATCCACCACTTTCTCTGACAGTTCATTCCACATACAAAACCAGTCTCTGTGTAAAATAATGTTGCCTGTCATGTCCTTTTTAAACTTTCTCCTGTCACCTTTTGTAGTGGACCTCGTGGAATATGAGTTCCCTGATTGGGGCTGTTAACCTGGTCCAATCAGGGAGCCCTGGCTAATGGATAGAAACAGGAGTGTCAGGGATTCTGTTCACTCTGAGAAAGCCGGACCACTGTCAAATAATATACTCATGTAAATAAAGGATGACTTGGCGACCAGATTTGTGTAGTTATTTCAGACACCAATGTAAATTACGTGGCAGAAGAACCAACTGAGGCATCAAGAAATTTTTTTTTGCACAGGATATGGAATGGGCTTCCTGCGTATGGTGGAGATAATTTCAGTCATGGTTTTCAAAAGATATATGGAAAAGCACATGAAGAGAAAATAATTGCAGGGTTGTTGGGATACAACAGGATAATGGGACCTATTGCTTTTGCAGCTCTTGCTGTTCGTTGATTCTATTAAGGAGGAACAAGTCCATGAATTCTACACAAGAGAGATTAATCGTTCGTAAATTGTGGTTCCATCAAGTCATAAGTCACAGTTTGCTTTGGATATGCCTCAAATTTAAAAGTTTGTAAAAGCATGTTATCACTGAAGAAACTAATGTGCTGGCACGATGTCAGGCGTGAGATTTATTTTCACCCCAAAAAAAATCTACTTTGTATCTCTTTCATGAGGAAACATAACAGCTGAAATGTTCCTTGAACTGTTTTAAGGGCTCTACACAAAAGCAATAATCTCTGCCCAAAAGGCTATTAACTTTGGGAATAATAAAAAAAGAGCACTTTCTGCTGACATCAAACCTAACAAAACAGTCTCTTTTATTTTAATAAGGTGATTGCTTACAGACTAGCACTGTAAAATCAGTGAGGTCTGATATGGTGAAATGTCATCTATGGCAAAAAGAAACAATGTCTCAATGTACTTTCCAGATAGTGCAGCCAAGCAGAATGTCGCTTGGACTGCAGTGAAATGACTTAACAGGAGAACTAGGGTCAATATTTTCCATTGTTTAGCTGATGCAGGCAATGTTTGTGTAAAATCCATAAAAGCTGCAGTGTTCAGAATGATTTGTCTTTGAAACATATTTTGAACACAATTTGAAGCAAAAAGAAGTATCATCTTGAGGTTTTGCGTTCTAGATTTACTACTTACATTAGTGTTGATAATGGAGCAGTTCTAAATGAAATGGTACAGAAGGAAAAAAATACTGGAAACACTCAACAGGCCAGGCAGCAAATGTGGAATGATACGTTGTGAGAAACAGACTTTAAAGCTTTAGCTTGACGACCTCCCACTAAATAGAAGGTCGAATTGTGCAGATCTTTCGAGTTAAGTGGGTTGAATAATGTAACTTACCATGATTTTGCCTTGTTCCCAATAATATTATTTCAATTGATTTCTGGAATATTTAGTTTTTTTTGTTGTGAAACAATGGAATTGGTGCAAAAGTAGATCACTTTAAATTCAGCAAATTCATTTTTGTGGTCTTCATTTGTTACAGTTGACAAAAAATAATAATACAAAAGTTCTTCAGTGAAGTATTCTAGCATACAGATGATTATGTTAAATCAACTTTACATAAAATAATGAGAAACTAAGATGTTGCACACTTAACTTCAATATTGACATTCTGATTGCAACAAGACACAGGATACATCATTCAGAAGGAACAAAGAGATGCTTGTATTAAAAGAACATTAAATTTGATTGATCCTTCTTAGAGGTATAGATAGCTCAGATAAAAAGGTAGTAATTTATCAGACTTATGATAAATTCAAAAGAAATACCTTTGTGGGTTGAAGTTTGTGTTATTTTGCCACAATTAAGAGAAGTTAAGATACTGTGTTTACCTGAAGTTGGACATTTTCATTCACAAGGTCGGCTTCACTGGCAAGGGCAATGTTTCTTGCCCATATCTAACTACTGTTGAAAAGGTGATAGTGAGCTGATAATTTGAACCATTTCTGTCCATATGCTGAAAATACTCCTATTAGTAATTTGAATATCTATTAGAAAATGCTGTTAGGGAGAATATTCCAGGATTTTGACTCTGCAACACTCATCTAACTTTGCGGCAAATTTCGACCTGGTGGTACTCCCAGATGTTTGCTGCACTCGTCCTTGTAGACAGTAGAAATCAGGGGGTTTGGGAGACCCTCTTGGATTGCTGCATAGTAACTTTAGCCATTTTGTGTTAGGAGTGAATGTTTGAAGTGATAAGTGGGGTGTTAATCAAGTACATAGCTTTCAACCTCAAAGGTTGTAGGTTTGTGTGTTATTGGAGCTGCATCTATCCAGGCAAATAGTGTTTTTCTTCATACTCTTGATTGTATGTCAACGTCTCTTGTCATCAGATTCGGAGGTGAGTTACTTGTTGCAGAACATTCAGTTTTTGTAGCAAGAATAATTATTTAGCAGGTCCAGTTAAGTTTCTGATTGGTGGTGAATGTTGATGATCTCAATTTGTTCATTTATTATGATTGGTGTTATAAGAGATTGTATCGGAATTTACAGGATTGTTTCTGATCATTCTCATCTTATGTTCCCCTGAACAAAATCTTTGTTGCCTTACTCAATATCCTTGCACAGCCTCTTCTGACCTTCTGTTCATTCGCTAAGTGATTCCAATCCCTTCTATTTACTTTGTTATGTTTATTCCTGATATTTGCTGTACTCCTGCTGTGTTATTGTTTATAGTTTTGTTTTTCCATTTCAAATCATTTGTACACAATGTAACTTATGATGATACTCTACGAATCATTTTCTTACAGTCTGATGCATTAAAGGTTCTTTTTGTTTCTTCTGACTGAGCCAACTTTTGATTCACTCCAGAAGTCTGCCCGCGACCAATAAGTTCAGTGCCTTCAAGCCGTTTGGGCTAATAAGTTATATGACGTTGTTAAAGTGTTTGCCAAAGGATAAATATATAGTGCCTACTAATTATCCCTTCTATAGTGGGTTTATTTTTCCATTGCATATCCTCATACATTTGATATACATAAAGCAAATGGTGACCCTCTGTGAACAAATTTTATTTGTACTTTTTTTGTCAATCAAATTCTCAAGTTGTTTCAGTTTACAAATGTGTGAATTTATAACTTTTTATAAGGGAATTAATTTTGAGCGGGTTCATGTTGAAAAAAAAAATGCTGGAATTTAATCCAAGGTTTTTACAGTTTATGAAAAATAAGTAAACAATGCCCAATTAAATTCTGGAAGATTTAACATGTTTCCTCATAAAATTAGCATGTAATTGATTTTGTATCTTTTGAACAATTATAATATTAAAATACATTTTAATGTTTTACATTTGTGTAAATGTATTAGAATATTGAAACACTTGAATTATACCCAGTAATCAGCCTTAAGCAAAATACTATGGGTGTCATAAATGTGAAATAAAAGCAGATGATGCTGGTCAGGTCTGGTAATAGATGTGGAGAGTTATTATTTCAGATCTTTATCTTTCTTTTATCCTTTCTGATTAAATGGTCATTAATTGAAATGTTGGCCTGGATCTTCCAATGACACTAGCACATTTTGTGATCCCTTAACATAGATGATCCTTAACTACAGATCTCTTATTAATCCTACCTTATTACATATTACTAAATCCTCAACCTTTGTCTTAAATGGGCAATCCCTTACTCTGAGATTATGCCCTATGATCTGAGATTCTCCCAGAAAAGGAAACATCTACCCTCTCAATCTTACGTGCCAGTTATATCTCATTCGGCTCCGGGTCTGAATTGCCTACTCATGCTCCTACTTCTTATGTCCTTATATTCTCTTCTTATTTTACTCAGTTCCGATGAGTACAATGCCAACCTACTCAACCTCGTCTCAAAAGAGAATCTCTCAAACTCAAAATCAATCAAGTCAACCTTACCTGGTCTATCCCTCCAGACTTACCCCTCTCTGAGGATGAAAGATCAGTCCTCAGCAGAGGCCTCACCTTCATTCCCCTACGCTCTCGGATTAATGAGTACAACACGCGGCGTGACATCGAACAATTCTTTCGCCGCCTTCGCCTCCGTGCCTACTTCTTTAACCAAGACTCTCGCCCACCCTCTGACGACCCCTTCTCCCACCTCCAACACACCCCATCCACCTGGACACCCCGTGCTGGCCTCCTACCTGCCCTCGACCTCTTCATAGCAAACTGCCGCCGCGATATTAACCGCCACCTGAACTCCCCCACCCCTCTCACCCACTCCAACCTCTCACCCTCGGAACGCGCAGCCCTCCACTCACTCCGTTGCAACCCCAACCTCACTATCAAACCAGCAGACAAGGGAGACACGGTAGTAGTTTGGCGCACCGACCTCTACACCGCTGAGGCCAAACGCCAGCTCGCAGATACCTCCTCCTACCGTCCCCTTGACCATGACCCCACCCCCCACCACCAAACCATCATCTCCCAGACCGTCCATAACCTCATCACCT